>NW_004444032.1:9710560-9789308 GCF_000243295.1 Trichechus manatus latirostris | reverse complement strand
TGGACTATGGGACATAAAATGATACTTGTGAAGAGTGTGCTTCTTAGCTCAAGTAGATACATGAGACTAAATGGGCAGCTTCTGTCCAGAGGTGAGATGAGAAGGCAGAGAGGGTCAGGAGCTGGTTGAATGGACACAGGAAATCAGGGGTGGAAAGGAGGAGTCTACTGTCACAGTAAAGGGAGAGCAGTTAGGGTCACATAACAATGTATGTATAAATTTTTGTATGAGAAACTAATTTGAATTGTAAACTTTCACTTAAACTACAACAATAAAAAAAAAAGATAATGGTAGGATAATGTGGAAAAGGATAGTGAGAATGGTAGCCCAACTTGAAGAATGTAACCAATGTCACTGAACTGTAATGCAGAAATTGTTGAAAGGGGTATCTTTGGCTGTGTATACTTCCACCAAAATAAAAACGTATTTTAAAAAATAGATGGAGAAATGGATAACAGAAAGAGAGTTTTCAAATGGGGTTCCCTGGAATTCTTGGGGAATCTGAAGTAATCCCTCCAGGGGTCCTGGGCTCTGTGTGAGGAGAGTATATCTGAGCTGGCTTCAGGAAGAGGCACATCTGCTTTTGTACTGGGTTTCATGTAAGATGTTGTTGGAATGAAAATGTTCTACAGTTAAAGGAAAAAAATTGGAAACCACTGTATATAGAATTGGAGCCCCTCCCAGAAAGTTTGGGACAGAATTCTCTCTTCAGCTCTAAAGCGAGAGTAATATTCTTAATCAACATCTGCATTAGAGTAAACCAAAAAAACCCAAACCCGTTGCCATCGAGTCGATTCTGACTCATAGTGACCCTACAGGACAGAGCTGAAATGCCCCATAGGGTTTCCAAGGAGCGCCTGGTGGATTCGAACTGCCAACCTTTTGGTTAGCAGCCGTAGCTCTTACCTACTACACCACCAGGGTTTCCATTAGAGTAAGAAGTAATCATAAAATGATGACAAATCGAGGCACAGCAAGGAAGAGGGTGAAAATGGATGATAATGGTTATGATGATGGAAATGTATGGGAGTGACAATTCCATGTGACCATGCCCTCTCCGAAATGCCTGAAACTGAGATCAGCCATTCCCACAGAGGGACTCTGGCTGTCAAACTTGGGTCGGGCTCGCACCAAAGCAGAAGGGACGAGGGTGAGGATCTGCTAGATCAGTGGCTCACAAGAGCAGCTTTCTTTGTGCAGAGGGAGCTCTGAGGACAGGTAGCCTCTGTTATGCCAATTTCCCCTTCACCCTTCTCATAGGAGAGTTGTAGGAAAATTCACAACATATTGTGGCAAATGGGCTAGCATGGCCTAAACAGTCCCTGAGGTGTGCTGATCACTCAACCACCCAGGTTTTCGCTACTCCCTGCTCCAGGAAACTTCAACTAATATGAAAACCCAGGTGCCAGAAAGTTTCCTGGTGGCTGATGTGTCATCCTTCCAGGTATTTACTTCAGTCCTGCTCGGTAAGGAGTCCCTGGATGATGCAAATGGTTAAGGGCTGGGTTACTAACTGAAAGGGTGGCAATTTGAACCCATGCAGAGGCACCTCAGAAGAAAATCCTGGTGATCTACTTTTGAAAGATTACAGCCACTGAAAACCCTATGGAGCGCAGTTCTACTCTGCAACACACGGGGTTGCCATGAGTTGCAAATGACTGAACAAACAACTGATTTGGTTTTGGTTTTCTTGCTTTGCAAAAACACATACTGTGGATACTGAGGTCTACCCATGAAGGATGATGATGACGATGATGACATTGATGATGATGGGAGCAGCTAAAACGTGTTGAATGCTACGTGGAAGGCACTGGGCTGAACTCCTTATGCACGTGACCTCACTTAAACTTCACAACAGCCTTATGAGGTAGAATGATTATGGCTTCCATTTAACACATGATCTGACTATGCACACCCCAACAAGGGCAAGTAACTTGACCAAGGGCTCAGAGCTACTACCACCACAGTGGGACTTACCTAGGAAGTATGGAGTTGGGAGGCCTGGATTTTGCAGGGGATGCAACTTTAGATTCTGGCCCAGAGTTCCCTGAAGATCCAGGAAGAGACTCCTGTGCTGGCCCCGACTGGCATGGAAGTATTTCCCTTGCTGAAGTCAGGAGATGCTCTTTATCTTTAACTTCTTTTTCCCGGGACTTGGCTTTGTGTTCCGCCAGAAGGAGGTCAAATTGCTTTTTCCGGCCTGGGACTGCCCTCCGATGGCTTAGCGAGTGTGTCTAAGGAGAAGAGAGATGAAAAGCACAGCCTCTTTGATCAGCACATAAACCTGCTTCCCCAGGCCCTCGATCTCAGAAACAGCAATTCATGGGCATTTAGAGGTGCTTGACAAGTCAGTTAACTTCAGGCATCAGCTCCTGTGCTGTGGCTCCGAAGAGGCAGTGACCACACAAACACAACCATGCCCTACGCTCCTGGCATTAAGAAGCCAAAGCTTCCTCCAGAAATTGGCACAAGATGACGAGCTTCAGCGCAGAACCCATCAAAGCCTCTCTGATGAAAGGCAGCCGCGGGGATGCTAGAGTTAATCCAGGTGCAGGCTGGAGGCTGGATGTGGCCCAGACAAACAGAGCCACCAAGCAGAGAGGGCCACAGCCTGATCCCAAGAAGCACTAGCAGTTCAATATGATATGGGGCTGGGGCTACCCAATGGCGGCTGCCTGGGGTCCGCTGTTCCCCGGCCACCCTGTGTGGCTGGATCAGGGGCGCGGCATATCATCCTCCCCTCCTTCCAGGGCGCCGCCGCTGCCGCTGCCGCCGCCGCCGCTCCTGCATACATTAAACTGTAGCAGGGTTTAGAACCGCCTGTGAGTGCCTATAAATACAATTTACTGTCTGGCCTCACAAGTAACAGGGGAAGCCTATTTTTTTTTTCCTTCTTAAAAAGCCAGCCAGCTTGAGGCAGGCACTCTGCTGTCATGGAAGAGAAGAAAGCATTTCCCTTACAAAGAACAGCTGGGAGTCATGTCGAGGTTCCACACCCTGCCATGTGCAGAGAGTGGCATGCAAACATTTCGACAAAGGCCCCAGCGAGAGCAGGAAGTATTTTTTATGGAAAGAGAAATACCTTGCAGGTGAGGGATCTTGTGCAAGGTTTCTTTGTCTCGGGATCCAATACTCCACAGTGTTTATTTGGGTCAAATTCTCTCTCTGGTTTAAGAAACAAACAAAAAATATAAGAAAGAAGGAGACTAAATAGGATTTGGCATTAAGACTACATTTAAAAAAAAAATGCACATTTGCACCAACAAGTGAGACATTGTTAGGCAATCTGTTTTTTTTTTTTTTTTCTTTTTCCAACCGGCTGCTAAACTGCTTCAAGAACCGCTCAGAGGAAAATGGCATTCCCCTGTGAACCCACAGTCCCCAAGTCCAGCAGAGATGCAGAATGCAGCACTGAGCACAGGGGCTGGGGTGGGGGCGAGCACAGAGGGAAGGAGCATGCTGCTGCTGTGACAGTTTATTTTATTTGAAATGGTTTCACAGGTAGTTGGCACTTTGGGCAAAGCTGGCTGCAGCTCAGGAAGAGCTACCTGAGGCTGGAGGGCCACTTTTTCCAGAGCTGCTCCGGGAGTACGTCCATCCCCGCCCTGCCTTCCTGCTAGTTTTGGCCACTTAAACAGGAGATTGTTCCTTGACATGCCAGTGTGACCTGCCTCCCTCAAGCTTTGCAAAGTCCTCAGCACAAGGCTTTCCACGCAGGCTCACTGCCCAGAAAACTGTTTACCTGACTCAGGGACATTTTGGTGGTGTCACAGCGGGGGCAGGGGAAAGTTTGGGCGTGTTTTTTATGTGCATCTGACGTTGAAGGTGCAGAAAGAACCAAAAAACCCAAACTCATTGCCATTGAGTCTATTCCAACTCATGGCAACCCTATGTGTTACAGAGTAGAACTGCTCCACAGAGTGTTCTTGGCTTTCAGGCCTTTCTTCCACAACACTGCTGGGTGGGTTCAAGCCGCCAACCTTTAGGTTAGTAGTTGAGAGCAAACTGCAGAAAGGACAAGGCCTGCTAATCTCACAGCTCGCTCTGCCCCCAGTCCTGGGCCTGACACTCCAAATGAGGCTCAGACAGGGTGGTCGTGCCCTTGGGATGAATGATGGCCATGTAGGGAGGCCAGGCTTTCCCAAGCTCCTGCCTTCCAACTGGATTGTCAGTGGCTCGTGCTGAGGTTACTTCTAAGGAATCTGTTCTTTTTCTGCCCACTGTGGATCCTTCACACCTCCTGGGATTACAAAAGTGCCCTCTTCACCTGGAAAATGAGGGGATGTGAAGGGATCTCTAAATAACCTTTGAAGCTTTAAAGCTCCCCCTCTCAGCTGGCCTGTGCCCTCTCTGGAAGGCACCCAACAAACACCTGAACTACTGACAAGCTCTTCTGGGCAGGCTGGAAGACTGGTAGTGGTGTTGGTGGGTGGGGGTCTATGGAAACTTGGTGGAATGTCATCAAGAGACTGAATGGCTATAAATTAAAAAGAGGATACCTAGCCTGAAAAATTGTCTGAAATGGATGGAGTAAACTCTGAATAAAATAAATAACGAGTTCTATTTGTAAAAACAAAAAAATTTGGGGTCATGGGGTTGTTGTGGTGATGATATATGCAATAAAATTATTCTTATATCCAAGACAGATCCCCTAGCTGCCTATCAAAATGCCCCCTCCCTGTTTTTACTTTCGTCCTCTTTGTTTAGCTTCACTTTTAATAAAAAACTGCTAGGCTTGGAGATGCCCTTTTCTATAAGCCCTCCCTGCCCACCAAGAAGTGAAGGTGCCAGGTGCCAGGCCCTAGGCTGTCTGGCACGGATTTCTCTTCCTTGCATCTGTCTGTCAAAGTCAGACCCATGCCCAGCACCTCATGTTGGCCTGGAATGGAGCAGGTTGTTTGGCTGGGGCTAGGAGCTGGCTGCCCACGTGAAAGCAAGGTAGAAACAAGCAAAAGACCCGACAAAACCACCAAACACAACGCAAAAACAACAGACAGCAGCCCCCCAAACAACTGCAGGTTAGGGTGCAGGCTGGACACTATGGTCATGCTTCTGCCATGACAAGGAACCAAGGGCGCTGGACACTGTGCCCAGACCTAACAGTCTTCCAGGGAGGATGACACCCACCTCTGCGGAGTGAAATCTAACTTTCCATTCAGGAAAAAGCCAGGTGCCACCTCACTCAAAGGGAAGACCAGACTCTACCTTTTTATCTTGATGGTGTGTGAATAGTGTTGTTGTGTGCTGTCGAGTTGATTCCGACTCATAGGGACTCTATAGGACAGAGTAGAACTGCTCCATAGGGTTTCCTAGGCTGTAATCTTTACCAAAGCAGATCATCAGGTCTTTTCTCCCATGGAGTTAGCTGGTGGGTTTGAACCACCGACCTTTTGGTTAACAGTTGAATGCTTAACCATTGCACCACCAAGGCTCCAAAACCCGTTTCATTTGAATGCATTGGGCCTGAGGTACTTTGAAGAAATTATTTTATATTTTTTTTCTTTTAAGTTACAGATGTAAGACGTGTTCATTTTAGGAAAACTAGAAATACAGATAAATATAACATAGAAAGTAAAAACTGCCCAAAATTCTCGGGGTGCTTAAAAATTATGCTTACACCAGAGGATATAGTTAGCCTTTCTTTTTTTTTTTTTTCGTGGCCACCATTAGATAAATACCCACAGTGTGTGAAGAAGTTATGAAGTTTACAGCCTTTTTTAGTCTTTTGGAGAAAGCAGAGCTCCCAGATTTAGTTCTACAGCAAAGCCTAAGCAAACACCATCCACATGGGGACCCTCTGACAAGGGAGTCATCATTCCTTGAAATAGTTATATGCTACCTTTCTGGGCACCCTAAGTGCCTGCTCTGACAACCAAAGAGCAGACCTGAAAGAGATCCACCACCTGCTGTGCTGGCCTGAGCATTCCCAAATAGGAATTCCAGCCTGATTTTGTGGGAAAGGTGGTATTAGTCCCAGACCCTAGAATCAACCTGGAAACCAATGAGGCCAAAGGGCAGAGGCCGCGTATTCCTATGGAGCACAGCCTGCCGTGAGCTATTGTGTCATATCGCTGTGCATTTTCCATATCACAGCAGAACGGTCTATGGAAGCCAGGGCAGTTCAGCCTGTCAGCCTGACACTGCTGTACAGAACCACACTGCTGACAAAAACCATGGACTGTTATGGTCGATTCAGAGTATCCTGCCTCCTGGTCCCCACAGTAACTCCTGTGAAGCAATGAACCGAGCAACAGACCTCATCTGCCTGGAAAAAAGAGAACCAGTTCTCCCTCGCATTTTTTTTTTTTGGTTGGGGGGAGTTCCGTTTGCAGGTCAACTCCACGTGCCCTTTAAAATGAAACAGACCCGCTTAATTACAAGACTACATCACTCCTTGGTTATGAATGATTCGACTTCAATCTAGTCATAACCCAGACTCTAAGGACATGGACACGTACCTGAAAGTCTCCTGTAAGGCTTGTTGCTGCTTTTGGTGCCATTTTGTTGTTTCTTGTCTATTGTGGCTGACAGAATTCCTTTGCCATTTAAGATTTTCTCTGGTGAAGGTGGCACTTGCTTGGACATCAAAACCGGCTTAAATAAAGGTGGGGAGGAGACAGCAGAGGACGAGGTGGAGGACGACGTGACTGCAGTAGTGGTTGCCGAGTTCATTTTGACATTGGCACCATCTGCCTTCACTAGGTTAGGAATTTTCTCTAAACTGACTACAGGAACCGGAATGCTGAAAAACAAATGAACAAACACACACAATTGCCTTCTTTGATACATCTGGTCCATGGAGAATCTCTCCTGGCTTATCATTATCAGAGCACTTCCTTATCACTTATTTATATGACTGCTATAAGCTAGCAGCGTGAGTCCAGTTTTGCTGGGAGACTCATGCCTAGGAAAGGACCAGCAGGGGGTATGAGGCTGGCACGGTGCCAGGGACAGCATCAGCACTATGTCCCCATAGAACCTACAACTCCCTCCTCTCAGTCCTTATATGTCAGCTGTCTTGAAACAGCACCTTGGGCAGGACAAGATACCCACTGTGAAAGAAGAAGAAATGCTTGTTCCCTGAGTTCAGGGTGCCACTTGCTGAATCACTTCTCCTCCCCCCAGTCTTCAGCCAGTCTCCCACCCCAGCCCGATCGGGTCTGACATCTGCTTAGCTCAGGAGTGCTGACAGATAACGCCATGCCAAGGTGAGGCTTTGGGCCAGTGTGCCACACGACATGCTGTTGGAGGGCTTCTGGATGACTCTCCTATCCTAGGGATGGGCTCAAATTGAGTGAGCTGCCATGTAACATTATCTAATATTCCATTTTAGGCAGCTAGTTATGTAAATAGGCAGTTCTCAAGGCTGGAGGTGAGAGGATGAATCTTAAGAAGACAGCACACAGGTGCACTTTCACTCTCAGAATCTGTCACCTTAGCCCCACTTCCCTGCTATTTCTCCTGCAATGGATGTGCATTTGATTTCTGTGCTTCTGTAATGCAGAAGGACCCTGTGTCTGTGGGACTATGGAGTATTCTGTCTCCGGGTCTTGAAAGATAAGAAAAATAAGCTTTGCTCTGGTCCCTGAACTAGATTCCTTTTCCTCCTTGCAGGAGGGTAGAATGCTAACTCGCCAGCCCCCCAATCATCTTTGAGCTGAGAGTGGTGCCTACTTAGCTATCTGAATGCCAAATGATCTAGAATCTGGCTTTGACATGCCTGCAGACAATGTAGCGCATGAAAGAGAGGCTGTTTTTGGCAAGGGAGGAATCTTATCTGTCCACGTGGCTGGTTGGCTTTCCCTTCTCTAAAGATTCACAGATCATTTCTTTGACCAACTTGTTCATGAAATTATTTTAGCAATCCCTCAGGTTCTGCCCCTTTTCTGACTTTGAAACAGGATCACAGATGTTATTTACAGATCTGTGCCAATGAGAAGGGCACACAGCAGCGGACCAGACTGCTGCCAGACATCATGAACATTGCCAGACGTCACCTAGGACCATATGCTTTCTTGGCCCCAGGAAGGGTGGTGTGGCTTCGTGTCCCATGTGAAGGGAAACTGGAAGCGTGGTTTTTAGTAATAACCCAAATCATTGCCAACTCCGCCTTGATCGGAGTGTCTGAGATACAGCTAAACTGCGGTGACTTTCTGTTTAATGGCAATTTTCAAAGCATTCACATACTGCTGAAGACTAGTACAAGAAGCCCTTTAAGAGAGCACAAGAAGAACCCATAATAGATGCTGCTTGGTGAAATTAGTTCTGCATTCCTATTTTTTTCTAAATGGTAAAAAATGCAGAACCCTGTGCTAGAGAGTTCTCCTAGGGTCATTCCCTTACTTGTTTTTAAAGAAACACAAACTACAAAACTCATTTACTTGTATACTTAAAATGGTGAATTTTATTGTATGTAAATTATATCTCAATAAACCTGGTTTAAAAAATACATATTATAAGAGCCTGTTCAAGAAGCTTTTGTTGATTCACTTTTGCACCCTTGTTCTGATCTGCTGCCTTTTATTTCTTTAGAAAAATTAAACTTCAAGTGTTTATAATACATGGACCGCTAGCCAGGTGAGAAGATTCCCTAGCACCTGAGTGGCCTTCTCTAGCACACTTCTTTGTGAATCCAAGTAAGTTCAGGAAAGAAGTTAGGACTTTCAAGTTCCAGATCTAGCTCTTGTTCCATGAGCTAGTATAGTAAGAGAAAGGCTCCAGTTTCCACGAACAGTACCGTGGGCATGCGTTCAGCACTCATGACCTTAACAGACAGAGACATGGGGCCTGTGACAGAATAATCCACAGCAGTTGTGCAAACTGAAATACACTTAGAACTGAGTCACCAAATCAAAAACTGAATCTGCTGCTGTTGATTTGATTCCTATTCACAGAGATCCTATAAGACAGTAGAACTGCCCCCATAGGGTTTCCAAGGAGTGGCTGGTGGATTCATACTGCCAGTCTTTTGATTAGCAGCCAAGTTCTTAACCACTGCGCCACCAGGGCTCCTAAGAACTGAGCCAAGTGTTCCACAAATACTCATAGTACAGACTGCGTTCCTCCCCTAAAGTCAACGTCCAGCCCAAGGTGTGCTCCTGAAAGCAGCCACCAGAGCACAGGTGGCCATATGGGAAAGTGTCAGTGGACTCATCTCCTTGGTAATGCCTTTTCCAAGTTGTGTGCAACTGAGCATGTGCCAGGCCAGCTGATGTCAGTGACTGATCTCCTAAGTTAGATTTTTCTCCACTACATAATGAGTATGGCTCATTCATACTCTTCACTGAAACACTCCCAGAACTCAGTTGGACTTTCATCCCAGTATCTGCAGGCAGGGTGTGAACTTGGGACCCATTAGAAATGGGAAGGCTGATGATGTGCAGCCCTCTGGAATTTAGTTTTCTTGGATGAGGAGTGGGAGGTGTTAGGGAAAAAATTCTGATCAACAATGTTTCAAAGGATTCCAAAGACCAGATGAGTTGGAAAGGAGCTGAGCCATTGAGTAAATGCCCCTGATGCCAGGTAAGGTGGGAAGAGAAGGAGACTGAGTTCTTCTGGGGTGGGAACTCCAAGGGTCTTTGTTAATGGAGAGGGGCTACAGATAGAGCGAAGCAGGTAGAACCTGGGAGCTGCCCCTGATAGCTTCTTCTTAGGTGTTCTTTCTCTTCCCCAAAACTTGGGGCTGGGCTGAGAAGGTACTTCTGCTGCAAATTAAAAGGAGATAAAGGAAGCAGGCAGCTCAATGATAGTGAGAAGGTCAAATACATTCTTATAGGGAATGAAAGAGAGGAGTTTGAATCACACTGATCTGACCTTGCCACCCACATCCCCCAGATAAATGCTAGTCATTAGCTCATCCGAGTATTTAGCCTCCTTTCTTCACTGCTACTGGGGACAACCTTGAGATCCTAAACTGATGAACAAAGGAAGAAATGATTGCAAGATGATGCCATGCGATCTGGAAAGCCAATCCAGAGATCCGATCTTTTTCAAGTTAAGAGCTTGGGCTGACCTAAGAACCTGCTGAGAGTTCCTCATCCCTACTTGGCTGGCATGCCGATCCCTTGCATTTACCTATACCCCAGCGGGCAAGACACACAGCGTCTGGAGCCATTGCCCTGGTACTGTCCTCTGCTTTCTCCCATTTGTCCCTTCCTCACCCCCTCACTTCCTCTGCCACGTACCTTCCTCAGTTAGTAAAGTGTCCAGCCCTGGGCGAGTAAGGGCCCCTTTCTGATGGCAGCGGACCCCCAAATAACAGGTTTGATTATTTCCCTTCTGGAAATAAGCCAGAAGATTCTATCTAACCCCTGCCATCCCAGTAGAGGTATCCATGTGCAGTTAGGGGCTGGGAGAGTGTGGTTAGTTGGCAACACCCAGATGACTGACTTAAGTGGATTTATTATTCTGTTTGCTTAGGTGATAAACACTTCTGGTAGTTACCTGGGGTTAGCCAAAGTCCCCAAAAGTTCCTTCCCCTTCAGCTAAGAGATTTGTTTACATACTCCCCCAAGTTTACAATTAGTTGCATTTACCCACTCACTGTTGTCCTTTCTGTGAAGAGCTGTGCTTGAAAGAGAGAGATGAGTCCGCTCTTCCCCTGCTGCTTTCATAATGCCTGTTTTGTTCGCTGGAGATGAACTCTTCCAGGGAGCCAAGGGCTGCTGCTTGTTCCACTCTGTGCCACATACCCCGGGAGTGCTTATCTCCTTGTTATCTCAGTACCTGGGTCTTATGGCCTGGGAAGTGATCCCACAGCCCAGAAGAGTCCTCCCTCACCCTGCTCGGCTACATGGGAGGCGTCCACCTTCTGTTTCTTTTGTGCTGCCCATGTCTTCTTCCAAGGAGCACTGGTGGCACAACGGTTGAAGTGCTCGGCTGCTAAACAAAAGGCTGGTGGCTCCGTGAGAGGAAACACCTGGCGATGTACTCCTGTTGCCATCGAGTCAGTTCCAATTCATAGTGACCCTATAGCAATGCTAGAGGATGGAGCAGAACTGCCCCATAGGGTTTCCAAGGCTGTAGATCTTTCAGAAGTAGACTATAGATTGGCTGGTGGGTTCGAACCACCAACCTTTCATTTAGCAGCTGAGCACTTTAACCACTGCGCAATCAGGGCTCCTCATAAAGATTACAGCCTACGAAACCCTATGGGGCAGTTCTACCCTGTCTTATAGGGTTGCTACGAGTTGGAATCAACTCGATGGCACACAACAACAACATGTCTTCTTCCTGTGTGTTGGACCTGTCTGAATGCATCTTTCTGGACCAAGGGGGGCCTCCGGCTTTAAGAAAAATGGTTCTTTTGGCACCAAGTAGATTTGCCTCCCTGTCCAGTGATGTCTGCAGAAGAGCAGAGGTGGAGAATGATGATGGTGCTGCAGAGAGGGCAGCGCCATGCGGCAGAGCCAGCTGCTTCCCAGCCCGCTACACTTGCCAGGTGATCATGATTTATTCTTCTCTCATCAACAGATAAGCCTTAAGAGAATGGTTCAGAAAATCTTCAGGACTGCAGAAATTATTGCCAGTCCTTACTCCACTTACCAGTGTGGGGCAAAGATGTATTTGACAGGAGGGAGCCTGAGGACATACGGTATATGGCGCTGTGGGTGATGTACTCTCAGCTGTCGACCCACTGATTCCTTCAACAAAGGCTTATTCGCCTCGCGACTGGCTGGGCAGGACTATGAGGTTCCCAGACTCCCTGGCAGGTCCTTGCAATGGCCATTTCACCCAGCCTCTTGCCTTCTAAGCAGTGACAGCATAAAGTCATCTCAAGTAAAAAGGGATTTACTCTATTTTAAAAGACTCCCAGAGAAGGAATTCTACTTGGCTCTCTTAGATGAAATTTTTGGGCTGCTATCAGGAAATTATTTATATCTAATCTAAATTCTCCACCACCCGTCTGTTGGTTTGTCAGACAGTTTGTGGCTTGCGTGTTACTATGATGCTGGAAGCTATGCCACCGGTATTTCAAATACCAGCAGGGTGACCCATGATGGATAGGATTCAGTGGAACTTCCAGACTAAGACAGACTAGGAAGAAAAGCCTGACCATCTACTTCTGAAAATTTGTTTTTGTTTTTGTTAGGTGCTGTCGATTTCGACTCATAGCAATCTCACGTGAAAGAGTAGAACTGCCCCATAGAGTTTTCTTGGCTGTAATCTTTATGGAAGCAGACTACCACGTCTTTCTCCCATGGAGCCTCTGGGTAGGTTCGAACTGTCAACCTTTCAGTTAGCAGCCAAGCACCTAACCACTGTGCCACCAGGGCTCCTTTCTGAAAATTAGCCTATGAAAACCTTGTAGATCACAACAGAACATTGTCCCACTTGCTTGCTTTGGGCACATCATCAAGAGGGATCAATTGCTGGAGGAGGCCATCCTACTTGGTGAAGTAGAGGGCCAATGAAGCATAGTAACTGCAACATGGCCTTGAACCTGCTGGCAGTTGTGAGGACGACACTAGACTGGGCAACATTTGTTCTTGTTGTACTTGAGGTCCCACAAATAGGAGTCAATTCAATGGCAGCTAACAACAAACAACCTAAATTCTTTAACTTGAAGAAATACTTGGGACATTCTTAAAGGCTGGTTAGTCAGGCAATCACTAAGAATCAGCCTCAAAAACAGCCACAATGTCCTACCACGGTACAACAGATTCAGTAAGTGCCACATATGTCCTGATGAATGAACAAGTGGTTTTTTTTAAAAACAATACCAGAACAATACTGGGAAAACTTTCAGAAATCCAATTTGCAAAAACTTTGTGCAAACAGAAAACAGGGCAATCAGCCATCCAAAACGAAACCCACTGTCGTCAAGTCGATTCCGACTCACGGTGACTCTATAGGACAGCGTAGAACTGCCCCACAGAGTCTCCAAGGAGCAGCTGGTGGTTTTGAACTGCTGACCCTTCGGTTAGCAGCTGAGCACGTAACCACTGCACCACCACGGCTCCTCCAGTCAGCCACAGAGTGTGATAAATAAGAAAAATGGCCAGACTAATCAAGTATTCCTGAGGCTGAGAGTCAGGCCTGGTGGTCAGAGAGGAAGCATGATGGGTAATGTCTCCTGACCTCTGCACGACTTTGGCCTCTCTCCCACATAGCACGCCTTCAGTAAACCGTGAAAATGTGGTCCAGGCCTCACAGCGACTGGGAGTGAACGCTCCTGGCAGCAGAAGCAAAATAATATTGGATATCAGAGGTGTCACACCAGCCCAGGGTGGTACCAAGGGAAGCTCACCAGGGGCCCATCAAGGGCCAAGAAGGCTACAGCAGCTTCATCAGTGACTTGGATGATGGGCCAAGACCTTGTTCCTCAATTAGGTGAGGAGGTAATTAGTGCTGAGAGGAATGATGTGGGATTTACCCCTGAGCCAGTTAGGAAGGAGACAAAACCCCAAACAGACTGACTTTGATGAATTAGGAAAGTGGCCAGAGGTAAACAAAATACAGATCAGGGAGGACAAGCAGGGCTGAATTGTGAGTCTGCATCTTGTCACTGTTCTGGCAAATTCATAGCGTATGTAGAGTGTTTCTTACAAGAAAGTTCAGGATAACGCTTAGGCACACACACTTTGAAATCAGATGAACCAAGCCAACGTCTATGTTTTCTATTGCTAGATGCATTCTCTATGTTTTCTATTGCTAGATGCATTCTCGTAGGAAAGCCATTGACTTCCAGGCTTCAGGGCCTTGCAAGACCATAAGGACTTTTGTGAGAATTAGAAAAAGGGCAGCTGATGGGCAAGTAGGGTGAGGACTGATTCCAGTTCTTTCTTGCCTCCACAGCTGGGTGGCCTTGTTCAAAACCCGCTCAAGTATATGGGGCTGCCCTGCCTAGCTTATCTCAGGATTTCACCTTTCTAGATGTTTTCTTATCAGTAAAACAAAGATAAGGATACATATTTGCAATGATTAAGAGAGAAAATACATATAAGTGCTTAGTATAGTGCCAAGCACATAATTATTGTTGTCGTTGGCCCCTGACTCGTGGTGACCCCATGAGTATGAGAGTAGAAAACTCCATGGGGTTTTCAGTGGCTGATTTTTCAGAAGTACATTGCCAGGCCTTTCTTCCAAGGTGCCTATGGGTGCACTCAAACCTCCAACATTTTGCTTAGCAGCCGAGCGCCTTAACTATTTGCATCACTTAGGGACTCCCAGCACACAATAGGACCTCAATAAACTAGAGCTGAAACAAAAAGGGGATAGAGGATCACACCATCCCTTCTCCCCACTGGACCTGATATTTCTGAGATACATGTTTGGGGTACAAGTCATGGTCACTGTCAGAAACTCCTTGTCTTCTTCATGCCCTCCTCTTCTGGTTCCACAAGGGAAGAAGGGGTGGACGAGGTGGCAGGAGGCAGGGGCAGGAGATGGGCAGAGCAGGTAGCCTTCCACTTCTGGGTGGTGCAGTGGAGAGGAAAAACCAAATGAGGTAGGAAGCATTCCCAGACTTGACAGCCCCCTTCCAGAAGCCTTCAGCCCTCCTCGATAATCCCACCTGCTTTTCGATGCCTAATCTTCTAGGGAGTGCCCAAGCCTCAAGCGGTGGTTAAAGCTCCCGCCTGGATAATACATTCTGTAAGAGGGATGAGCAGGAACTCTAGCCTCCTCTCATGTTGTCTCCTGCAATTCTGAAGTATCTTAGGCAACGAGGGTCCCCCTAGCTCTAAGGCTCCTTTCCGAGGAATAAGTATATGTCTCCCCACCCCCAACCCGAGGCTGCTCCAGTTTCCCTGGAAAGCAGGAGGCCCGGCTTGTCTTGTTAATCTCTCCTACCCTTCTGTTTAATCAGGGCTTCCCAGGACAGAGAGCTCAGAAGGTAGTCTCCGAATCCGCTGGAAGAACAACAGGGTGCTAAATGCGCTGACATTCCTGGGGAGTCCTGGGGAAAAACATCAGCACAAGGAAAAGACAGTCCTGTCACAGTAGGGTATATGACACGAACGGTCTGGCTCTGGGGTGTCCTTTGGGGCCAGCAGTGCCTGCAATGAGTCCACGAGGGTTTTAAGGGCAACCCTGGACCAAATCAGTGCCTTTCCTTCCACAAATTTGAACTGAAAGCCTCACAATTAAAATGCTTCCGGCGGAGGGAAACGGCCACTGGAATTCACATTAACGCATAAAATGGTACTAGAGTCTTTGGGGGCAGGTTCTGAGACAGTGGCGCTCAGGAGGCAGTGGGCTCTGGAGGGCGCACTGGTGCAGAGCGGGCAGCGCGCCAGGAACTGGGATCCCAAAGCGGGCCGGGCCGGCTCAGCCCCAGATAGCAAGCGGCGCGCTCCCCTCTGCAGCCACCAGAGGGCACCGGCTCCCGCCGCACGAGCGCACGCTGCCCAGGCGGTCGGCCCCGCGCCCAGAACCAGTGCAGCCGAGACATTGCTCTTTCCCCAACCTCTGGGCCAACCCGACCCGCGGGAGAGTAGGGAAAGACTCGGTACAGGACATCCTCCTTCCCCAGCTGGGGCCGGCGCCTCCTGCAGGGAGTCCCTGGACTCCCGGCCTGGGCCTGAGAGTGGAAGGAAAGTGCGCTCTCCTGCCCTTTTGCTTTCCAGAAGCTTGTTATGAGCACTCTGGGGGGTGAGGAGAGGGCCCAGCAGCGTGGCTAGCGTCAGCGACCCAGCCTCTGCTCCCCTAGAGTTTCCTTCAGAAAGAGATTGCCCAGGGGTCCCCTTCCCCTTTCAGAGGCCCGGGTGCCACTCACCTCACTTTCTCCTTTTCACAATTGGAATTTGGTGCTGGACAGGCAGTCCTGCACCTAAACCACCTCCATTCAGAAAACTACGCATATTTTTTTAAATCTTCAAAATTCCAGTCTTCACACTGACCCACAGCAAACTCATGAAACTTTTCTCCCGAATTAAACATGCTTTTATTTTTTAAAAGATCGTAATTGTGCTCATGTACATAGACTAAGAGGCAGTCATTGGAACAGAGCAAGGGGATACTGCGTGGTTTAAAATCTGAAAAGGTGTGCATCGGGGTTGTACTCTTTGACTATACTTACTCAATCTGTATGCTGAGCAAGTAATCTGAGAAGCTGGACTATTTGAAGAAGAATGTGGCATCAGGATTGGAGGAAGACTCATTAACCTTCAATAGGCAGATGACATAACCTTGCTTGCTGAAAGTAAAGAGGACTTGAAGCACTTACTAGTGAGGATCAAAGACTACAACCTTCAGTATGGATTACACCTCAACATAAAGAAAACAAAAATCCTCACAACTGGACCAATAAGCAACATCATGATAAACAGAAAAGATTGAAGTTGTCAAGGATTTCATTTTACTTGGATCCACAATCAACAACCATGGAAGCAGCAGTCAAGAAATCAAACGACGTATTACATTTAGCAAATCTGCCGCAAAAGCCTTCTTTAAAGTGTTAAAAAGCAAAGATGTCAGTTTGAGGACTAAGGTGCGCCTAACCCAAGCCATGGTATATTGAATTGCCTCATATGCATGCAAAAGCTGGACAATGAATAAGGAAGACCGAGGAAGAATTGCTGCCTTTGAATTATGGTGCTGGCGAAGAATACTGAATACACCATGGACTGCCAGAAGAATGAATAAATCTGTCTCGGAAGAAGTACAGCCAGAATGCTCCTTAGAAGCGAGGATGGTGAGACTTCATCTCACATACTTTGGACATGTTATCAGGAGGGACCAGTCCCTGGAGAAGGACATCATGCTTGGTAAAGTAGAGGGTCAGTGGAAAAGAGGAAGACCCTCAGTGAGATGGACTGACACAGTGGCTGAATAAGGGGCTCAAATATAGCAATGACTGTGAGGATGGCACAGGACTGGGCAGCATTTCGTTCTGTTGCACTTGGGGTCACTATGAGTCAGAACTGACTTGATGGCATCTACAACAACAATTATGTGAACAACATCACCATCCAGCAGTTAGAGACCCTGGCTCTTCCCTGACATTCAGTCACAAGTCCATCTAACAAGACTACCTCTTACAGCTGTTAGAACAGCCCCCTCTATCCACAGTCAGTTCAGGCCGTGCTGGCACTTGCCTATACCATGATAAAAGTCCCCATCACTGGTCTTTCCACCTCTGCCTCTCTGAGTGCTCTGAAACAACTCCAAGCATACAAATCTGCTCATGCCATGCCTCTGCTTACAGTCTTTGCAGTTTCTCCACTGCTCTTAAGTACCAAGACCAACTATCTTGGCCACTACACGAGGTCCTTCATAGCCTGGCTGCCCAATACCTCCTGCCCTTCTCTGACAGACAGCCTGGCTCAACTTCTCACCACTCCTTGAAGAGTAAGTGCTCCTGCCTGGCCCTGCGCCTTTCATTGGCTAGGCGGTACCCTCTGCTGGTATGCCCCTCCCCCTGGACTTAGTGGACACTCCCCATCTGTCCAGATTGGATGCAATGCCTCTCTCAGTGCTAGCTGTTCCTTCCCATGTATTTCTGCCACACTAATTGTGTCAAATAGTTCTCTTTCATTTTATTTATGTATTTATTATTATTTTATTTTCTCTATTAGTTGTTGTTAGTTGCCACTGAGTTGACTCTAACTCATGGCACCTATGTGTTCGGAGTAGAACTGCTCCACAGGGTTCCCAAGGCTGTGACCTTTTGGAAGCAGATCGCCAAGCCTGTCTTCCGAGGGGCCTCTGGGTGTGTTTGAACCATCAGCTTTTGGCTAGTAGTCGAGTGCTCAATCATTTGCACCACCCAAAGACTCCTAATTGTGTCAAATGGTAAGGTTTTATTTTTGTCTATCTGTCCTGACCAGACAGTGAGCGACCTGAGGGTAAGAACGTTGTCCTTGTTCACCTCTGCAATGAGCCCAGCACTATATGCATTATCTGGCACTTAGGAAGGGCTCAGTAAATGTTTGCTGCATGAATTAATGTGCTCAGTGAAGGTTAAATCATATAACGCAATAAAAACTGAACCAGCTCACACCAGCTCTTGATAAGAGCGAATGCTGTAGGTAAGGACCAACCTGCTGTCTCTCTTCCCAGCAGAAGAGTCAGGGTGGTGATGAAGGTGAAGGTGGCGAGGCTTAAGGTGACACGCGCTGAGCACCTACCTGCCCTGGGCAGTAGGCTACGTACTCGCCCTCACCCCCAATTTTATAGATAAGTAGTAAACTGAGGGTCAGAGGGTTAAACAATTTTAAACAATTTTCTCTCTGTCATGACAAGTTTTGCTTTTCCCTTCCCCAGCTATTTGTTGTTGTTGTTGGCTACCATTTGGTCAACTTGGACTCATGGTGACCCCATGCAAAACAGAAAAAATGCTGCCTGGTCCTGTGCCATCCCCATGACTGGCTGCAGATTGGGCTGTCGTGATCCATCAGGTTTTCACTGGCTGATTTTCTTCCTAGTCTGTCTTAGTCTGGAAGCTCTGCTGAAACCTATTTAGCACCATAGCAACATGCAGTCCTCCACTGAGGGACGGGTAGCGACTGTGCATGAGGTGTACTGGCCTGGAATAAAATCTGGAGCTCCCACATAAAAGTCGAAAATTCTACCACTGGTGGTGCTTGGCTGCTAAACTGAAAGGTTGGGGGTTTGAACCCCCTAGTGGCTCTGTGGGAGAAAGAACTGGCGATCTGTTCCTGTAAAGACCAAAGTGTAGGAAGCCCTATGGGGCAGTTCATCCTGTCACATGGGGTCACTGTGAGTTAGAATTGACCTGATGGCACCAAATAACAACATTGGAATTAGCTCCATAGAGCATGTTGTTGTTGTGAGTTGCCAACAACAACAAATAGATTAGGACATCAGGAAAATGAATGGGTTCAAATATTGGCAGTAGCATTTGGTAAAGGCCAGATCATATCCTCCACCTCCAAAGGGGTTAACATTTTAGTCTATATGCAGATGACAGGAAGCCACTGAAGAATTCTGAGTAGGGCAGTGACACTTATGCACTGGTGAGGTGTGGACTGGAGGAGGGGCGGGGCGAGGGGCATGGAGACAGGTAGAGGCTATTGCAGGAATCTGGCTGAGGACTCTATGGAGAGTTACCTGAGAGATCTGCAGCACTTGAGGTCTCTAGTATTTCCCAGACTGTGTTGTATCCCTGAGAGGACGCCCTAGTTTTCTGGAGCAATCAATCCTGAGCCGTGGTCTTGCCCCCAGTTCATGCCAATATCAGGTAAGAAGAGATAAGTCAGCCTCGCTTCTCCCAGGGGTGGGCACTGGGCCAAGGTTATCATCTCCCTCTCCATGAAGCAAAGGGAAGGCTTCCAAAGCAGTTCCACTCCACTCCAGGCCCCGGGCCTCTGGGCCCCGCCCCTCTATTCTCAGCGTTAGGCAAGGAGCCCCGCCTACCTGAGGGGAGGCCTCCCCCACCCCATGTGCTGCAGGGCACGCAGGAAGCCACCAGCCTGCTGATTTTTCTTTTGCTTTGGCTCATTTTCCTTCTGGAGCAGCAGGCTCATCTCTTGCATTTTTAATAGCAGAGCATATTTAGCATTCAACACACACGTGCGGGTGATAAGGGCCAAAGAGAAGGCAACAAGCCATCCAGAGAAGAAAGCCTCCTCCCTGCCCCCCTACCCCCTAACATCTGCCCACACCATCGGGAGCTCCCCCATCAACTCACAGTGCTGGGCCAGGGTGGCCAGGGTGACAGTGGTTGGGAACACCAGGCTGGCTCACTCAGTCACTGTGCCCGGGGCCCAGGCCCCTGGCCGTGCGGGGTCCCAGGGGTAAGGGCTGAAATGCTCATCTTAGCTCAAAACTGCTAAACAGCCTTAATTTCCCAGGTCACTTGGGGGCTGCATCTGCTTGGAGCCTCCTGCAGCAGCGGGGGTGGGGTGGGGTGGGGGTGATGGAGCTTCTTCAGGGGTTCCCCAAGGCAGGGCAGTGCACTCTGGAGAGGGGGCTCGCTGCTGTCAGGCAGACCCGCAGGAAACAGATCTGGTAACAGGGTTATGCCCTCTCTGCTTTTCCCCTTTCTTCTAATGAAGAGTTATTTTTTAACCTACCTGTCTACAGAAGGGAGAAAATTACAAAACCACATACCATTTAACCTGTGCTAGAATGCCAGCAGGTCGGCCTGATCTCAGGAGTGGTGTTTTGCTTGCTGTACACGTGAATTTGAACTATTTGGGAAAGGGCACCCCGACCTGCTGTGATATCTGGTCTAAAGGCCACGGCCCACTGTCCTCAGGCTTTTGGCCTTTAGAGGCCAATACAGAGCTCACTGGGAGCCCAGGTGGCACAGCAGTTAAGGGCTCTGCTGCTAACCAAAAGGTTGGCTGTTCGAATCCACTCTGTGGTTCCGAGGGAGAAAAGACCTGTGGATCTGCTCCTGTACAGATTCCCCTGTTGCTGCTGAGTTGATCCTAACTCATAGCAACCCTGTAAGACAGAAGAGAACTGCCCCATAGGGATTCCAAGGCTGTAATCTTTATGGAAGCAGCCTGCCCCATCTTTCTCCCAAGGAGCAGCTGGTGGGTTCGAACTGCCCACCTTTAGGTTAAGCATGTTAACCACTGCACCACTAGGCCTCCTCTTCCCATAAAGATTATAGCCTAGGAAACCCTCTGGGGGCAGTTCGGCTCTGTTACATGGGGTCATTATGAGTCAAAAATCGACTTGATGGCACCTGACAACAACATCACCACAGACACAGGGCTGACTGTGAGCAGTGGAACAGAACTCTGGGCTGCAGAAGGTTCTGTGCACTGCCAAGTCCTTCCTCCAGGACTGACAGACCCAGCGGCCCCAGGCTAAGATGAGAAAGGGGTGAAAGTTCCTTTCACCTTACAACCAAATTTAAAGAGATCCAAGGGGCTAAGTTAACACACCTTCAAATCAAAGAACTACCTTACAACCAAATTTAAGGAGATCCAAGGGGCTCAGTTAACACACCTTTGAATCAAAGAACCACCAAGGTCACCTGGCCTCTATGTCTAGACCTGCACTGTCCGATATGGCAGCTATTGGCCACTTGTGGCTATTCAGCGCTTAAAATGTGGCTACTGTGGCTGCAGAACTGAATTTTAAATTTTATTTAATTTTAATTAATTAAAATTTAAAAAATTGATACTAGATTGTTATTAGAAACTTTTACATATGTCTGGAACACCTTGGATATGTAAATTTACTTTATCATCTCTAATTTTCATGAAATCTAAATACAGATCAAGTATTTCTGATGAAAATTCAGTGTCCAGATTGAGATGTACAGTAAGTGCACACAGGATTTTGAAGACCTACTGTGAAAAAAAAAGAATGCATACTATCTCATTGATTATATGTTGAAATGATAATATTCTGGATATATGTGGTTAAATAAAATATATTGTTGAAATTAATTTCACCTGTTTCTTTTTACTTTTTAAAATGTAGATACTAGAAAATTATACACATGGCACACATTATATTTCTGTTGGACAGCACTAGTCCAAACAATTCTAAGACGAAAGGTTAACTGTCTCCAGGAATGGAAATTTCACAATCCCTCTCAATGGTCTGATCAATTCCATTTGGTTCAACAAGTATTTACTGACAAGAGGACCATGTTTGTAGAGTCAGTAAGAACCTACCATGTAATACTCCACTGGTCTCACCCCTTCGGGAGCAAGGGAGAATGAAGAGAACAGGATATAAGAAAAAGATTAGTCCAAAGGACTAATGGACCACAACTACCACAGCCTCCCCCAGACTGAGTCCAGTACAGCTAGATGGTGCCTGGCTACCACCACTGACTGCTCTGACTGGGATCACAAGAGAGGGTCTTGGACAGAGCTGAAGAAGGATGTAGAACAAAATTCTAACTCACAGAAAAAGACCAGCTTTACTCGCCTGACAGACTGGAGAAACCCCAAGAGTATGGCCCCTGGATACCCTTTTAGCTCAGAGGTGAAGTCACTCCCAAGGTTCACTGTTCAGCTGGAGATTGGACAGCCCCATAAAACAAAAAGGGACTAATGAAGCACAGCAGCCCAGGGACAAGGGCTAGAGGGCAGGAGGGGACAAGAAAGCTGGTGATAGGGAACCCAACGTTAAGAAGGGACAGTGTTGACATGTCTTGGGGTTGTTAATCATTGTCATAGGGCAATATGTGAACTAACTGTTTAATGAGAAACTATTTGTTCTATAAAACTTCATCTAAGGTACAAAAAAAAAAAAAAGAATTATCTATGTGAGATCAAATTGACAACAGCAACTCAAAAGGTTTGATGGGAAGCCTAGGGGCCAGTGAGTTGAAGATAATGGTGATGGAATTATTTGGAAAAGGATTAAAGGAGAATAGCAGCAGAACTGGAAGAATGTAATCAATGTCACTGAATTGTACATGTAGAAATTTCTGAAATGGTGTATCTTTGGCTATGTATATTTTTACCAAAAAAAAAAAAGGTCCTCCAAGGTCGAGAAGGGAGAGTGTTGACATGTCGTGGGGTTGTTAACCAGTGTCATAAAACAATATGTGTACTGACTGTTTAATGAGAAACTATCTGTTCTGTAAACCTTCATCTAAAGTACAATAAAAAAATATATATATATTTTTAAAAAAAGAACCTACCACGTGGGAAGGCCTTCAGTTACTACTGAGCAGGAGGAACGCAGGCACGCTGATCTATGGCAGACCACAGAAAGCATCACAAGTGAGGGAAAAATTAAGTGCTATGGGGGTTAAAGGTCCCTGGGTGGTGCAGACGGTTAAGCACTGGACTACTAACCTAAATGTTGGTGGTTCAAACCCACCCAGAGGTGCTTTAGAAGACCCGCCTGGAGATTTGCTTAAGAAAGGTCACAGCCTTGAAAATCCTATGGAGCAGATCTACTCTGCAAATGTTGGGTCGCCATGAGCCAGAATCGACTCGACGGCAACGGACAACAATAACTAACCTAAAGGCTGACGGTTTGAACTGATGCAGTGGTACCCTGAAAGAAAGGCACGGCAATCTGCTTCCATAAAGATTACCGCCAAGAAAACGCTGTGGAGCAGTATTCTGTAACACATGGGGTTGCCACGAGTCAGAACTGACTTGACAGCAACGCGTTTTTTTTTTTTTTCCTTTAGTATGGTGGTTAAAAGGAGGAGGACAGGTGGCTGGCAAGGAGGAGATGAATAAGAGAAGGGCTTCGAGAGGAGAGGGGCAGCGAAGAACGATGAGGATTTTGGCTGGGAAGGAAAGGGAATAGGATGCTGTGGGAAGAACACTGGACTGACAGTCCCTGCTTCCTCAGGTTCCTCTTCCCCAGTACCGCATTCTCCAGGACCCTGCCCTCGGCCCCCGCTCTCAAGCCACATCTGTCCATAGGAGGCTTCACTCATATCCCATGTCTACACTGATGACTCTCTTATCTCTATTCCCAACTCATACCTCTCTCCTGACCTCTATTTCCAAACATTCAGTGCTCTCTGGACATCTCTATGTAGCTGTTTCTCAGGTACTTCTAAGTTCACTGAACTCTTCAGCTCAACTCACCCTCTCCTCCCCACCGTAAACTCTGGCCCGTTTCTGTCCTTCTCTTGGGGAAGTGGCAGGACCAGTCGCCCAACTGTCCAAGCCAGGAACTGCACATCAACCTAAACTCTTCCTTTTTATTCCAAACCCTACATATAACTGGCCCCCAAATCCTGTGGAGTTTTCCTCCTTAATATTTCTCACACCTGGCTCCCCCTCTTTTTAAATGTTATTGTGCTGAAATGTATATGTAACAAAACATTTGCCATTTCAAGTATTTTTACAGGTACAATCCAGTAACATTAATTACGTTCACCATGTTGTGCAACCATCACGACCATCTGTTGCCAAACTTTTCCATCACCCTAACAGAAACTCAGTACCCCTTAAGCAATAAATCCCCCTTTTCCCCCTCCCACTCGCCCCTGGTAACCACTTGTAAACTTTGGTCTCTGCATTTACTTGGCCTCTTCTTTACCTGCCCATCACCACTGCTTTGCTTCAGGCTGTCATCACGCCTCACCAGATTACATAACAACGTCGTCCTCACTGCCTTTGCCGCTTCCCGAGCGGCCCCTCAGTGCATCCTTTATACTGCTGTCTGGGTGATCTTTCTATAACTGAAAACTGCTCCTTTAACGGCTCGGCTCCATGTGGCTTTCAGAGTGAGGTCCAAACTCCTGAACTTGGCACATACAGTGGAACTTCATAATCACGCCCAGCTACCCAGCTCCATCTCCTGCCTCTCCCCACATGCAAACTGTCTTAGTCATCTAGTGCTGCTCTAACAGAAATCCCACAAGTGGATAGCTTTAACAAAGAGAAATTTATTCTCTCACAGTCCAGTAGGCTACAGGTCCAAATTCAGGACATCAGCTCCAGAGGAAGGCTTTCTCTCTCTGTCGGCTCTGGAGGAAGGTCCTTGTCATTAGTCTTCCCTTGGTCTGGGAGCATCTCAGTGCAGAAACTTCAGGTCCCAAGGACGCACTCTGCTCCCAGCACTGTTTCTTGGTGGTATGAGGTCCCCACTCTCTGCTTACTTTCCTTTCCTTTTATCTCTTGTAAGATAAAAGGTGGAGCAGGCCACACTCCAGGGAAACTCCCTTTACATTGGATCAAGGATGTGACCTTAGTAAGGGTGTTACCATCCCACCCTAATCCTCTTTAACATAAAATTACAATCACAAAATGGAGGACCACACAATACTGGGAATCACAGCCTAGCCAAGTTGACACATTTTGGGGGGCACAAATTCAATCCATGTCATTCCACCCTTTGGCCCCCCAAAAATTCATGTCCTTGCCACATGTAAAACACATTCATCCCATCATATCGTAGCAAAAGTCTTAATTCAACTCCAGGTCCAAAATCCAAAAATTCCTCTTCATCTGTGAAATCTAGAATACAAGTTATCTGCTTCCAAAGGTACAATGGTGCAACAGGAAGGCACAAGCTAGACATTTCCATTATAAACAGGAGAAATTGGAGGGAAAGAAGGCATAATAGGCACCAAGCAAGTCAGCAGAACACATTACATTAGTCCTCAAGGCTTTGAAAATAATCCTCTGTTGTCTGAGACAATTTACACAATAGCCCTGCCCTCCAGACTCTAGGTATTGCCCACGGTCTCCAGATTCTGAGTGGAGGCCCCTCAGCCCTGGGCTTCAGCTCTGCCTCCTAGGCCCACTGGGCAGCAACTCTGCTCCGCCAGCTTTAGGCACATCATTCTCCTAGTCCATCTTAGTGGTGACTCCACCCTTAGAAACACCAGAGGCCATGGCTCTACCCTTTGAAACCCCAGAGGTCCTGGTCATACCTTCTGAGACTGAGGCAGCTCAGCTTCTTGTGTTCCTTGTCTCTTCAGCTTCTGCTTCCTGGTTTCTTGGCCTCTTGGCCCTCAGGCCTCACACCCACATCTGCCCTGCTGGGGCAAGTGTTCCAAAGCTCTGTAGCTCCACCGATGATAAGTGCCTGGAGGCACCCCACTCTGCCAAGAAGCTTCCTGCACACAGGCACTCAGCTCTCTCTCCGCGTGGGTCAGCTCCAGCGCCATCTTGCACTGGCATACTGGTTCTGCTGCTGCTGGTTCTCCGCCGCTGCTGCTCCTCTATCCAGTCACAGTTTCAAAACCGCTTCCACATTTTAGGTGTCTGTTAGAGCAGCACCCCACTCTCTTGGAGCCAAATTCTGTCTTAGTCATCTAGTGCTGCTCTAACAGAAATACTATAAGTGGATAGCTTTAACAAAGAGAAATTTATTCTCTCACAGTCCAGTAGGCTACTAGTCCAAATTCAGGGCATCAGCTCCAGGGGAAGGCTTTCTTTCTCTGTCAGCTCTGGAAGAAGGTCCTTGTCATCAGTCTTCCCTTGGTCTAGGAGCATCTCAGTGCAGGAATCTCAGGTCCAAAAGACGTGCTCTGCTCCGGGTACTGCTTTCTTGGTGGTATGAGGCCCGCCGCTCTCTGCTTGCTTCCCTTTCCTTTTGTCTCTTGTAAGATAAAAGGTGATGCGGGCCACTCTCCAGGGAAACTCCCTTTACATTGGATCAGGGATGTGACCTTAGTAAGGGTGTTACCATCCCACCCTAATCCTCTTTAACATAAAATTACAATCACAAAACAGAGGACAACCACACAATACTGGGAATCATGGCCTAACCAAGTTGATACATTTTTGGGGGGCTACAATTCAATCCATGACACAAACACTTCTACACATTCTGTTCCCTCTGTCTGGGACACTCTTCCCTGCTTCTTTGTCTCGTTCATTCCTACTTGTCCTTCCAATGCAGCTTAAGTGTAACCTCTTCTGAAAAACTTTTTGAGTCTTCAGCCAGGTGCCCTTTTTCTGTGTTACCAATATCATAGCCTTGTCACATTGTACTCTGTGTTAGCTATATCACTTTTTACAGACTCCCTAAGACAGTGTCTGTGTCTTATTTAACTTTGTATCCTCAGAGCTGCACTGTACGGTTGTACAGGTTATTCACTGCACTAGGATGCCTGGCTAGGGAAGCAAAGACGTGGTAAAGTCCATTAGCCAATTGTGCACCCTGGTACAGGACTGTATCCAAGCCTTTTTCTAACCTGCACAAAGGTGCCATAGTAGGTGTTCAGTGGTGCATAGTAGGTGTTCATTAAATGTTGAATGAAGACAGATGGATGCCGTGGTATGATGGATTGCTTTCGTGTGGCCTTTTTCACCACAGTCTTGTAACTCCCACCCAAGTGACTGGTTGGGACTGTGCAAATAAGGCAATTGGGCCCACCAAGGGGATTGGTCAGTTTTGCCTTAAAAGAGATCCAATTCCAGAGAGAGAGGATCCCACCACCACCAAGGCAGGAAAGGCAGAGAAGCGGTGGCAAAGAAATGGCAGCAGGAGAGAGCGGCAGGAGACGGTGCACTGGGCTTTCCAGCCCACAGAGTGAGAAAGCTGAGTGCCTTCGGGCTAAGGCTTACGGTAGAAGAGGCTGTCCTGATGGAAGAACTGTATCCAGAGCATTCCGGAACCTGAATTGTAACCTGTTACTTCCCTAATAAACACCATAATCATGAGTATGGTCTGTGAGTTCTGTGTGACCATTGCAATGAATTATCAAACCCAGCAGAGAAGGAGCAAGTGCTGTGGGAGGGACAGATGGTGTCAGAATTGGTAAAGATGGTGGAGAGAGGTGGCATGCCTGACTTCTGCTTCATAGGAATGAGCCTTGGGCTGTTGATCTTGGTCCTTCTTCCCCACCATGAAGTTGGAGGGGGTCAGACGCTACCCTTATGCCATTTTTACAGATGTTCTAGGCAGAGGTACCAGGGGAAGATTTTGGGGGGACAGCTGGAGTAATGGGGTGGCATAGGATGATCAGGATTGGATTAGGATGTTTTCAGCCAGACTGTAGAGAGTTCCTTATGTTGGGCTGGGGGGCTAACTCTTAATTCACTAGGCAGTGAGGAATCTTTGACAGTTTTTGAGAGGACTGTGACTTAGAAGCACAACATATTCAGGCTTAAAAATGGTACTCAGGGAGAGGTTAAGTGACTTATTCAAGGTCACACAGAAAGTTAGCAGCAGAGCCAGGCCTTGAACCCATTTTTCCTGCCCCTCACTCAATGTGCGTTCTTCCACACTGCACTCTGGGAAAACCTCTGAGACCTGTGAGCCACCAAGCCACATCTTCTCAGCCTCAGGGACTCTAGCTCTTCCCTGACACAGGTTCCTGGCAGTAGTGAGGAGATGGATGACAGCCAGGCAGAATGGAGAGGAGAATAGTTAGGAGACTGTTGCAATCAATAGCTCAGCCTCGTTCTTGGTGCACCTCTTGTTCTGCCTTCATAATATTTACCTACTTAGGTAAATCACCCATTAGCTTTCTGTTTTCCACACAATGTAAACACTCTAATTTTTGAAGCTTTTTCCCTTTTTGCAATAATTTTAGTTTCTCTTCTCTAGACCCTGGCTAGTTTCCTCAGATTCTTTCAAAAACACTTTCTGCCTATAGCTGCAGAGGCCCTGCCCATGGCAGGTCTTAGTAAGTGTGTGCAGAGTTGGACTGAATAGAAGGTAGAGACTGATCTAAACCCGGAGGTCTCCCGGAACGTTTGCTTCCTGGGAGACTTCTTTTTGTGCTGTGTCTCACATTCCTGGGATCACCTGAGACCCCAGTTTTGCTCTTTCACAAGGAAAGTTCACTTTATGATCTTCCATGAGCCCCTGAATCTCTTCCTGGCTTAGGAGCCCCTTGCCAGGCTCTCCACATTTGGTTTCTCTGTAGCTTATTTCTGGCTAAATAAATTATTTTATTCTTTTCCATTTTAACTTCAGTCTGAGTCTGAAGAGTCATTTCTCTAATTTTTTTTAGAGAGATTTGACTTCTCAACCTTTACCTCAGGTTATAGGAGCACTATCCTTTGGCAGACATGATAAGTGTCAATAACAGCAGTATCATCAAATATTTATTGAATGTGTACTATGATCCAAACATTGTGTTGGCCACTTTTATAAAAATTAGCTCACTTAATCCTCACAACAGACCAGTGAGGGTAGAGCCATTATTAGTCCCATTTTATAGATAAGGAAACTGAGGCCCAGTAAAATCAAGTAACTTGCCCAAAGTCACCCAAACTGGGATTTGAACACAGCCAGTAATTCCAGAGCTTGTGCTTATATCAGGACACTATGCTGCCTTGGCAAACAAACTTCTAGGTGCTCTCCGAGTCACTGATAACAGGCACTGTGGAATAGTGAACAGGGCACTCCACACTCCTGGCTCCACACTCCTGGTGGCCAGGCATAGAGGTCACCAACGGTCATTCTCTGGCTTGGCCTTCCCTAACCAGCTATGCATCTCCTCCTACAGGATGGACCCAAGATCGTAAGAACTGGAAGAGAAAAAAGCTTGTCCCTGATGTTCAGATGGGCCTGGTGACAGGAAATGCCCGTCCTCAGCAATCATCTCTAACCTTTACCCTGTATCATAAGAGGCTCTTAATTAATCTAATATAATTAGTTCTTTACAAAGTCATCATAATTTCCAGTGTGCAATGACAAACCAATAGATGGATGGTTTCACTCCATGGGTTTCCTGGGTATGAAGTTAAGTGCAAATAATGATCATTAACTAACAATCTTATTTCCTTTAAATATATAAATATATTAGGTGAGCTTCACATTTATCCCCTTTTCTGACTTCATCAGGCCTAAAGGATAAGGCTAGAGGCTCTGTAATAAGTCAGTCCTTCAGTGTTCCAGGAGTCCCTGGGTGGTAATAATGGTTAACGTGCTTGGCTGTTAACCAAAAGGTTGGAGGTTCCAGTCTACCCAGAGGCACCTCAGAAGAAAGGCCTGGTGATCTGCTTCTGAAAAATCAGTCACTGAAAACCCTAAGGAGTGCAGTTCTATTCTAACACACATGAGATCACCATAAGTCAGAACTGACTTGATGGCACCTGGTTTTGGTTAAGTGTTCTAAGATGTGAGTCTGGGCATTTGACCTGATGGGTCAGCATTGGAAGACACTCATTTTTGGCTTCCTGTCCTTGCTTTCAGTTTGGTTTCCTACTTGTCCGTTCCACAGGTCACCTCTTCTGACTCTTTGGTAAAGACTGAGACAGAAAGATAAACCAAAAGCCTCTGATTTCTCACAGTTACCTGTAACTAGCTCTCTCCCAACCCATCAAAGGGATAACATTCTCCTTGGTTTTTCTCTTCCTCCTGTGTCAGCACCCAATTACCTGCCTCTGCTAGCACCTGGCTGCTCACGGCAGGGAGGCTCTGTGGAGCAGGACCATGGCTTCACTTCTCACTGGGCCCACAGTCTGTGCTTTTGATTATTTACCCCAATGCTTCTCTTTACTGGGGCAGAAAATTGAGAGGTGACTGTATAACTGAGGAATATTTCTCTGTTACCCTTTTCTTAGACACAACTTGGCTCAGCTCTCAAGAGAAGAAAAACTTCCCTGTCAGGCATAAGCCAATCTTACGGTCCCCCTTTCCTTCTAGCGTGTGGGTTTCTCATTACATCATTCTGCTTTCCTGTCTCTTCCCTCCTCAGTTCCCCAAATTCCCGGACATGATGCCCAGAAACAAAGCCAGAGGGTAAACACTGTCTCCCATGGTGACAGGGCCAAGAAACGGGAACAGCTGGGGACAGACAGCTGCTGGCTGTCTCCCCAGCACCCAGCACTCACCATTGTTTATCCTTTGATCCTTTTGCAGAAAAGACTGTGTGCTGTTTGCTGCTGGAGGTAAGTAGATTGTCTTTGGGCGTTTTGAATGGCTTTGAGGTGCTGCTGGCAGAGCTATGGCCGCTGAAACTGGTTTTTGTTTTCACCTGTACTAGTGACGTCCTGGAATTGGAGGGTGGAGACGCTGGAGAGGGAGAAGGTCTACACATTGACCCGTGTCTTCTCTCTATAGGGGGAGAAAGAATAGAACTCAACACACCATCCGCAGGAGTGAGCCACTTTCACACTCACACACACAACAGGCAAAAAGAAAATAGCTTTTCCTGCAACGTCAACACCACTGAAGCCTCAGTTCTGACTATGGTTTGTCTGGACATCTGCTCCTATTCCGCCAAGTAGCAATTATTACATTCTGAATTTCTGTATCCAATGGCATGCTGGACTAACACCAAAATTCTCATGGGAGGCATTTACCAAGCTATTCTTCTGCAAACCTGCTTCCACAGAACTAGCAGAGGTACACTAGGTGTTACCAGAATGCAGGGGGATAGTGACATAGCCAAAGTGATCCCCATCCAGCTACCTAGAGGCCACAACGTCCCTCAGGGCAGTGGGTTGGGCAGGATGCCTCAATGGGCAAGTTGGGGACACTGAGCAAGACAGCAGATACTTGAAGAACAGTTTCAGTCTACAACTCACCATAGTGGTTAACTGTTTTAAGTAACAGATTTGATAAAAGGACCCTGTCCCCAGAAAAATACACATAGACAGGTGCCAGCTATACTCTGTGCAGTTTCAGGAAGGAATTCCAGACCCTAAAAAGACAAAGGCTCCCGAAATCGTGTCTAAGTTGTCTCTGGCTCTCATGCCTATGACAGTGCCTCCCATAGAGCTGGGCACTTAATTAATATGGACTGAATAAATAAATCAAATTATAACAGATGTCCTTACGGGGAGAACTAGAGATCACAAATCTGGAAATCTGGATTGAATGTGATAATGAAAAAGGTGAGAAGATGACAGACCACACTCTCCTTCCACCCCAGTGTGGGCTTCTCTCGTTGGTGAGACATTTCTGGCTGCGACTGCAGGTTCCCTGAACTGGGAGAAGGGAGCCAGACTAATCTCTGCTCTCTTAGACAGAGGTTTAGGATTTCTCTGTGTTCCCTTGTACTAATCTGCTGCTAGGCTGTCTCAAAGCAAATTGACTCTAGTCCTCTGATGAAGAGGGAGTTGGAAAGAAAAAAAGTGGATTTTTGAGGATCATCTGATTGTTGGGTCTTTTGTCTGACCTCTTGCTATTGTTGCTTTTGTTATTAGCTGCCGCTGAGTTGATCCCCAACTCATAGCGACCCCACGTGTTACAGAGTAGAATTGCTCATAGGGTTTTCTTGGCTATAATCTTTTATGGAAGCAATTTGCCAGGCCTTTCTTCTGAGGTGCCTCTGGGTGGGTTTGAACTGCCAACCTTTAGGTTAGCAGCCGATTGCAAACCACTTGTGCCACCCTGGCTCCTTGACTGTTCCCATAGTTTGCCTAAACTGAATCATTTTCCTGGGTAACTTTTCTACATTTAATCAGAACAGACCTTGTATACATGCTTACTTCCCAGAAGCCATCCTGTTGAAGGTTTTGAGAATCAAGAGCTAGTTCCAGGGCCCCCATTTTGGTGCAATGGAGTGAGCACTGGATGGCGAGTCAGGAGAGCCAGGCTCTGGCTTCAACCATACCACACACTAGGCTTGTGGCTTTGAGTTCATCACTTAAGCTTTCTTGAATCCCACATCTTTATCTGTAAATGAAGTGGGTCCCTAGATGCCTTCCAAGGCCTCTTTCTACTCCATTACCATAAATACAAGGCGTACTTACACCTGCTCCTGTTCTTCTCATCCTTCATGACTCCTGAATGTTATAGCGATAATTACAGCAGAAATATTGAAATATTTTACTCATGCAAGATCTTCCTTGGAGGGATTCATCCTTTGTAAAATTGTACTGGCCTTTACAACCCGTGTGAGACAGGCAGGAATCAGCCAGGCATCTCCGTCCTCCTCACGGCTGAGTGGCCAAAGGAGACCTGGAGAGGTGAGATGACTCGCCAAGGTCAGGGCCAATGGCTATAAGAGGAATGGGCCTCTGTGCCTGTGCCAGGGCCCAGCTGCCTCTCAGGCAGGCAAGAAATGGGCGGTATCATGAACATGATTTGAAGCCTGGAAATTAGGAACTACAGAATTTAGAGTCACTGAAACTTAGAAGTGGATTTTAAAGGTCAACTAGTCCAATCTCCTTTCTGGTAGATGAGAAAACCATATCAGAGAGGTTGTCAGTTACCAGTCCCAGGGCAAAGCTAGCTGGTGGCAATGCTAGGGCTAGAACCAAGTCCCCTCACTTTAAATCCTTAGTTCTTTCTGCCCTTCAGAAATTTCTTCCTTAGCTATTCCTTTTTTGGCAGAGGTTTCCAATATTGAAATAAGAACTTTGATTCTTACCACAGTTTTATTTTTACCACTACTGTTCTAGATTTTTCTGCAGTCTTTATTCATTCACTTGCTCAAGCTGGCCAGAGGGGATGTGCAGAAATCTCCCTAAGTTTAGGTGAGGAAGTAAGCCTTGAAAATCAAGGTAACTTTTATCAAACTAAAGGTTAAAAATAATACAAGTCAACAATTAAAGATAAATCACAAGGAAGGGTACCATTAAGGACCAAATGAATGGGCCAGACCAGCGATTCTAAAACCACTTTCTCAGAGAATTCTGGTTAATGAACCTGGCCAACACATTCTACTCTTAAACTTAAACAGCATACATTAAATCAATGGATAATCTTTTGTTTTGGTTTTGTATTTTGTTTCCATAAATTCTTCTTAAATGACCAACTGAAAGAACAAGTTGCACATGAAAAGAATATGAATAGAAACCTAAAGGTAGCCCTTCACCCTTTTTGTGTGTGTGATTTTGTATTGACATAGACTACGACAGTGTTTCTTACTTGTGAAACTGTTCCTTGTTGCTCTGATTGAATTAAATCTATCCTTATTTTAAGGTATCCCACAAAGAGATCCGTGATGTCTGTTTCCTGGGCTGTGTGGACAAGCTTGCACACTGCCACTGGTACAGAAGAGAAAGGCTATGTAAGTATTTAAAGCTGGGGAGAAACGGAGGGGTTAGAGTAACTGGGGCTTTCTAAAGGAGTAAGCTTCAGCAAAGCATTTGAAAATGGGTGGAATTGATATCCCAGGTAGGGCAGAGTGAGTAGATTTTATAGAAAGACCCAATTCCCATTTAATCTGTATTTCTCTAGTTCGTGAAGACCTGTCGTAGGTGACTATTACACAGTTAGTTATATCTATGGGGAAGAAGCGGGTAGGCTGGTGATGGGAGAAGGCAAGGTCTTAGTTCCTTATAAAAAGATGTTGCTGCGCAGGTGCAATTGCTCTGGGTAAAGTTTTCCAGATTTGTATCACAGTCATTCTGCTACAAGTCCTTGCCCACTTTGGTTTAATCATTATTTTCTACATTTTGGTCAAGGGCTTGCCTTAGGTTGATCCCTATAATTATTCTAATTCCATCTGCCCTGCCCAGAAAGAGTTTATGGAACACCATATACTTCACCCACCTTTAAAATAGTTTATAAAGCAATTTTAGGGAAAAAGTTTTTCCCTTCAAATTTTCCTCGTCTTTGTTAATTCCTGTACACTGAAGTATTAACAAAGCTGTAATCAATTGAAATTTTGCACTATTCTTTTTCAATCAACATCATTCCATACATACATTTCTAATTCCCACATACCATCATTTTAAAATAAACCAGTTGCCAAGTCAAGGCAACCCCATGTGTGTCAGTCAGAGTACAACTGTGCTCCATAGGGTTTTCAATGGCTGATTTTTTAGAAGTAGATTGCCAGGCCTTTCTTCTGAGATGCCTCTGGTTGAACTGGAGCCTCTCTAACTTTTCAGTTAGCAGCTGAGCACATTAAATGTTTGCACCACCCAGGGCCTCCATCATTTTAAATAGTTAGGAAATTTTCAATCATGTTGACAAGGTATAGATTTACTTAACCAGTATCTTACTGTTGCTTATTAGCTGGCACTTGTTTATTTACAATTTATTTAACAAGAGATTTAGACAAAAAGACAAATAACCTGATCATAAAATGGACAAAGGACTTGAACAGACATTTCACCAGAGAGGATGTTCAAATGACCACCAAACACATGAAAAGATGCTTAGCATCATTAGCCATCAGAGATGGAAATCAAAACCACAATGAGATACTGTTTCACTCCCACTAGGATGGCTAAGATAAAAAATACAGAAAATAACAAATGCTGGCGAGGATGTGGGAAAGTTGGAAAACTTATCCATTGCTGGTGGGAATACAAAATGGCATAGATGTGGAAAGCAGTGTGGCGGTTCCTCCAAAAACTAAAAATAGAACTACCACATGATCTAGCAATTCCACTCCTAGGTATATACCCAAAAGACTTGAAAGCAGAGAGTCAAAAATAGACTTGTACACCAATACTCACTACAGCACTATTCACAATAGCCAAAGGTGGAAACAACCTAAATGCTCATCAACAGATGAATGGATAAACAACATGTGGTACATACATACAATGGAACACTACTCAGCCAGCAGAGAAATGAGATCTTGATGCGTGCAACAATATGGATGGAGCTTGAAGACATTATACTGAGTGAAATAAATCAATCACAAAAGGACAAATATTGTATTACCTCATTTATATAAAAAGACAAGAAAAGGCAAGTGTATAGAGAATAAAGTTTATTAGTGGTTACCAGAGGCGGGAGGGAGGGGCAAAGGGGGAGTTAATGGTGATGGAAATATCTCATTGATTAAGGGTAGGGTTGCATAGCCAATTATCATAATTGCTATCAATAAGTTGTACACCTGTAAAAGTTGAACTGGCAAAAGCTGCGTGATAGATATATTCACAACAACAACAAAAAGAGTAGCTGCTGAGGCTGCTTATGTATAACCAAAAACCTCATGGGATTCGGTTCTTTGGTTTTTAAGGTCATGGTTACATAGGACATCCCAGTTAATTGGCCTAATAACATGTTTAGTGCTTCTGTTCTACCTCCTAGTTCCTAGTGCCTGAGGTCTTAAAAGCTTGCAAGTGTCCATCCAAGGCAGGAGAATTGGTTTTCTATTTGCCTGGAGCAACAGAGATAGAAGGAGAGTCAGGAATAGGAGGAGGGTATGGAATGTGTGGCTAATTGCCTCCATGAACAACAGCCACCTTTGTCATGAGACCAGAAGAACTGGGTGGTGCCTGGTTACCATTACTGAACATTTTAACCCAAGATTCTATAGAAGAATCTGATCAAAGTGGAAAATGCAGAACAGAATTTCAAATTCTTATGGACTCCAGCCTTCTGGAGCTGTGGGGGATGGATGAACCCCTGAAACTACTGCCCTGAGATAATCTTCAAACCTTAAACCAAAAATATCCCCTGAAGTCATCTTAAAACCAAACAATAGTTTAGCTTCACTAGTAAAAAACGTTTGCCTTGAGCATTAAGCTCTTTTAAGAACTACCTATACAGGATCAAACTGATAACAGCAACTCAAAAGATTAGATAGGAACCTTAGGGGCAGTAAATTTACGTTAATGGAGGAGTAACAACTCAGAAAAGGAGGGTGAAAATGTTTGCACAACTTGAAGAATGTAATCGATGTCACTAAATGGTACATGTAGAAACTGCTGGATTGGTATCTGTTTTGCTGTGTATATTCTCAACAAAAACCAAATAAATAAAACAAAAAAAAAAAATTAAAAAAAAGAGAGAGAGAGAGATTTAGTGTTATTTCCCTGAGGTATAGTTCCCAAAGTGAAAGACTGCAATAGTTAACAGCTCTCTTCACACACTTCTTTCCAAACTGTTCAGTAGAAAGAGCAGACCATTCTACTGTGCCGATGTCAAATATAAGGAGCCCTGGTGGCACAGACTATGAAGTGCTTGGCTGCTAACCGAAAGGTTGGCAGTTCAGATCCACTCAGTGGCTCCCTAGGAGAAAGACCTGGCAATCTGCTTCCACAAAGGTTACGGCCAAAAAAACCCTATGAGGCAATTCTATTTTGTCACATGGGGTTGCTATGAGTCAAAATGACTCAACGATACCCAACAACAACAACAATGTCCAATATAAATACTACTTACTTACTGAAGTGAAAACAGAAAAGCACTGTCAGAACACGCTTGCAGAATTAAGCTTCCATACATCAATAACAACCTGAGTGACTGATCTTGGGCTGGTAATCTCTGGTCTCACCCCTTCTGTCTTTTGGCCAATACCAAAATCAAAACCAAACCCACTGCCGTTGAGTTGAATCCAACTCAGAGCAAACCCATAGGTTTTCCAATGCTGTAAATCTTTTACGGAAGTAGACTGCCACATCTTTCTCCCGCAGAGCAGCTGGTGGTTTTGAACCGCTGACCTTTCAGTTAGCAGTTGAGTGCTTTAACCACTGCACCACGAGGGCTCCTCTTTGGCCAATAGTAATAGTAATTCACTAAGATTTTCCTGTGTGCCAGGCATTCTACTAAACATATGATTTACTTTATAGTGTTTAATTCTTATAAGGGTAAGTATTATTATTATCATCTCTACTCTATAGATGAGGAAATGGAGGCTCAGAGATAGAGTTGCCCAAGGTCACAGAGCGTAGAAGCATCGTATCTAGGAATGTCTTCAGAGCCTGTTGTCTTAACTCTAAGCTCTGTTAGATGTTAGCTGCCTGTTGAGTTGGCCCCGACTCATGCTGACCCCAAGCACAATGGAACAAACTGCTACCCAGTCCTGGGCCATCCTCATGGTCGGTTGCAGATTAGAACACATAGAGTTTTCATTGGCTCATTTTCAGAAGTAGATTGCCAGGTTTTTCTTCCTAGTCTGTCGGCTCTGATGAAACTTGTTCAGCATCATAGCAACTCACAAGCCTCCACTGATATATGGGTAGTGGCTTCACATGAGGTGAACTGGATGGGAATCGAACCGAGGTCTCCTGCACGGAAGGAGAGAATTCTACCACTGAACCACCAATGCCTATCTTGAAATGTCACAAGCTACTGCTGCCGATAGGGAGAAGCTGGAGGAGCCAGCTGGACCCCCTCCCTCCTCAATGCCTATAGGCATTCCAGCAGGACCCCTGACTCCCCTCGGGAGAGGAGAGAAACATCAAAAAGCTGCCAGTCAGAAGCCTCATGCCACAGCCCTACACCCAACTCTCCCGAGACCTCAACCCCAAGGAGTTGGGAGTCCCTGTATCAAATGAGTGAAAAACCAAGTCCTTTTATTGTATTCCATTTCCACCACATGAGTTCAGGCTAAGGCCTTGGCAGCTGGCTGTTCTGAGACCACCTGTTTCTCCACAGATGATTTAACCATCCAGGTGCAACTTCAGGCAGCAATCCCAGAGAGCAGCTGAGTGGTGGGTTTGCAGGCACTGGCTCTCAACTTCCTAAAAATCTGTTGGGTGTGGGAGCCTTGGTGTCTGCACAACTCTCTCCTCTTACTCTCTGCAGGTAAAATCCACCAGGCGATTCCACTTCAATGACAACTCAAAACCTGCTCCTCCCCCATGCTTTTTCATGGAGACATTTTCATACGTGAAGCATCAATGTCCTGTATTTAAAATTTCAGCACAGAAACAACAGGAGCAGCCTTGTGAATGGCTGAGCCAGCCGCCGACACCCAATATGGTTCCCTGTACCATTTTTAGAAAGAACTTGTTGGGAATATTCCAACATGGCTTTTTAAGGGACCAACCCCCTCACAACAGACTGCGTACCACAATCACTTTGGCCTGCGATGGTTGTGTAAGCTTCCTTGAGCTCAGGCCAGCACCTGGCTTTCTCATTTGACAGCACTGAGTCTCCTTTGGCCCCCACCTCTGAGGGCCGGTGCTTGGCAAATCATTAGCCAGCCTCTGTTTTATCAATGGGTTCTATCTGCTTTATTAGCTGCAGTCAGGATGCTGTCTACAAAGGACAATCCTGAATTCCAAAGGTCCTTCTTCCAAAAGAAAACTGGACTTGGAGGGAGAGAGGCAGAGCAAGGACCTCAGCATCAGGAACCATGTTAGGAAGCATGCTAGCTGCACCTCACAAGCACCCTGTGAAGCAGGCATCCTCCCAGTTTACAGCTGTGGAAACTGAGGCTGGCTGCACTTTAGAACTTGCCCCACATCACATGAAGTGGAGGAGCTGGGGCTAGAATCTTGGCCTGTGGTCTCATGCGCCACCATTGTACTGGCATTATAGTCCCATGATGGTTATGGGGGGATACTGAATTGGCCTTCCTCGGCAGAGGAGGAAACAAAGGTACAGCAAAGTCAAGTGACTCCAGTAGCAGTGAGTGGCAGGCAGAGCCGTGCCAAATGGCTCCCGTGCAGAAGTGCTTGTGAGCTTTCTGGAGCACCTACTCCCTCTTTAAAAGACACCAGGGCCTGAGTAGCTGGGCAGATGTTCCTTAAAGCCTGGGTGTCTGTCACCTCTTTAAAAGACACCAGGGCCTGAGTAGCTGGGCAGATGTTCCTTAAAGCCTGGGTGTCTGTTACCAATCAACTTGTACTAGGTTTTCTTTGGGGGCAGTGGTGGTTCAGTGGTAGAGTTCTCGCCTTCCACGCAGGAGACTCGGGTTCGATTCCTGGCCAGTTCTTCTCAAGCGCGGACACCACCTGACTGGCAGTGGTGGCTTACGTGTTGCTATGATGCTGACTAGGTTTCAGTAGAGCGTCCAGACTAAGAAAGACTAGGAAGAAAGGCCTGGCAATCTACTTCTGAAAATCAGCCAGTGAAAACCCTATGGATCACAACAGTCCGATCCCCAACCAATCATGGGGAGAGTGCAGGGCCAGGCAGTGTTTCATTCTGTTGTGCACGGGGTTGCCATGAGTCGGGGCTGACTCAACGGCCGCTAACAACAACAAGAACAAACAACAAGGTTTTCTTTACCCATTTTCACCCCTACCCACTCCCAGACAACGTGAGCTGCCTGGAGCACTAAGTTCTTTGCCAAAGGCCAGTTTGGGCCAGTGACCTACACAGCTTGGACCAGCTCAGTGCCCAAATCCCCCTGGAGGACTGGGAGTTGGTTTTTTGGTTGTTCAATTATCCTACACCCATTCATTCACTTAGAAAGAACAGCAACATTTCCTGAGTGCCTACTATGTGTCAGGCATTGTGCAAGCTACTGCTTTTACACTTGCCAGCTCACGCAAACTACCCAACAACCCCACAATGGATAAAGTTAACTCTCTTTTTATAGATGGGGAAATTAAAGCTTAGCAAGATTATGAAACAAGACCAAGGTCACACAGACCTTAGCAGATCTGGGAGGAAAGCCCAGGCTGGCCTGGTCCCAGAGCCAATGCCCTCTCCGCCATGCCAACCTGCTTGGGATGTTGCTTTCCCTTCGCACATTAGCAACGCACCTTCTCTCATGATCTTTGAGAAAGCATTTCCCATTTTCAGGGCTGGTCTTGGCTACAACTCTGAAGTTAGAAACTTAACAGCCTCCTTCTCTTTTCCCCCTTGGTAGCATTCCTCCTCCCCCTGTCTCTTCTGGCCAATAAAACCGGCCCCCCTTTTCTTGTAATTTATACTAAGGTGCAAATTTCTGGCATCAACCATTGTTAGGTAGAATTTAGGGGGTCACAGGGACTTTCCAGGGCCCTGAAATATTTCCTTCAGCCCTCAGGGGTATCCTTACAGGAAAGAAAACCTAGCTAAAAGGAAAACCCTGAGCAAATATAAACGTGTGGGGAACAAGCACAGGGACACACTGCCAGGGGAGCTTTCAAGGGATTACGTTTTTCTGGAGAGCAACCTGGTGATAATAACAGGAACTAAGAAGTACTCACAGCCTTTGATCTGGCAATCTGGTAATTTTACAGGAGCAGATTGCCAGGTCTTTCTCCCGCAGAGCCCCTGGGTGGGTTCTAAACGCCAACCTTTTGGTTAGCAACCAAGTGCTTAACCGTTGCACCACCAGGGCTCCTTGTATGTGAAACAGTAAGCCCAAATCTGCAAAAACCAAACCAAACCCACTGCCACGGAGTCGATTCTGACTCATAGTGACCCTATAGGACACAGTAGAACTGCCCCATAGGGTTTCCAAGGCTGTATACATAAGCAGACTGCCACATCTTCCTCCTGCTTAGGGGCTGGTGGTTCAAACCACCGACCTTTTTGTTAGCAGCCAAGCGCTTTAACCACTGTGCCACCAGGGCTTCTTGTATGTGAAATAGTAAGCCCAAATTTGCAAAACAAAAATAAAAAATATCATAAATAATATGTAGACACTAACCACTACTTTGTAAAAACATTTAGTATCTATATAAGGATGGGGGAAAATGGAAGAGTATAGGATGTATTGTTTAATAGGTTCTGTTTTTGTTAAAGCTGTTTAAATCCTTACAGAAAAAGATTTAAAAAGGCAAAACAAAAACCCACAAGACTCTAACATACCCCTAGCCAGAAAGGACAAAGTACAGAAAACAGATGCACATACTAGGATTAAAAAAAACACCAACCAGTTGCTGTGAAGTTGATTCTGAATCATGGCAACGCTATGTGTTTCAGAGTAGAATTGCGCATGGGATTCTCAATGGTTGTAACCTTTCGGAGGTAAGGTTGCCCTGAGTCAGCATCAAATCAACAGCAATTAACAATAACAACAACAACCTTTTGGAAGTAGATTGCCAGGCCTTTCTTCTCAGGCACCTCTGGGTAGATCAAACAGCCAACCTTTCTGTTAATAGCTGAGCACTCAACCATTTGTGCCACCGAGGGACTCCACTAGGAGAAAAGCATGGGTTAAAGTCAAGCTTCATTCATTCATTCACTCATTTTTTTCAGCATTTCCTTGGCATTTGCCGCGTGGTAGGCACTGGGATATGAGCACTGGGCTATCACAGTGGAGATAAGACAGACATTGTGAATTCTAGAGCTTTATCATTAGAGGGTTACCTCAGGGCAGGGTGGCACTCTCCAGATTCCCAGTGTCTTAGCCATCTAGTGCTGCTACAACAGAAATACCACAAGTGGATGGCTTTAACAAAGAGAAATTTATTTCTTCACAGTAAAGTAGGCTAAAAGTCCAAATTCAGGGTGTCAGCTCCAGGGGAAGGCTTTCTCTCTCTGTCGGCCTTCTCATCAATGCTCCCTGGACTAGGAGCTTCTCCGCACAGGGATCCCGGGTCCAAATAACACGCTCTGCTCCTGGCACTGCTTTCTTGGTGGTATGAGGTCCCCCTGTCTCTCTGCTCAGTTCTCTCTTTTGTATCTCAAGAGATTGCCTCAGGACACAATCCAATCTTGTAGATTGAGCCCTGCCTTACTAACACAACTGCCGCCCATCTTCCCTCATTAACATCATAGAGGCAGGATTTACAACATACAGGAAAATCGCACAATACCAGGAATCATGGCCCAGCCAAATTGATACACACATTTTTTGGGGGACATAATTCAATCCATGACACCCAGCTAGTGGCTACCTTCACTCAAGTGGTGGGAACAGGCAAGCTGCTGCCTGAAAGACCTAAGGCAGGTGAATAACCCTCCCTGGTCTGTTGGATGCCACCTGCAGCCAAAGCCACAGCCCTCCTAATAACATCAGACCTTATATTGCCCCAGCTCTTCCCATGTGTCCAGATCCAACATGGAAGGGGAAGGGTTTGCAAGGAGGTCCACGTGCTCGGCATTAAACCTCTACATCAGAGCAACTCCCCTGCCCCCACCAAACACACACATGCTGGGCAAGTCACACAAGTTTAAACACTGGAGTCACCATGGCTTATGTGACAACGGGCGGCTTCCAGCTTGGATTCTGCCTTAAGGTGGCACAGCTGATATCACCCTTGCCCCAGGGGCACTGTAGGGACAGTCAGAAGCTGGGCAAAGCAGGAGGTATAGGCTGGGGTTTCTTCAGGGAGAAGATATATAAACCAGGATTCCCCATGTTTAAAATACCTGAGCAGCTGGCCTGAATCTTCCCAGTACTGTCCTGAGGCAAAAACAGTGGCCTTTGCCTGGATGCCTTGGGCTAAGCGAGTAGAAGCCCAGTCCCTGTTACAGGCATGTCCTGTCCAAGCCCTAGGAAAGGGGCTGCTGGATCCTGGATGCCTGAGGCAGACAGAGCACCCAGGCCACACTCAAACCTCACAGACCACTGGGGCAGCAGAGGGACACCAGGGCCAGTGTCCCAAATGCTGCTGTCTTAGAATCGAGAAGATCTGGGCTCCAGTCCGAGCTCTGTCATTCATTAGCTCTGTGACTTGACTTAACCCCCTGAGCTCCAGTTTCCTTACCTATAAAATGGGGACAGTCACCCCCACATCTTAGGATTACAATTGAACAGGAGCACTACAGTACACTGAGTCCCCCAATCTTAGCACACGTCACATGTTGTAACTGCTAGGTCACTGGTCTAGGTCTCCTGGACGCGCCTTGATGTAGGTATCTTGTTCACTCTTTTATCCCTGGCATTCAGCACGGGGTCTCACCCTGGTAGGCACTCAATACATTCATTGTCGAATACGTGAATGTTGTGAGGATTGATAACAGAAGGAAAGTGGCTACCATGGTGCCAACTCACAGTAGGTATTGAATATAAGTTCCCTGATACACGAAAATGTAGTTTTAAAAATACAGGTAGTAGCTTTCTTAAGTAGCCAGTTCTTTGCCTTTTAACTGCCCCTGCATTAAAAATCATTCCATTTACAAGAATCCAATGGAAGAGGCCACCAGTGCTTTCTTTTTCTTTGTCCTGACCTCCATGGTCTCCTACAGCAGAAGGTGCAAAGCCTCAACTCACGGCTAAGTGCACAGTGTCACTTAGAGCCACTCACCCCACAGGCTGTCACGGGCCCGCAGCAGCCACTGATAACGGAACCATTTCTGTTCTCCTTGGAGTGGCAGTTGGCAGTGGCAAACAGGAAGTTGTCTTGAAGTAGGGTGTGGTTGTACCCTGCCAATACACGCGTACAGAAACACACGCTTCTTTTCCCCCCTCTCCAATCCTCTTCTGTCGACCTCTCCTTACTTGTTTAGGAGCAAAAGGTCTGAGTTATTTTTATGTGACTGAAGATCAACCATTAACACCATACAGACAAAAAGCTGGGGCAGAAGGGGCCTGAACTATAGCAGGAGGCGTGTCCTACCCTCAGTCAGTCACTTATGACATTTAGTTAGTAGCTGACTGTGTGTGTGGCGTATGGTGTGTGTGTGGTGGGGTAGGCGGTGTGCTCGTTTTCCCTTGTTTTGTCCATGGGCACACAGGAAACAAAACCCTAGCTAGAAACCAGGCCATATACACTGCTAATCATCCTAGTGGCCAAGTCTGCAAGTGGGCTGGCCATCAGCATTTATTTAGTGCCCACTGTATGCACATATTGGACCAAGGACCATCAGTGAACAGAAAAGGAGGAAAATCAGGGGTCCCTGGCTTCAAGGAATTTTTTAAATTTGAATAAAAAAGACCTGAAACATTTTTAACACAAGTTACATAATTGCTGACTAGATAAATAAATGTAGTTTAAGCTGCATGTAAGTGCTGAGACGTGGGGGTGTCCAGGGTTGGTAAGGTAGCTGGCTCCCCGGTGCTAAGTAAGGTGTGCTATAAAATTTTCCACTTCTCTCCTTCCCAGGGCCCGAGGCTTGCGCCTCCAGAAAGGCGGTCCGAAATAGACTGGTCCCCAACCCAGCCTCCTACTCCTGACCTCCTTCTGAGGCAGTACTCTCCCTACTCCACGCCTCAACCCTATTTCGGCTCCAGCTCCAGCCCACAGACAAGAGTCCTGTCCGTGCTAAAACTCAGACTTGTTAAATAAATACAGCTAATGCTAAATGGCTAGCAGTTCAGCCTGCCAGGCTCTCTCCTCCATGACCTGCGTCCAGCCCCACGCTGGCCTCTGTGACAAATGTGCCCTGTGCTCACACTTACACATCGCAGGGAGGCGGCCTTGCCGTTTGGATAAAGAGGCTGAGCCAGTGACACGCTGGGCACCATGACTTGTGGTTGATGTTTCCTGGCTCCTGGCTGAGGGCCCTGGCCAGTCAGAACGCACCACTTCCCCTTTAAGAGAGCACGCCCAGAGGAGATTAGGGAAGGGCAGAAAGAAAAGCCCGGAACTGTCAGGGTTGCATCTTGAATTTGGCAGCTGAACTTGGGTTTTCCTGAACCACACACAAGATGTGTGGTTAGAGGCGCTGGACTCCTCAGACACCCATTAGACTATCCCTGTTTGCGAAGGGCCGGGGCTATCCCTCAGCCCCATGGGATGGTAGCCACACTCAGGCTGCGTAGGCCCAGCTCCCAGCGCTCCAGGCGGCCTGGCCTCTGTCCTGGGTAGGCTGCAGAAGCCGCAGGCCTTTCTGCTCTCCCTTCCTGCAGGGCCTATTCATGTTGATGGGCAGAGTCCACTTAAATGCTTAGCACTTTGCTTTGGAGAGAATAGAGACATAATTATAATGATCAAAAAATACTTATGCTGAACATTTTAACTACTAATGTAGGGAGTTTCATTCATTCTGGATATTTAAGAACTTTATTCCCTGATCTTGGTGAAGGACAATAGATGGGGGAGTGTCTACAAAAACAATGGTACACAAAAGGTCACATATTGTATGATTCCATTTATATGAAATGTCCAGAAGAGGTAAATCCATAAAGACAGAAAGCAGATTAGTGGTTGCCAGGGGTTGCGGGGGTGAAGAGAATGGGGAGCAACTGCTTAATGGCTACAGGGTTTCCTCAGGGGGTGATGAAACTGTTTTGGAACTAGATAGAGGAAATGGTTGCACAACATTGTGAATGTTTTAAATGCCACTGAGTTGTATGCTTTAAAATGGTTAATTTTATGTTGTGAGTTTCTTCTTAATACAAAAAAACGGTAACGTATATTTTTGGCATCGTCTCATCTTTTATTGGGACGTCTCCTGTGTTGCATCCAGCATTTCTTTGCAAAAACCTGGCTATTACCTGAGAAATCTTAAGTTTTCTGGATAAGGTGTATATGCCTTTTAATAAGGACAAAATACCAAACAAACCTCTAAGAGAGAAAAGGAGTCCCTGGGTGGTGCAAATGGTTAATGCACTCAGCTGCTAACCGAAAGGTTGGAGGTCCAAGTCCATCCAGAGCCACCTCTGAAGAAATGCCTGGCAACCAACTTCTGAAAATCAGTGAACTCAAAACCCTATGGAGCACAGTTCTAGTCTGATACACATGGGGTTGCCATGCATCGGAGCTGACTGGATGGCAACTGGTTTTTGGCGTAAGAGAAAAGAGCTTTCCAAGACTCAGAAGTATGACTCTAATGGAAGAATTTCAGACTGTGGGGAGATGGTATCATCTCAAGCCATGCCACATTAGCAGTGCCTACTTGTCTCTTTGTAAGGCGGTCTTAGGTGGGGAACAGCCCTTTAGCATCCTGACAACCATAACCAAAGCTGGAGAGTCTGAAGCCTCCCCAAAAGAGGCTTCAGGAGAACATGACTTTGGACATCTGGGTTCCTGACTTCCTTTTCCCTTCCTGTAGTCAGCTTTTCTTCTCAGAATTAAGAGAACTGATTATCTGACTGGGAGGGAGCTGTACTGGTTGGCAAAGCAGAAATGGTCTCCACAAATTCCATTTCTGTGGAATGGTGTTGGTGAGAAGGAAGGGGAGTGACCTGGCCACCCACCTGACCCAACCCTCCTGGGGGAGTGTCCAGCCCTCCTTTCTTGTTCATTTGTATTGTGGGTAGAGATACCTTCCAGGAGGAAAGGCTGCAAGCCTTGTCCTCCAGACCCTAGGCTAGCAGGTCAACGGCACATTTCCCCACCAAGGGGATTGTGGAATAGAGGCCTACTGGATGTTGCAATACATAAACGAAACACAGACGAAAGGGTAGGCATCGTAGCCCTGGAACCTGAGTCTTTCCAGAGACAAATGTGAACAGCTTTCCTAGTATTTATGTTTGTTCAGAGTTCCAGGATGACCTGGAGGACAGAAATGTGAACAGATTCTCTTGGCCCAGGTCTTCCAGAGCTCTCTGGTCTCTCTGGAGTACTTTGCCTTGCCTCTTTTAGCTCTGTTCTCTCTCCTAACCTCAGGTGCCTGGGCAATAAGCAGGTGGCCTAAATTCTCAGCAAACAGGTGGCTTAAGATAATAAAAAGCAATATTTATACTGCCTTAGTTTCTGAGGAAGGAGCGCTGGTGGTACAGCGGTTAGTGCTCGGCCACTTAAGGAAGGGTTAGTGGTTCAAATACACGAGCCGCTCAGCAGGAGAAAGATGTAGCAGTCTGCTCCTATGAAGGTTACAGCCTTGGAAACCATATGGGGAGGTTCTACTCTGTTCTACAGGGTTGCTATGAGTTGGAATCGACTCCACGATAGTGGGTTTGGTTTGGTAGTTTCTGAGAAGCAGCAAGTTTAAGACTTCAACCCTAAATACAAAAACTGGCAAGCTCAACCCAATTAAAAGTGGACAAAAGATATGAAGAGACCTTTCTCCAAGGAAGATATACAAATGGGCAACAAGCACATGTAAAGATGCTCAACATCATCAGTCATTAAACAAAAAAACAAAACAAAACCCATTTCCGTCGAGTCGATTCCGACTCATAGCGACCCTACAGGAGAGAGCAGAACTGCCCCATAGGGTTTCCAAGGGGCGGCTGGTGGATTCGAACTGCCGACCTTTTGGTTAGCAGCCAAGCTCTTAGCCACTATGCCACCAGGGCTCCATCATTAGTTAGTCATTAGAGAAATGTAAATTAAAACCACAATGAGATACCACTTTACACCTATGAGAATGGCTGTAATTAAAAAAAAAAGGGGGGGGATGGATAACAAGCGTTTCGTTCTGCTGTGCATGTGGTCACCACGAGTCAGGGGCCAACTTGATGGCAGCTAACAACAACAACGAAGGGTAACAAACAGCATCTACCCCTCCCGGGCTGTAGGGAGGAGTTAATGAAATCAGGTATGAAAAAGTGGTTTAAAAGTTGAGTCAGGCTATGCAAACATAAAGGAAGGATTATGATTATAAATAACTCAGACACCATTTCCATTGGCAGAAACTTGCCTATTAAGCCTATATATACACTCAGGCTGCTGAAAGGAATAGGTCTTCCAGCACGGAGCAGATGACTCCTGCAACAGAACAGATTCCTGATCTCGTCTCCCACAGCAATCCCCTCTCTCTCACCTCAGACCAAAGCCGAGGCTGGTTTATAAAGGGTAACAGAGCCCACCACCACAGCGAAGTGTGTGTGTGTGTGTGTGTCGGGGGTGGGGGGTGGGTTCTGCAGGAACACACTGTCCTTCCATTATCACCTTGTTGAGACCAGGGCCTGAATAACTGGCAGCAGGGATCTGGCCAGTGATGAAGGGCTGGGAGGGCTGCTTTTGGCTCCCCTGTGGCTTGACCCAACTCACCCCTGGGCTTCTGTACTGGATGGCTGTTTTTAAGAACACCAGGCTTTTGGCTCTGACATTCTGAGGGCAGCTCCCAGAGACCCTGTTCTTCTCTCAGCTGGATCTTTGAGTCCTCAAGGAAGAAACTGCAAAGCATAGCAACATGCAAGCCTCCACAGTGAAGACTGAGAAAAGATCTTAGGGGCAAAGCTTTGCAAAGGACTGTCAGAGGCCAATCCAACATCTCAGGGTCAAAGATGTCCCACAGCAGGAGAAAACAGAGAGAGAGAAACTCGTATGGCCAACCATAAGCCCCTGGGAAAGGAGGAGCAGTTAAAATGAGAAATAATAACTAGCTAATTTCTCTTCTCCCTGCTCATCTAAGTTGGCGTCCCAACTTCCAGAGGGAATGAACACTGAAGGCAGATTAAATGCATCCACTCGTCTATCAGTGGAGGCTTGCATGCTGCTATGACGCTGAACAGTTCTCAGTGGAGCTTCTGGACTCAGATGGACTAGGAAGAAAGGCCTGGTGTTCTACTTCTGAAAACCAGCCAATAAAAACCCTATGAATAACAACGGTCCGATCCCATTGTGCCTAGAGTCACTCTAAGGCAGCTAATAACAAAATTATTATAGATAATTTTATAATTATATGAAATTATCGGCAAGACAGCAAGAGGATCACACCAATGAACCTACTAATAGATCAGGGAGTTTGCCAAGAAAGGTGCTGGGAGGAAGAATCTCAGAAGTGAAGGTCAATTCCTGTCAGATAAGTTCTGGAGCCCATCGGTCCACAAGCTACCTTCACTCAACCTACCCCTACAATAGTCAGTCTCAAGACAGGTGGGCTGCTGTCATCACAGGACACTTTAAAGCTAACTCAGACCTTCATCGCCATGGATTACTTCTTCCTGAGACTTTTAAACATATTCCTCTCCATCTTTCTCTTATTGTCTTTCCTTTGATTATACTGTCACAAAGAGTGACTGTACCTGGCTCTATATGGCCATGTGTGTGGGAACCTCTGCATCACACTGTTATTGCAGTGTTCTGGTGCTGCTTGTTATGAATTGAATTGTGTCCTCCCAAAATATATATTGAAGTCCCGGCCCCTATATCTGTGGGTGTGATTGTGTTTGGAAATATGGGTTTATTTATGTTAATAAGGTCATACCAGAGTAGGGTGGGTCCTAAACTGAATCATTTCTGAGTTACAAAAAGAGCAGAATAGACAGAGACACATATGGGAAAGACAGACACCAAGGAATGCCAAGGTCTCCAGCAGACATCAGAAATTAGGAGACAGGCTCATAGAGGAGTCAATATGGCTGAAATGCTGATTTGGGCTCCAGAAAACCAAAACCTAACGTCTTGCCGTCAAGTTGATTCCTACTCATAGTGACCTGGTGACCCGACAGGACAGAGTAGAGCTGCCCCACAGGGTTTCCAAGGAGCAGCTGGTGGGTTTGAACTGCCGACCTTCTGGTTAGCAGCTAAGATCTTAACCACTGCACCACCAGGGATCCTCAGGCTCCAGATCTGTGAAAAAATAAATGTCTGTTCTTCACAGTCGCCTACTTATGGTATTTTTGTTATAACAGTACTGGTGGAAGCCCTGGTGGTGCAACAGTTAAGTGCTCGGCTGCTAACCAAAAAGTTGGCAGTTTGAATCCACTCAGTGTCTCTGTAGGAGAAAGAGTCAGTGATCTGCCAGTGATCTGCTTCCATAAAAATTACAGCCTAGAAAACCCTATGGGGCGGTTCTTCTCTGTCGCATGGGGTCGCCATGAGTCGGAACTGACTTATGGTACCTGACAACAACAACAACAGCACTAGGTAATGAAGACACTGCTACTTAGAGGAGCAGGAGCAGGAGCAGGCTGAGTTAGTTTAGGTTTGTTTTTTTTTAACCTAAAAACCATTCATGTTCACTAGATTGGGGAGAAAAAGTACAGCATGAAGGGCATAGGACAAAGGACTCCTAACCTCTGACATCACTGCAACCCATATGCAACCCCTTCCTTGGTCTGAGTCATGCCACCCTGTTGACAGCTGTAGTCAGGTCAAGGGGGGCACAATCTCCTGATGCCCCATCAGTGCTGAGGCTAAGGCTGTCTGCATAGCTGGTGTGAAACAGTGTGACTCCAGGCCACAGCCTGGCGGTAACCAACTCCTATTATTGGCTTACTTTTTGGTTATTTGGCCTCTTACCTTTCAGGGTTCTGATTAATCTGTATGTCACTGCTATAAAAACAAAATAAAACAAAACAAAACAAAAACCATTGCTGTTGAGTCAATTTCGACTCACAGCAACCCTACAGAACAGAGCAGAACTGCCCCATGGGGTTGTGGAGCGGCTGGTGGATTTGAACTGCCAACCTTTCGGTTAGCAGCTGAGCTCTTAACCACTGCACCACCAGGGCTCCTTGGTGGTGAGCAGACTCATGGCAGTTGAGGTAGCCACCAACAGACTCACAGGGCTAACAACCCATCCAGACCATCTGGCCCAATCCCACTTTTGGCTTGCAATCCACCCCATCTCAGGTTCTGCCTGATTGCCCCTGGTCCTCCCTGAGACTTTTGCGCCTGCCAGACCCTGGGCTTCCCACTGAGCGTAGGGTGGGCAGAACCATGCCCTGGGGGCCTGGAGACTAGGTGGACCCACAAACATTCACTGTTGCTACAGGCCTAGACCATCAGATCAATTACCAATCAAACAACTGATAGGTCATTGATCTCTCTCCTGGCTGGCAGGCAGGAGGAATCAAAGCCAGGAAGGAGGGTGTTTAAAAGGTATTGGCAGGTCAATGTCTGGAGGGGCTGGGAGGGGTGATATGCTCTGAGAGACCAACAGGCTGGGAAACGACAGTGCTTTCACTTTCCCAAGGAGAGCAGAGTGGGTGAGTCTGGCCAATTCAAATGCAAAAGCCCGAGAAAGGGAGACTGGGAAGCCTTTCAGTGTTCAAGGCCATCCCTCTCCAACATAAAGGCCTGTAGGTTCTGTTCCCATCTCTTCATTCTCTCTGGCTATTAGGTTATTCACACAGCCTGGTGGGAGCACCCATCATTGCTGTCAGCTGAGATGTACACAGAACCAACTCACGCCTCATATCTGAGGCCCCCAAATGGTGAACCTCAAGTCTTCCAGGTCCCAACCTGAAAGACTGGTAGAGGGAAGGGGAAGGTAACAGGGGACAGATTTGATTCGAATCAAATTAGAACAAAGAGTTTCTTAACATCTGCATTGCAGCCAGTTTGCCCAGCTTGGTTGGGGCAATGGGGAGAAGAAGGTCTGGTGGATAATGACTGGGCCTGAGTTCTAGCTCCCTAGTTCCACTGTGCAAGCCAAATCGCATCTCCAAACTTTTCCTAACAGGCCAAAGGGCATGACTTGTCCTTTGCCAGCTCAGTGGGGGCTAGCGTGACAAAATACACAGTGCACTTGAAACTGGAAAAGATAGAAAGCAAGGCAGCCTCATCATTATTCTTAGCAAGGTTAGAGGAGACCAAGAAAAAAAAAGAAAAAAGAAATCTACACTCCCTCATGGATGAGAAAGCTGGAGGAGAAAGGGAAGTCCGCTCTTGGTAGCACTCGGCAGCTATAACTATGTTACGCCTGGGCCTAATGGTCACATTTACTACCTTGGAAATTTCTGTTTCAACTGGCCTTCTCATTTGTGTGTGTGCGCGTCTGTGACGCTGGCGGTACAGAGGGGAGCTGGCCCTTTCTGTGTGGGACCGCAGGACCTGGATCTGTGCAGACTCCAGAAGGCCAGCCACACGGCCTCAGTGGTGTTTATCGTCTTCTCCCTCCTTTTCAATTTGTTTGCTTTAAAATATTTAACTCGAGGCACAATGAAGTGTCTCATTTACAACGTTATCCTGGACCATTAGCCTGGGACTCTACACTCATTATGCTGATGAACACGCTACTTACCCATGCAAATTCCAGAGGCAGCAAGCACAAGAGATGGGAGGTGCTCAAGGTACGCTATCAAGGGCTGATTTAATTACACAGCCATTCAGTGGGCAAAGCAGAGCAATTCTTAGCCAACTGTTCTAGTAAGTATTATGGGAAACCCTTTTACAGAGGGCTACTTCTGGCTTAGTGTTTTCAAATGTGCCCAGCTTTAGTTCTCATTCAAACATGCACATGTGCCCCCAAAGACTCTACCTCCAGGCCAGAAGATCAACCAGATAATGTATTAGCTGGTATGCCACCTTGCAGTTAATTATTATTATTGTTTATGTTATGAACGCCTGAGTGTCACTTTCATTAAGCGGGGGGCACACTTTAAAACCCACTAACTTACCTTGGGCCCTCCTTTCTCTGCCCCACCCCCAGCTCTCTGAGTCCAGCTGACCAGCTCCCAGACGGGCTGCAGGCTGGCCAGAGAACACCGCTCCTGTGAGCTTGACAAAACAACCACTCCGAATCCATTTTGGACGTTTGAAACAATACCAAATCACTGCATCCACCCTCGCAGAGCGCCCCAGAGGAAATGGCATCATCACTTTCATTTTACCCCGTTTGTGACCGACCAAAGGAAAACAACTCGTTCTAAGACAATTATCAGGGTTTCTGATATCCGCGGCTGGAGAGAATGCTCTGAACGTATCGAATGACCTCGCGCATGCAGAAATTAATTCTCAAGAGCCAAAATAACCCTCTGCTGCACATGCACTGCCATTTCTCTAGATGCAGACACAGATTTCGCTTTCCAGAGTTGTAACAGAAACTCTCATGCATCCCCGTTTCTTCAAAAACTCTATAAATAACCCAGGATCAGCAAAATTATGCAAAACATCCGCTCGAAGAAGAAATGTAAACTAAAACCACTTACAGAGAGACTTGGGCTGCCAACTTAATCTGATTCTACCACGACTGTAAACATGTTGTACTTTTGGAACCTGAAGCGATCCACATTAGCACAGATGCCATCACAAAAAAGGAAAAAACAAAAACAAAAAAACAACTCATAACTAAACGACAACAGAAGTCCAGTCCCAAAACAAAGTAACGTGACTGGGTATTCTGCAGGGCTCAGGACCCACCGGCTGCCCAGCTGCAGTCAATACCAGCTAGCCGAGCTTGCATACGCCAACTGTTTTGACTACAGGCACTTGTTAAACACAGAGTTTCAGGTCCTACCAGTTGGACACCAGAAGTTCACAGAACTGACCCAGTGCCAAGAACAACAAGCACAGAAAGCGAAACGGCTGCCTCGTGCGTGTGTTTTTGTTAACTGTTTACGCAAGCCCCAAAGCAATTGGGTAGCAATTAAGAATAAAAAAGAACACAAATAACAAAAGCAAAAGATTACCACCTGGAAGGAAATGTCGGATGTTTGGCAGATAAAGGACAGCCGTCAACCTACTTTCTTGGTGGGGTGGGTGGGGGTTAGCGGAGAGAACCGGTTGGGGGGAGGCATCACATGACAAGCTGCGGTTATTAGCAGAAGGAACTGGGTGCTTCCTTGAAGCATCTTTTACTTAGAGATTGACTTAAGAGATTTTGCAAACACATAGGCCTTGGTGCACATCTGGGGGTGGTGGCCGAAACACTGGAAACTGGGAGTTGGAAAATCCCACAGGAGAAAAAAGGGACATGCTGAGAGGATTTTTCAGAAACAAGAAAAGGACTTCCGAGTTCCCTGCTCAATGCAGTGAGCCACTGAGCCAAAAAGGAATCACCCAGGAAGGCCGGGGATGTCCTGGGCTGTTTCTGACCACAGCAGACCTAGTCCTGAGAAAGGTCTCCCTTCCCCCCTTTAGAGTTTAGGGCTGCTGGGGATGACCTTTCTTCCCAATCAGGACCGGAGTCTCTAAACTGTCTTAGTGGTGACAGTGAATGCAATCTTTTAATCTGGCAAAATAAAATAAAAAGGGATGCTTAAATCGTGTATTTCTTCCCCAAAGACTCTACCTCTAGGCCAGAAAATCAAATAGATAATGCATTAGCTAGTATGCATCAAGCAATACCTTCTTTTATGATCAAGATAATTAACCTGACAAAACTGAATTCAAAGAGAACCAGGGTATGGATGTAAGAGTGAGAAATTGTAAATAGCTGAGTGGGCTTATTCATAATTTGCTCCCTCAAATACATATATACATATATGTGTATGTGTATATATATATGTGTGTGTGTATATATATATATATATATATATATATATACACACACACACACACGGAAACCCTGTAAGTGTAGTGGTTAAGAGCTATGGCTGCTAATCAAAAGGTCGGCAGTTCGAATCCACCAGGTGCTCCTTGAAAACTCTACTCTGTCCTGTAGGGTCGCTATGAGTTGGAATCAACTTGACAGCAATGGGTTATATATATACACATACACACATATATTTTAAATATATATATATACATTAAACATAAATAAATATATAAATACAAATATTAAAAAAAAAAAATCCCTGTATCCCTGACTTAAAGAATAAAAACTCTTCCTTTATCCACTCCAGAGGATTGGGGGAAAGTAATGAGTACGTAGCAGCCCTGGTGGTGTAGTGGTTAAGCATTCAGCTGCTAACCCAAAGGTTGGTGGTTTGAACCCCCAGTTGCTCCCCTGAAGAAAAGACCTGATGAACTGTTGCCATAAAGATTACAGCCTAGGAAAACCTACAGGCCAGTTCTACTCTGTCACATGGGGTAGCTATGTGTCGAAAATTGACTCAGTGGCACACAACAACAATGAGCAAGTAGAAGAAAGGCCTGGCAGTCTACTTCTGAAAATCGACCAGTGAAAACCCTATGGATCACAACAGTCACATCCTGCAACCAATCATGGGGATGGTGCAGGACCCGGCAGAGTTTCATTCCTTTGTGCATGGGGTCACCATGAGTCAGGGGCCAACTCGATGGCAGCTAACAACAACCAGTAAGTAGAAACAGGGTGTTTCTAAAAATCACTGTAACTGTAGACCAGGTTCAGGTTTATTCTGGAGAATCAATGTTGTTCCTTTGATTCTGGGGGTGACAAATGCAATGGTGGTGAATATGAACCCACACGGTGGCTGCCCCCTTTCTCCCAAAGAACCCACATTTTATTACAAACTATATATAGAAGTTGTTTCACTGGGATCTGAAATGGAGCCACTATGGAGTGAAAGGCAGCGGATGACTGACAGATGAAGGGCGAAGAGCAACGGCAACTTAGAGCATCCAAGACAAGGGACGAACATAGGGGGAAAAGGGCCGGGGCCGGGGGAGAGGGCCACGGGGAAGGGATCAAGAAGTAGGAGAGAAAGTTCAAGTTGGGTGAAGTGAGTATTAAACCAGCCCTGCCCTCAGGGTTGGCAACTGACTCATTAAACCAGCCCCAGACCTTTCCTGAGCCCCCGACTCTCACTGAGAACCTCACCGTTTTACGTCTCGTTCATACACGTTATGTTACTTGATTCTCAGAAACATCCTGCCAGATGGGAAGGGCAGTATTATTATCTCCATTTTACAAAGAAGGAAAACTGAGGCACGGAGAAGCCTTGTGACTTTCCCAAGGTCAAATACCTGGTAAGGCTTTCTGAAGTCAACTCCTGGGTTTCAGCCTCAGTAAGGATAACTTGTGCGGGTGTGGTGCTTAATTACTTGCAAAGCAATTTAAAAGTGGCAGGTTTTCTTATTTCCATTTTCACAGTTGAGTAAACTGAGATTCAGGGAGGCTATGTGATTTTTTCAAGGTCACACTGCAAATTATAAACAACACCAAGTTTACCCACTCTTAGCTCAGTTCTCCTTGCTTGCCTCTATCACATTCCCAGGATACATAATGATCAAACAAACAAACAAACAAACAAATACAAAAACGCCTTTGAATTGTGGTGTTGGTGAAGAATATTCAATATACACGGACTGCCAAAAGTACGAACAAATCTGTTTTGGAAGAAGTACAACCAGAATGCTCCTTAGAAGCAAGGATGGCAAAATTACATTTTATGTACTTTGGACATGTTGTCAGGAGGGATCCGTTCCTGGAGAAGGACATCATGCTTGATAAAATAGAGGGTCAGCGAAAAAGAAGACCCTCAATGTGATGGACGGACATGGTGGCTGCAAAAATGGGCTCAAGCATAACGACTGTGGGCATGGCACAGGACCAGGTAGTGTTTCGTTCTGTAATACATAGGGTTGCTATGAGTTGGAACCGACTTGACAGCACCTAACAACAACAGCATGACAGAACTAAAAATGGCTTTTCTATAGCAGTTCACAGATTGCTGAAGGTTCTTCACAACGTAGGGCAAGCTTTGCGCACTGGTACTCCAGAGCACCTATTTCAATGGAAACCCACCATCTCCGCCCAGTTTGCTCCTTGCCCTTCTTTGATTTGATCACTTAACCCACATGTCACCCTCTGGCTCCTTACACAATCCTACTCTAAGAAGATGCCAGGAGCAGAATCTGCCAGCAGGCTTGGCAAGCTGTATACGTAGCCTGCATGTCCAAGGCGCACAATCTCATATGCAGACGGGATTGGCTTAGCACGTGGCTTGGTGGATCTCTTCTCCAATGCGTCTTTCAAAGTTATGTATGCCTTTGCTCACTTGTGGTGGAACAGAGGCCACTGAAAGTAATGGATCAAATGAAAGATCCCATTGTCATGTTCCCTTGTCTGTGCTGAGTGGATACACTCACAGCTTGTTTAGGGGGTGCTGTTACTATTAAGTGACACATCTGAGCAGGTTCATTGCAGGTTTTGGGTATCTCGTCTAGGGCACACAGTACTGAGCTACTGCAGACAGCCATGTGGTTTCTAGGGATGAATGGAGAAGTGTGGAGTGCAGAAGGAGGCGAGAAGCTCAGGAGGTAATGATAAGGAAGTTCTAGAATGTTTTGATTTTCCCTTATGAATTTACCTCTGCCCCTTTGTTTAGCCTGAAAAAACAACCAGGGAAGTTGGGTGTCAAGGTGGACTTTATGTTGAATGTCACTGAAGCATGGAATGTCATGAAACTAATCAAATTCACATGCTCCTGTTGTCTGGAGAAGCTCCGTGGTTCCTCTCACAGGATGCCTCTCATACTTGTAAACACTCTGCTCTGAAGTGGGTTTTGACTGAGGTTGTTTTGGTAACAGTGTGACATTTGCATTCATGTTGCCTGAAATAATGTGGGGACTGGGTAAATCAGAGCTTTCTCAACAGGAAACATCATTTGCTTACAAGACACAGAGTGAGTAGAATAGTCCCACATAACTTGTGACTCCTCCAAGCAGAGACCATTTTTTAAAACCAAAAAGTGGGATGTATGGTTTCATAAGTACTGGCATATATGGGGAAGACAGAGTAGGCTATTGAGAATCAGATCACCTCAAAATCCAAGAGGAATGGGCACCCAACCTGTAATATCAAATTAGTAAAAACGGACTAATAGAGGGATGTGGCATATTAGCAGAAATGTGTTGTAGTTAGTGCCAGTGTGCTTAACAAATATAGTTCCACTTCAGACCAGACAAACACTGCCTTGCTGATGCAGATGGATGAGGTGGTTTTGGGAATGCTGGTGATCACTGCACATCAAGCCCTGGGAGGACGACAGCATTGATGGAGACAAAGCCATGGCCATCTGGCCAAGCCTTGGGTATTTATAATGCCCTCCCCCCACCCCCAGGGACAGAAGCTTCATTAAAGTATATATACAGAGGAGGAAGCTGGTCATGGCCTTTAAAACATGGCCTGGGTATGTGGGAAGCTGGTCAGAAAAAGGAAGGATGGAGACAAAAAGGATGGAGGCCTGAGCTGTTAGGACACAGAAAGGCAAGATAAGCATGTTAGTCCAGGGGTAGTGCAAATGGTTAAGGTGCTCAACTGGTAACTGAGAGGCTGGAGGTTAGAGTCCACTCAGAGTTGCCTCAGAAGAAAGGCCTGGTGACCTACTTCCAAAAAATCAGCCATTGAAAACCTTATGGAACACAGTTCTACTCTGACACACGTGGAGTTGCCATAAGTCAGAACTGAATCCACAGCAACTGGTAGCTGTGGCTACTACTGGCTGCAGGCTTGGCTTTATCCTTAGGTTCTATTCCTGATGTTGCCCTATAGATTTCCCAGTCAATACTTGCGACTCAGCACAACACTCTTTTTGCCATTACCTGGATTCACAGCGACTAAGCCAGCCTACCTGATTGTACCTGTTTCTGGTTTTTGGCCAAGGGCCAGTTTTACACATACGAGGGCCACTGACCCTGGATTTTTCAGAAGAATACTGATTTCAACCAGCTTTAGCCAGTACTATACTATAGGGTGCAAGATGACTTCACAGTGAAGATCAATAAATGACAGTTGAATGGAATCTAGACCACTGGACTATAAGCATCTTAAGGGCCAGTTCTGAGTTTCATTTATCTTTGTAGGTCAGTGCCCAGCCAGAGCATAGAAGCCTTGCTGTGCAGTTTTGTTTCCTTCTAAAAAATTTATTGTAAAATATATATAACAAAACATTTGCTATTTGAACAATTTTTAAGTGTACAATTCAGTGACATCTGTGACATTCACCATGTTGTGAAAACATCACCACTATCCATTTCTAAATGTTTTTCATCATCTCAAACAGCAACTCAGCACCCTTTAAGCAATGACTTTCCATTGCTCCCTCCCTCCAGCCCCTGGTGACCACTAATAAACTTTTGTCTCTATGCAGTTGTCTATTTAGTTATTTCATGTAAGTGAGATTATACAATATATGTCCTTTTGCCTCTGACATTTTTCACTCAGTGTACTCTTTTCAAGGTTCATACATGTCATGTATCAGAATTTCATTTCTCTTTATGGCTGAATAATATTCCATTGTATGGATATACTACATTTTGTTTTTTCATTCGTCTGTTGATGGACACTTGGGATGTTTCCACCTTTCAGCTATTGTGAGTAATGCTGTAATGACCATTGGTGTACGAGTATCTGCTTTGAATCCCTGCTTTCAAGTCTTCTGGGTATATATCTAGGAATGGTATTGCTGACCACATGGGTAATTCTATGCTTAACTATTTAAGAATCATCAAACTGTCTTCCACAGTGGCTGCACCATTTTGCATTTCCAACAGCAATGAATGAGGGCTCTATAATTTCTCCACATCCTTACCAACACATGTTGTTTTCCATTTTTCTGATAATAGCCATTATTAATGGGAGTGAAGTGATATCTCATTGTGGTTTTGATTTGCAGTTCCCTAATGACACTGAGTATCTTCTCATGTGCTTACTGGCCATTTGGATATCCTCTTTGGAGAAATGTCTATTCAAGTCCTTTGCCCATTTTTTAATTGGATTGTTTGTCTTTTTGTTGTTGAATTGTAGGAATTCTTTATATATTCTGGCTATTAAACCCTTACCTGACATATGGTTAATAAATATTTTCTTTCATTCTGCATGTTGTTTCTTTACTTTCTTGATAAACTTTCTGACATACAAAAAATTTTAATTTTGACGAAGGGCAATTTATTTTGTCTTTTGCTGCTCTTGCTTTTTGTGCCATTTATCTAAGAATCCTCTGTAAAAATCTAGGTCTTGCTGTATGTTTTCAATAAGTGTTTTGGATGAATGAGTGAGATCTCTCTCAATCTGAACTATAAAGATACATGTATCTTATATATGCCTTATTAGGTATACCTGGAAAGTGAATATTTTTATGTTAAATATGTATCAAATGTAACATTTTCAAAAATTTATGTTTGTGATCCAAGTTAGGGAGAAGTTATAAAGGCTTTCAATTTAAAATACTAAATCTTAAAAAAAATTGTAGCCACTTCATAATCGTAATCTTTCTAAAAGGTATTTATTCCTCTGTACTTTGTCTTCATAAATGGTATATTTTGAACATTATTTGATCCTTTTTTGATAACTCGGGCTCACTGTTAAGGTTATCTATTTCTATACTTCGCTGTAAAACTGTGATGACTTCTGGGCCTACAACTGTAGCTTTCACCCTGACCTGTCATAAGAAATGAATTTTACACTGCAACCCAGTATGCACATACGTACATGAAACAAACGTTTTAAAGGATCTCTTCTTATTTTTACTACCTGAAGAGCATTTTGATATTTTCTCTCCTCTCCTAATTCACATTTTAAAAAGTCGGTCAGGATTTACTAAACTGAATGCCTCACCATCATGGGGGGTGCCTGCAGTTCATAAACTCTGAAAGGTGTGCAGGGCTGTCGGCCCCTGCACCAAACAGGCCTCCGCTTCCTCACTTTCTGACTTTTATTTTTGTTTTCCTGCAGTCTGGTGACACTTCTTTTTATGACGAAGAACTGTGTCCACAGTTCCTCTCTTCAGAGTTCTAATTTGTTGAACTTGGAAACCAGACAATTAAGCTTGCTAATATTATGTATAAACGAAGTACAAATTGTTTCTCAATAAAAGCCTGAAGGGTGCTCCTGTGAGGACCATCTGGAGCTACCACACAGAGACTTGGTGCCGCCTCTTGGAGCTGCTTACAGCTCCTGGCTGGGTTCCCAAGGAGCTTCACTCAACAGCAGAGTTCACGATACTGAGGTGTTACTGATCACACTGCTTGGAAACACCCGCACATGCATGCCACTTTTTCTTTTTTTTAAAAGAGTATTCTGATGATTGGGGCTCAGACTAGTAGGGCTATCAAATGACAAAGGTTCCTGGCAGCAATCTTGTTTCACGAATGACCACATCTGGGCTCAATGGATGAGCAGGTTATTTCTTTTTCGATATGCTGTTGTATTCCATTGGCTGGAATTTTGTTGAGAATTTTTGCATCTATATTCATGAGGGATCACCAAAAAAAAACCAAACCTATTGCCATTGAGTTGATTCCAACTCACAGCAACCCTACAGGACAGAGTAGAACTGCCCTATAGAGCTTCCAAGGAGGCGTTGGTGGATTTGAACTGCTGACCTCTTGGTTAGCAGCTGAGCTCATAACCACTGCACCACTAGGCCTCTTCATGAGGGATATTGGTCTATAATTTTATTTTTTAGTGGTGACTATGCCTGGTTTTAGTATCAGGGTTATGCTGGCTTCACAGAATGAAATTTGGGAGTATTCCTTCCTTTTCTATGGCCTGGAATAGTTTGAATAGTACTGGTGTCAACTCATCTCTGAATATTTGGTAGAATTCTCCAGTGAAGCCATCTGGGTCAGGGCTTTTTTTTTGTTGAGAGTTTTTTTAATGACCTCTTCAATTTCTTCTTTTGTTATGGGTCTGTTCAGATTTTCTACCTTAGTTTGTGTTACCAGGGTTAGCAGTGTGTTTCTAGAAATTTGTTCATTTCTTCTAGGCTTTCATATCTGTTGGAGTATAGTTTTTCATAATATTCTGTTATGATCCTTTTTATTTCAGTTTGTTCTTTTGTCATGTCACTCATTTCACATCTTATTTGGGTTATTTGCATCTTCTCCTTTTCTTTGTGAATTTGGCCAGTGGTTTATCGATTTTTATTAATCTTTTCAAAGAACTAATTTCTAGTCTTGTTGATTCTTTCTAATGTTTTTCTGTTTTCTGATTCATTTATTTCTGCTCTAATGTTTATTTCCTTTCTTCTGGTGGCTGTAGGTTTCCTTTGCTGTTCTTCTTCTATTTGTTTGAATTGTAGGGTTAAGATTTTGGCCCTTTCTTCTTTTTTCATGCGTGCATTTATTGGTTTAAATTGACTTCTGAGCACTGTTTTTGCTGTGTCCCAAAGGTTTTAGTACATTGTGTTTTAATTTTCATTTGATTCTAAGACTTTTTAAGTTTAATTTCTTCTATTATCCAGTGGTTTTTAAGCAAGGTGTCACTCAGTTTCCCTGTATCTGGTTTTTTTCATTCCTCCTGTTATTGATTTCTAATTTTATAGCACTGTGATCTAAGACGATGCTTTGTATTATTTTGATATTTTTAATTTATTGAGGCTACTTGGTGGCCTAGAACATGGTCTATTCTGGAGAATGATCCATGTGCGTTAGAGAAGAATGTGTACTGTGCTGCTGTTGGGTGGAGTGTTGCGTATATGTCTATGAGGTCAAGTTGCTTGATTGTGATGTTTAGATCTTCTGGATTTTTGTTGAGTTTCTTTCTAGTTGTTCTGTTCTTCCTTAAAAGTGGTGTGTCAAAGTCTTCTAATATTATTGTGGAACTGTCTATTTCTCTTTTCAATGCTGTTAGAGTTTGTTTTATGTATTTTGGAGCTCTGTCATTGGGTGCGTAAGTATTTATTATGGTTACATCCTCTTGGTGGATGGACCCTTTAATCATTATATAGCGCCCTTCTTTGTCTCTTATGTTGGATTTTGCTTTAAAGTCTATTTTATCAGAGATTAATATTGCCACTCCTGCTCTTTTTTGGTTAGTGTTTGCTTGATATATTTTTTCGATCCTTTGATTTTTGGCTTATTTTTATCTTTGCGTCTAAGGTGTGTCTCTTGTAGGCAACACATTGATGGGTCATGTTTTTTCATCCATTTCTGTTACTCTCTGTCTCTTGACTGGTGCATTTAACCTATTTACATTCAGTGTGATTATTGATAGGTATAAATTTACCACTGTCATTTTGTTGTGATTATTTTTTGTGGTGTTGACGGCTTCTTTGCTCTGCTTACTTTTCTGTGCTGAGTCCTTTTTTGTTTATGGATTTTCTTTTCATTTCCTTCATTGTTGATTTTGTGTTTACTAAGTCTTTATGGCTTTCTTCTTTTTTATTTTGGTGAGTAGATTTATTAATTTTCCTTGTGGTTACCCTGAAATTTACCTTTATCTTCCTAAGTTTAAAACAGTTTGCTATATCTTGATACTGCCTTGACATCCTCTCCAGATATAAGTTTTGTAGCTATACTATTTAGTCCCCATTTTTATTTTGAAGTTGTTGTCATTTACAGGTTGATGTCTCTGGTTCCCTGTTCTCAGTCTTGTAGCTTTATTTTATTTTTGAGAATTCTTTGTCTTGGTTGGTGTCTGGGTGATGTTGTCATGTGTCTTGGTCTCAACAGATTGTTGTCTGATGTCATTGGTTCTCTGTCTGAAGGACTCCCTTTACTATTTCTTGTAAGGTTGGTCTGGTTTTCACAAATTCCCTTCATTTCTGTTTATTTGGAAATGTCCTCATTTCGCCATCATATTTGAGAGACAATTTTGCTAGATATATAATTCTTGGTTGGACAATTTTTTTCTTTCAGGGTTTTATATATGTCATTCCATTGTCTTCTTGCCAACAGAGTTTCTGCAGAGAAACAAGAGCTTAGTCTTATTAGTACCCTTGTGTAGTTTGTTTTTCCTGAGCTGCTCTCAGGATTCTTTGTCTGTGGTTTTGGCAAGTTTGATTATGACATGTCTTGGTGACTTTCTTTTGGGGTCTATCCTGTATGGGGTTCGTCAAGCTTCTTGGAATGGATATCTTCTCATCTTTCATGATACTAGGAAAGTTTTCTGCCAACAAATCTTCAAAAATTCTCCCTGTGCTTTTTTTTTTTCCTTCTCCTGTTCTGTAATTATGATAACACATAAATTATTCCTCTTGATAGTGTCCCACATAACTCTTAGGCTTTCTTCATTCTTTTTTCTGAATGTTCCGCAAACAAATTAGTATCAAAGGGTTTGTCCTCTATTTCTCTAATTCTGTCTTCCACTGATTGAATTCTACTCCTATCTCCTTCCATTGAGTTATCTATTTCTGAGATTTTTATAGTTAATCTTCTGGATTTCTAGTTGCTGTTATTTGTATGGTTTCTAAATGTCTATTTATTTTGCCATTTTATTCTTGTATTGTTTTCCTGAACTCTTCTAGAGTTTTGTCTCTGTGTTCCTTGATTTTGTCTGTGTTTTCCTTGATCTCTTTCTTGATCTCTTGGAGGACCCTATATATAAGTCTTTTGAATTCCCGATCAGGTAGTTCCATTACCATTTCTTCCTCAAGAAGATTTTCTGGCCTTTTATTTTGGTCACTTGCTTAAGCCATCTTGTCCTGCTTCTTTATGTGATTTTTTTTTTATTGTCTGTTTTTTTCTGAGGCATTAACAAGTTATATTTATTCATTTATTGTATGTTTGTTTGCTTAGTCCTGATTTCTTGTTTTGTTTTGATATATCTGGGTGGGTGGGGTGGGCATGCTACTCTGGTCATTAGTCTGGCAGCACAGGGGTGCTCACCACGTGTTTCTAGGTGGGTGGGGCAGCAGCTGGGAGTGTGAGCGTGGGTCTCTATTCGCTGGTTGAGCAGGGCGGTCTGGGAGGGTGTTGGCCACCATCTCTCCTTGATCTTACTCTGGATCCTGGTTCCCTCCTTGCTCTGTAGACAACAGGATTCCTGGAATTCTTGCCTCCCTTTTTGTGTTTTCCTTCCTTAGGTTTGGATCATGATCTGCTCAGCTTGCTTCTCTCTGGGTGTGCTTATACAGTTTCCCTGTCTCTTAGGGGCATGCCTTCCTGTGCTCCTCACCTGGGGTTGCCACTGGCTTTGTCTCAGAATGGCCATATTGAGCTGGCTGGCTGGCAAAACCCCTCTGCTTTGCTTCACTCCTCTTTTTCCACATTCGTTCAATTTTTAATTCCAGTCGGTGTTCGATTCAATTCTTTATTCTTCCTTTCTGATGTCCAGGGTTCCAGGATTGTTATCTGTATCTGTTTCACATAGTTTCTTGGGTCTTTGCTGTAGAGGGACTGTATGGAGTGTCTACCTAATCTGCCACCCTGGCTCCTCCCCTGAGTAAGTTATTTCTAAAGCCATTTATCCTGCTTCAGGCAGTTTGTAACAATGCAATATCTTGGCTTTCCACCCTAAGCTGCCCTTTGCCCTATTATTTATAGTTATTCTTAGTCTATACTTCAACTGTCATGAATCCTTCCTTCCAAATGCAAAAAAGACAAAGTAATAAATATATGGAACTTTCCTGGTAGCATTTTGAAAAATGTGTCAGTTTTTTTTGGAGGGGGTAGATATCTTATTTTGCTTTTGAATAACTACAGCAAAAGGGTAGATGTTGTACCCTTAAACAACCTAAAGAACAGGCAATAGGGAATGGGTTAAGTAAATTATTGGTATATCCATTCAGTGGAATGCTGGGAAGCTATAAACATGATGATGTAGAGCTATACTTACTGAAATGTGTCCACAATAATTTTAGAAAAAAAAAAAAAGCAAATTTCAAAGCAGTGTCTATAGTAAGATTCCAGTTTTATTTTAAAAAATAATTGCAGGTAGGTGCATATATAAAACACTTAGACATATAAAAGGCATTAGAAAGCTTTATACCAAAATATTTATTTTCTTATTCTGCCTTTTTGTATTTTCTGAAATTTTTGTAATGCATATCTTTATAATAAAACAAGGCAATTTCACTTCACAAAAAAATAAAATTCTATATTATTATGCAAAACAGTATCTCTGTTTGGGGAACCACTCCTATGTGTACCCACCCCAACCTCATCTCATTTGTTACTGTTTATATGGGAATAGTTGCCAACATTTATGCATCAGTAAAACAGTACATTTGTACTGGACCTTCACACTTGTCTCTTATAGTTATGATGTCTTCTAAAAAATTTAAAAGAAAAATTCTACCCATATTAAGAAAGGGCAAGTTGAATCTTTATTAGAACATTTTTTTAATTAACACATTTTAAGGCAAAGGACTGGCTTATGGTTTTACTTTTAAGGGTCGTGCTCTCTTCTCTGATGGCATTAAGGAGAATATAAATCTCCAAGCAGATAGCTTTGGAGCTACTTCCTTGGTAAAAGCAGGCTACAGTCCTCTCTATTCTATAAGAAGACAAACAAAAGAGCTGGCATTATCCATATTCTGAAGTTAGTTTTCTCTCAGCTAGAGTTAATTCAAAGCATAAAACAATGTTGGGCTGAAGGACGTGAATAATCCCTAACTCTTGTTAGCAACTCTCTTTACAAGGCTTATTTACATCCATGGGATCCTTGTATCTAAAAAAAAAAAAAAAAAAGACTAGGGAGGGTGGGTGGGCAAGTATATTATTCTCAGTTTACAAATGAGGAAACTAAGATGAATTGAGGTGAGGCCAAGGCCATCCTACTGGGAACTTGTATAGACAGGATTCAAATTCAGCTTTCCTAGATTTGTTCTCTTTATTCTGTACCACTGCAACCTTTCTATAAACACAAAAACAAAACAAAACCAGTTGCTGTTCAGTTGATTTCTACTCACGGCAACACCATGTGTGTCGGAGTAGAACTGTGCTCCATAGGGTTTTCAGCGGCTGATTTTTCAGAAGTAGATTACCAGGCCTTTCTTACAAGAAACCTCTGGGTGGATTTAAACCGCCAACCTTTCAGTTAGCAGCCAAGTGCTTAACCATCTATGCCATCCAGGGCTCTTCTATAAATACGGTTTGTGGTTGTTGCTGTGCACCACTGAGTTGATGCCAACTAATAGCAACCCTATAGGACAGAGTAGAACTGCTCCACAGGGTTTCCTAGGCTGTAATCTTTACGGGAGCAGATCACCAGGTCTTTCCTCCCATGAAGCGTTTGGTGGGTTCTAACTGCTGACTTTTCAGTTAGCAGCCACGCACTTAACTATATAATTTATTGTCCTAACTAGACAACTTTGAAAGTGAAGGAGGGAGGTACTAAATGGATGTGGCCCAGGGCAACAAGCATAAATTGTGACTTTCCCAGGCAAATAAGGACTTATGGTCACTTTAGATGTAAAAAATCTGGCCCTCTGCACATACACACACACACAGAATCACACCTCTGAGTAGGAAAGGGAACTCAAACATGGTTATGATGTCTATAGTTTACTTATAAGTACTTGAATACTATCAGTGTTTAAGTGTATAGGAACCAATTAGTCTGGGCTTTACCTCTAGGGGTGATCAGCTTATCAAGAATCCAAAGTCTAGGGTGGGCCCAAAAACCCACTGCCATCAAGTTGATTCTGACTCATAATGATCCTGGGGTGGGCAACTGGTAATAATTAGAGATGTCCACACTCCCAAAGTGGCTACTTCAAGTCCTTCTGCTATCTGAATTTTGATCAACAAACAGCACTTTGCTAATTAACATTCTGAATATAAAAAATGGGCTTTTATATAGGGCATTTTTAGGGCAGTAAAACAATTCTGCATGATACTGTAATGGTGGACATAGGACATTAAGCATCTGTCAAAACCTATAGGACTGTATAAGATAAAAAGTGGACCCTAATGTAAACTATGGACTGTAGTTAATAATAATAATGTATCAATATTGGTTCATTAATCATAACAAATGTACCACAGGAATGTAAGATGTTAATAAAAAACAATGCAGGGGAGAGGGGAATATATGGAAACTCTGTACATTCTGTACAATTTTTCTGTAAATCTAAAATTGCTCTAAAAAAATTAAGTGTATTTTAAAAAATGGGCTTTTATTGGTGAAACTTGTGACTTAGTATAATGAATGTTAGGAAATAAACTAGTATTGGTGAAATTAAAGGTATTCACGACATATGACTTGGCCAAAACCTATAGAGACACTCCACTCCCTTGCATAAACAGGCTATTAGAATCTAGTGAGGCCTGTCCCTTTACCTTAGGTACAGCACTTGAGGCTGCCTCGCGTCCAGACATTGAATTAGGAGGGATTATGATGGCATGGGAACCCTGGTGGTGCAGTGGTGAAGTGCTTGGCTGCTAATTGAAAGGTTGACGGTTTGAACCTACCAGCCGTTCTGCAGGAGGGAGATGTGGGGGCCTGCTTTCGTAAAGATTACAGCCTTGGAAACCCTATGGGCAGTTCTACTCTGTCCTATAGGGTTGCTATCAGCTGGAATCGACTTGATGGCAGTTTTTTTTTTTTTTTTTTTTTAATGATGGCATGGAGTCCCTGGGTGGTGCAAAGAGTTAAACACTCCACTACTAACCAAAAGGTTGGCGGTTCGAATCCAGCCAGAGGTGCCTCGGGAGAAAGGCCTGGCAATTTGCTTCTGAAAGATCACAGCCTTGAAAATCCTGTAGAGCAGTTCTACTCTGCACACGTGAGGTCACCATGAGTTGGAATCGACTCGATGGCAACTGGGAAGACAGCATGATGCAGATTAGAGGAAACAGTGTCCTGTCCTGGTATATTCTTGCAGCTGTCCCATGTGAACCTTTTATGCAAGGTATAGTTGGAATACCTCAAAGGACAGAGAAAGGGCTGGGACTTCATCAAGCTTACTGAACAGGTAGAATGTGCTGTTTTGTCCCCATTTGTTAATAAAGATATGTTTAATAATGTCTGTATCTGTGGCAGAATTCAGTCTGAGATGTTCATTACAACTTGGTAGCAAGGTTGTGAGGCAGAAGCTAGCCCTCACCACCTTAAACTTCTTCAGTGGCAATTGTTTTCTACCAAAAAGAACCTAAGAGTTCTGTGTAGCCAAACCAGTTTAGGTCAATGCACAACAAACATGAAATATGAAATAGGTAGATTTGAAGAAGAGATCTATTAATAATTTTCCTCTTCTCTAGATAATGAGCCTCATGAAAGCAGAGACTGGGTCTGTCTTGTTCACTTCTCTAGTTCCCAAGCCCCATACAGCGGCTGCCTGTTGTTGCTGTTAGCTGCCTTCTGCTGAAACCTGTTCAGCATCATAGCAACATGCAAGCCTCCACTGAGGGATGGAGGGTGGCTGGCATGAGGTGCACTGGTGGGGAATTGAACCTGGGTCTCCACACGGAAGGTGAGAATTCTACCACTGAACCACCATTGCTCCCTACACCTGCCCATAAAAGTGCTTGATATATATCTGCTGAATGAATAAGACAAACGAATAAGAATTTTGTCATTTCTAGAATCTAATTTATTAACTGTAATTTGCGACTGCTCTTTATACCACTAATGATGGCTGATCCTCACAGAACACAATCTATTGCTTGCTTGGATTAAGTTAGTGCTTTAAAAGACAACAAATAACAAACTGATAATAAGAACCACTGGGATTATATTGTTCAGTTCTGACAATGTGAAGAGATCGGTATTCTCATTCCCATTTTCAGATGAGGCAGCCAAGGTCCAGAAAGGTTACAATTTAAGTTAGTAAAGCCAGGACTCGAACTCAAGTCTTTCTGACTCTAAGTCCAAGCAGGCTTTCAAACACTATGCTACACAGAATTAGCAATAACTCACTTTTGTGGGGATTGAATATTTCTTTACTACTTTTACTCTACTCACTTTATGACACGCTATTTAACACACACATCTTTTTGGCACTTCATCTTTATCAAAAGCTTTTTTAGGGGGAGAAAACTAGATGGATGTTGGAATACGTGAGCCAGCTTTCCGGTTCTTTTAATTATTTTGATTGACATGTAGCACCGAGGGACATCTAATGGCCTCTTATGTCTTCGAGCTGCAGAAGACTCAGCCCGTAGAAATCTGTCACAGCTTTCCTGTCTCCAGGGCACTAGGTGCTCTGGCTCATTCCGATACCCTCTCCTCATGCACACTTCCTGTCTGCCACACTAGACTACTGACAGCCTTTTGTTTCATGCCTCTGCGACTTAGTGCACAGTGCTCTTTCTCTGGAATGCTCCTTCACCCTTTCATTCTTCACCTTGGTTAACTCTTTCTTTCTTTCAAGACTCAGTTCCAACACTGCTGCATCTGGGAGACATGGGAGACCCTGCCACCCGCACTTCTGCCGGGTCTCATTTGAGTCCCCTTCTCTGTGCTCCCGGGATATCAGGCACACCTCCACCTCAGCACTTTGCAGATGACCCTGTAATGATCGATGAGCTTGCCTCCCTCCTCTGCTAGACCATAAAGAATAAAAGTCAGGGAACTTGTCTTAGTCCCTGCACATATACAGACCCTCAAAATGTGGTGGATAGACCAGCCATCTAAAATACATCCGTGGGTCCTATCACATTTGGAGCAAAGGAGAATGAAGAAAACCAAAGACGCAAGGAAAATATCAATCCAAAGGACTAATGGACCACATGAACCACAGCCTCCACCAGCCTGAGCCCAGAAGAAATAAATGGTGCCCAGCTACCACCACCAAACGCTCTGACAAGGGATCACAATAGAGGGTTCCGGAGAGAGCAGGAGAAAAATGTAGAACAAAATTCAAATTCATAAAAAAAGACCAGACTTCCTGGTCTGACAGAGACTACAGAGACTCCTGAAACTACGGCCTGAGACACCCTGCTAACTCAGAACTGAAGCCACCACCAAAGTTCACCTTTCGGCCAAAGATTAGATAGGCTTATAAAACAAACAATAACACATGTGAGGAACGTGATTCTTAGTTCAATCAAGTATAGGAGATCTAATGGGCAATACCTGCCCAAAAGCAAAGACCAGAAGGCAGGAAGGGACAGGAAATTTGGACGAATGGACACGGGGAACCCAGGGTGTAAGGTGAAAGAAGAAGAGTACCGACACATTGCAGGGATTGCAACCAATGTCAAGAAACAATTTGTATATAAATTTTTGAATGAGAAACTGATTTGTGCTGTAAACTTTCACCTAAAACACAATTTAAAAAATATAGAAGATAGCAGAATGAATAAATCAGAAAATAATTAGCCAATCCACAGTAAAGCAAGAGAAAACACGGGGATCGGGGCCCAGCAATCTCCAGTGTTCTGAGGACTAACCAACCAGCTGCTGTTGAGCCAATTTTGACTCATGGCAACCCCATGTGCTTCAGACAGAGTACAACTGTGCTTCACAGGGCTTTCGTGGCTGTGATCTTTCAGAAGCAGATCAGCAGGCCTTTCTTTCAAGGCACCTCCAACTGCCAACCTCTAGTCTGAGGACTTGTTGTCATTAGTTGCCGTTGATTCAATTCCAATTCCCCACATGTGCAGAGTAGAACTGCTCCATAGGATTTTCAAGGCTGTGGCCTTTTGGAAGCAGATTACCAGGCTTGTCTTCAGAGTCGCCTCTGGGTGGGTTTGAACTGCCAACTTTTTGGCTAGTAGTCAAGTGTTTAATTATCCCTCTTAGCCAGTTGGCTAAAAAATTATTTTTTAAGCCTAAAAGCATCATATTGTTGCCTTTTTTTTTTCTTTTGTGAAAGTATACACAAAAACGTTCCATTTCAACAATTTCTACTTGTACAATTCAGTGACACTGATATGTTCTTCAAGTTGTGCTACCATCTTCGCTATCCATAATTGGTTTTCTAAGAGGCAATAGACTACTTAACTCTGAGTGTTCTGCTCCTTTGCCTGTTATCAGGGACTTCTGGAGAGCTTTCCCAAATGCAGCCAGTTCCCACTCCCTGATGCTCTGCCGGCTGCTGGCATCCCCTCCAGGGCTTGGGGCGATCCCACAGCACCACGTGACAGACTGCACTGGCAGCTAACGGAGGTCTCCACAACTCCAGGGGGTCCATCTCAACTGGGAAGTTCCCGGGTCCCAGACGCAGACTAACACGTGACCTGACAGAGCTACAACTTGATCCAACTGTGGGACTTCTGGCCTAATGAAATAAACAATTCCCAGCATGGCCCGGCCCTTCCGAATGTAATTCTTTCTGACCACACGGTGCAGATAAAAATAATTTAGTGATTTCCTCCCACTAAAATCTTGGGTATAAACCAAGAAATCTGCAGTATGGCTGTGCTGATGCTACTGTACAATTGTCAGTATTTAAGTTTTTCTGAATTCTTGCCACTATTTATCAGTGAAGATGAAACTGGCATTTTTGGTGGGATAATTCTTCACTGGGGCAGGGCGGGGAGACTGTTTCATACAGTGTAGAGTGTTTAGCATCTCTGACCCAATAAATGCTAGTTACTGTGACAGTCCCCAAATGCACATTTCCAAACACCTCAAGGGTGATGAAAACCACTCATGAATACTGGGAATCAGGATGGGGTTAGCTTTGATTCATTTTGTAACAGGACAATCTTGGAAGGGACCAAAGAGACCATCCAAACCAGGGTGGAGGGGTCGGGGGAGGCTACATTCTAAGTGCGCAGAGAGAGCACAGCTGAGTCACTGGGGGTAGTCTGACAAAGGGCTGTCTGTGGGAGAAAGGTCAGGTACTGAGATCAGGTAGGATACGCATGGGTTCCCTGAATGAAGTCAAGGCAGCTAGGAGCTGGGCTCACAGAACACGAGTTCAGAGCCTAGTAGAGGCCAACATGGTGCAAAAGGGATAAAGAATGAGCAGGGGGTGGGGTAAGACCCAGGGCAACTGCTGTGAACCTGGCTGCAATCTGAGTCTCTTCTTTCCAGCCTGCAGGCATGTAATGAAGGGGCCACAAAGCCTCTTCAGGGGCCAGGAGGGCAGCTCATTGTGTTTAAAGGTTCTTCTAGGTAAATCTAGCTCTCCTCTCTCGTTTGGCCTTAAAAGAACAACAACACAACAACAACCCTACCACTGCCACCATCATCAAAGTTATCGTGCCCTGCAAATATGACTCATTGCAGAGAACTTCCAAGTCTCTCCAAGTGACTTTAAAGAGCATCTGTATCACAATGGGGGAGAGCCTCCAAAATCAGCCAAGGAGGAAAATATGCTCAAGTGCTGCAGAGGGTGGGCATGAGTACAGGACTCAGTGCCGATCACTCCGATTTAACGGCCAGAAGCTCAGTAGCTCTAGCAGGGCTAACTTGCTGTGTAGCTACTTATTCCTTTGTCTCATCTTTCTCACTTAATTTAAATTTATCTTATCTTGCTCTGTTGTTTACGACGCTACAAGTGCCCTTAAATCCTTTTGCAACAAGGTCTGGGTATAAATAAATAAAAGAAATAAAATACATGCCTGCTCTTCTCAGCACTACTAGATTGGGTTTGGAGTGTTTTGGCTCCAATCTAAGAGGAAAGAGGTGCTCTGCTGAAATGTGAAAGGTGGAGGAGAAAACTCACAGCATTGTGGAGAATGGCTGGACCTGACCCAGGGGCCTGGGCACTACACTGTCTGGGCCTCATGGAGTCACAGGGCCTCAAGCAAGTTACTAACTTCTCGAGGCTCAGTGTCCTTATCTCTAAAATGAGGGATTTGACTCAGTTCTTTCAAAGATCCCTTTATTTCCAAGCACCGTGATTCTACGTGGCACCCACACTCAGTTCTCGTTCCTCTTCCCCTCTATTCTTCCTCAATACAACTGTTTCTTCTCCAGAAGGAGTGGGCCAAACAGGGCTCCTTCTAGAGGAGTTTCTGTGTGTCATGACAAACATGAGCCATACTGGTCACCCAAAGAGATATTTTTGTTCAATGGGAAAAAAAAAATTAGAAGTTTGCTCATTTGGGGGCATAGGAAACTAGGGTTTTATTGGATAATTTATTGACCAATTTTCCCACTGTAAAATGGGATAAAAACATTGGCTTTTTTCTCCATTCCTTGATGAGGTAATAAGCTCCCTCCTTTTAAATATGTTCTGCTATAGAAAGCAGTATCACATTTGTTTGAACAGCATCTGTGACTGTTGCAGCAATCATTAATAACAATAACAAAAAATTAACAGCATATGCCTAAGCAATGGAAAAGCATTGCTAACTTTCTGGGACATTCTTCTTTTTGCTCTCCATTTAAGATTTTTGGCTTTGTTTTTGTGTCCCGAGTCTCACAAACTCCTGGTCACTGTCCCTATTTGTACACAGAATGGCATAGGGCATCCATTGCTTTTAGTAGACCCAATTCAAAATGTTAGAGAAGAGTGCCCTGGAGCAGTGCTTCTCAGAACTTGAGCGTACCCGTGAATCACGTGGGCATCTGGTTAAAATGCAGATTCTGATTCTGTGGGTCAGGGTTGGGGCCTAGTGATGCTGGTGATTTGAGGACCAGCAAGACTCTAAAGTACTATGCTTGCATCGCAGAACAGGGGGACACGACTGGGCTCAGAGGGAATGAGTGTGCCCTATAATGTCTGACTTGCACTGGAGCCCTGGGTGTGCAGAAATAGAATGGGTGAAGTGGCCGAGGCTTCTGCAGAGAGGACCCCAAGGATAACTGCAGGTGCTTCTTACTTTCCAAACAATGTGGTTGCCTTGTAGCCTTGTTGTTGTGTGCTGTCAAGTCGATTCCGACTCATTAAAAAAAAAAAAAATCCGTTGCCATTGAGTTGATTCCAACTCATACTGACCCTATAGGACAGAGTAGAACTGCCCCATGGGGTTTCCAAGGAGCACCTGGTGGATTCGAACTTCCAACCTTTTGGTTAGCAGCCATAGCTCTTAACCACTATGTCACCAGGGTTTCCTTCCCACTCATAGTGACCCTATATGACACAGCAGAACTGCCCCATAGGGTTTCCTAGGCTGTAATCTTTACCAAAGCAGATCACCAGGTCTTTTTCCCATGGAGCCACTAGTCGGTTCTAACTGCCGACCTTTCAGTTAGCAGTTAACCACTGCACCACCAGAACTTTTTCCTTGTAGCCTTACTAGATAGAAATTAAATAAAAGGCTGCAATAAAACAGGAAGTAGGGCCTGAGGCCCTTAAACTATAGCAGACATAGTGACAATATGGTGGCCCAAGGGGGGAAAGGCTAGGACTCCGGCAGGTCAGTTGACCCAGGGCATTGGCTGCCTGTTCCCTGCCTGAACCATGTCTGCCATGGGCCCTGGATGCCCCGCGTGCATCCCAGGAAACCCCAGCCAGGAGGCTCAGAGGGCTTCTAGGGCAAGCCTTGGGATCCCAGCAACTTACTGCTTCCCCTTATGGCAAGATGCCATCCAGGTACTAGATCAGCCCTTCTGCCCTGAGGTATACTGGGGCTCTGACCTCCTCCTCCTCCCTCGGGGGGACTCAGGGGCTTGGAGAAGTGGTTTAGAACAGGGTCTCAAGCCTTCGGACTCTAAGGCCAGAGCGCATTCCGTCCCCCAGGGCATCGTGGTTCCCTGTGTTACTAAGAAAACCAAACCCTGATGAGGAACTATCAGTTTTAAGTACTTCACATGGCTTATTTCATTTAATCCTCACAACTCTATGAAGTAACTGCTATTTAAATCCTTATTTTCAAGATGAGTAAGGAAGTATAGAGAGGTTAAGTAGCTGTCCAAGCCACCCACTAATTGGTAGAGTCAGAATTTAAATCCAAATTCTGTATAACATAGACTTTGCTTTCGACAAGGAGCCCTGGTGGCACAATGGTTAAGGTGCTCAGCTGCTAACCAAAAGGTCAGTAGTGTGAACCTACCAGCTGCTCTGCAAGAGAAAGATACGACAGTCTGCTTCTGTAAAGATTAACAGCCTTGGAAACCCTATGGGGCAGTTCTACTCTGTTCTATAGGGTCGCTATGAGTTGGAATCAACTCAACCGCAGTCGATTCCGGTTTGGTTTTGGGTTTTTGCTTTTGACTGCTATCCCTGCCAGTATTGTCTCCACAGACTTGGTCAGTGTTAGTCAAGGGGGAGCCCAGAGATCCAGCATCAGTACCTCCCAGCAGCTTAAAAGAAATGCAAATTACCCCACTCACTCCACACCCCAGGAATTAGAATCTCGGGGGTGCAGCCAGGAAATCCGCTCTTTACAAGCTCTCCAGGTGAATCTTCTGCACCTGAAGCTAGAGAGGCCCAGTGTCAGAGGCAACCACGATGGAAACTTACTCCCTAGGACAGATCGATAGTACTTAACACAATCATGAAGATGGTGCAGGACTGGACAACCTTCCGTTCTGTTCTATGTAAGGCTGCCATGAGTCGAAGCCGACTCAACGGCAACTAACAACAACAACAACTTAAAGTATAGACTTCACTACTTAACATAATGCCCTGGAAGGCAGCCTGGCGTACTAGAAAAACAGCTGTGGGTTCAAAACCCAGCTCTAGCAGTAGCTACCGTCTTGGAAACTTTGGGCAAAGAACTTAACTTCTCTGAGCCTCATTTTCCTCATCTTGAAAATGGGAATATAATATCTACCTCAGAGCTCGTGTGAGGATCCGGTGAGATAACTATGTAAAGCGCTATGTCCCATGTCTCAGAAGTCTCTGGATGGTGCAAATGGTTAATGCACTTGGCCGCTAACTGAAAGTTTGGAGAGCAGCTTCGAACCAGTTTGAACCAATTCAGTCATGGACAATGAAGTGAAATCGGAATAGACCCGAAATTTTACAATAACTGGAACAGGAAAAATTACGGGTCGAAGTCCCAGAATGGGAGTCTCGGAAGAGGCATAGTGAGCCCCTTCAGGAAGCTGATGTGTGAGATTGGATTACTGGCAGGACTGTGGAGAATGACACACATTCAAAGCTCCACAGTTGGCCTCCATCTTTGAGCAGGGCACCACTGTTTCTGACTCTGCTTAAAATCCAACAGGCAAGAGATATGGTTGCTATGCCATACGTACGCTGCCCTTGTTTTCTAAGAGGGAGATTTAGGTTTCTACCAGGGATTCAACCCGTAACTTTTCCTGTTCCGGTTATTGTTCTGGTTGACACACATTTTAAAAATTTGGGCCTTTTCCAGTTTCGCTTCCTTGGCCATGACTGAACTGAGAAGAACAGTTTGAAGTCTTGGTTTGGAGGTTGAAGACCACCAAGAGGCACCTCAGAAGAAAGGCCTGGTGAATCTACTTCTGAAAAATCAGCCATTGAGAACCCTATGAAGCACAGTTTTAGTCTGACACACATGGGGTCGCCATGAGTCGGAAGTGACTCAATGGCAATTGTTAAAGTTTAAAAATGCCCCATGTCTACTACTTAGGAAATCTCTGTAATGGTAGCTCCAATAATTCCTCAGAGGTCCCCGACTTTCTAAAGTGCATGTCCCTTCATATCATGCTTTACAATTCTTTTAGCTGCGAAACCAAGAGAATAGTTTTCGAAAAAGAATAAAGGAGTGATCCTTTTGGATAACTGGAGTGGTGAGACGTCTGAATACTGCCTAAAGGCATTATTGTAATCACCCACATGCAGCAAAAACCAAACCAAACTCACTGCCATCGAGAGGATTCTGACTCATAGTGACACTACAGGACAGGGAAGAACTGCCCAATAGGGTTTCCAAGGCTGTAATCTTTGCAGAAGCAGACTGTCACATCTTTTTCCTGCATAGTGGCTGGTAGGTTCGAACCTCCGACCTTTCAGTTAGCAGCTGAGCACTTAACCACTGCACCACCAGGGCTCCTTCCACCTGCAGCACAGGTCCCAAATACGGCAGGAGTTCCAATCCCAAGATGGGGGTGTGTGCTCACTTGTGAACCTAGGAAATTCACATTTAAGCAACAGCTTTGTTCCCATCTCCATTATGTGATTACACCTGCTAAAACTGTGACCAGTGGCATGCGTTTAAAAACATACCCCTACCACCTACCCCAGAGGTGGAGCAGGGATCGAGAAAAACCAAATTCGCTGCCGCCAAGTCAATTCCAACTATAGGGTTTCCAGGGCTGTAATCTTTACGGAAGCAGACTGCCACAGCTTTCTCTCCCGGAGTGGCTGGTGGATTCGAAGCACTGACCATTCATTTAGCAGCTGAGCATGTGACCACTGCACCACCAGGGCTTTGGAGCAAGGATAAGGGTGGTGAAAGTTTGGCTCCAAGTCACAAACCACATTCTGCAATGATGGTCTCAGTCCTTTATTAGCTAAACCAGTCCTCCCCTCTCCAGCCCTATGGATTGATACCTAGAAGTTCTTCATGCCCACTGTGGCTAGGGCATCCCAACCTAACACCAGCAGGCTTCAGGTATGGGAGAAGAAAAGGACCAAAGCCCAAAACAAACAGAAACAAGCAAAAAATGGGAGAGAAAAAAGAAAGGACGTGGGAGAGGAAGAAGGGAGGTGCTTAAGACATCTGAGGCCAATCCTGCTCTAGGCCTCCATCAAGTTTCTTATTTCAATCAGAAGACCAGTTGCCACTGAAATGGACTCCAACTCATGTGACCGCATGTGTGTCAGAGTAGAACTGTGCTCCATTGGGTTTTCAACGGCTGGTTTTTTGGAAGTAGACCATTAGGCTTTTCTTTTGAGGGATCTCTGGGTGGACTCGAACCTCCAACCTTTCAGTTAGCAGCTGATCTCGTTAAACTGTCTGCACCACCCAGGAACTCCTCAATCAGGAGAAGGGGATAAAAACAGAATTAAAAAAAATCTTTAAGAGATAAGAGTAAATGAAATACTACTTTCATTATATGAACTAAAAAACTCACTGGGACATGTCAATAATTCTTCAGATCTGTAAGGATAATTTTCAGTGAAAGGGTGTAGGTGGCAAAATAAAAACCCAAGCAGATCTCATCTTTTCATGATTCCCTCCAGGGTTTTGAGGCCTCCACAAAGATAGAGCACTTAGTGTGGGGCCAGGTACTTACTGGTTCCTTTAGATTATGGCCCCAAACAAAACAAATTAAAACAAGACACAAAGTGGTTCTCATGTACCTTAACTCTAACACTGTTACAGAATTATTTGTTTTTAAAATTTGTTTTAAATATAATTATAAAAACAATAAGTTTGTAATAAAGAATTTAGAAAATTCAGATATGAATGAGGAAGAAAATAAAAAGTTCCCACAATCACTACATCATTTCAGTTTAAAAATAATGTGCATATTTTTATAAAATGTGATCACACAAAGTAACGTTTTAAAGCCAGATTTTTTTTCCACTTATGGACATTTCTGAATGTTATGAAATATTCTTTAAAAAGATTATTTTACAGAATACTTAGTATTCCAATATACCATAATTAAAATAAGCCCCTACTGTTTGGTATTTATATTGATTCCAATTTTTTGCTATTATACCTAATTCTGTAGTGAACATCTTTTAAATAAATTCTTGAACATATTTCTATGTATCTTCTTCTTTTTTAAAATTCTAATGTATATTTTAATGGAAGATAAAGTTATTTCCAAACTGTCACTGTTATTATTAAGTTTAAGCAAAATTTTTAAAGAACCAGTTGCCATCGAGTGGATTCCAACTCATGGTGACCCCCATCTGTGTCAGAGTAGAAATGTGCTCCATAGGGTTTTCAATGGCGGATTTTTTTTTTATTATTATTATTTTTTTATTGTACTTCAGGTGAAGCCTTACAGAACAAATAGCTTCTCATGAAACAGTACTACACATATTGTTTTATGACACTGGTTAACAACCCCACAACATGTCAACCCTCTAACTTCTCAACCTTTTTTTTTTGGTGAAAATAAACATAGCCAACGGATACACGACTTCAAAAATTTCTACATGTACACACAGTTCAGTGACATTGACTATGCTCTTCCAATTGTGCTGTTATTCTCACTTAAGATGAAGGCTTATAGAACAAAACAGTTTCTCATTTAACAGTTACTACAAATGTTGCCCTATGACAATGGTTAACAATCTCACAACACATCAACGATA
>NW_004444032.1:9700923-9702186 GCF_000243295.1 Trichechus manatus latirostris | reverse complement strand
TCGGTAATCAGTGCAGGGCAGGTTCCAGTAGGCCGTGCCTGTGCTGCTTGGTGGTGTGATGTCAGGCGCACAGTGCAGGTAGGCAGGATGCAGCAGGGAGATTGTTATGTGTGGAGCTACGATGGATATGGGAGAGAGGAGAGAGGAACAGGAGCCAAAAGCATACAAACAAAGAAAAAAGAATGCTAGGGGAGCTTGCCGTTGGAGTGGAGAGATGAGAGACTATGAAATGGAGAAAAACAGAAAGGGGAGGAGGAAGAAAAGAAACGAATGAATAAATAAGAATCAGACAGGTCAAAGAACTGCAGAGTTCCCAGGGATCCCACCAGTGCAGCTATGAGGTCTGGGGAAGTCGCTCTCAGGTGTTGCAGTACAGCCTGGCTAGAAGGCATAGAGGTATACAACGCCAGGTATTCAGGAAACAGAAAGAAGGAAGATATAGAGAGACGAGAAAGTGAGCAATGAAGAAAGACAAAAAGGGAAAAAGAGGGAAAAGAAAACAAAACAAATTAAAAACAAACAAACAAACAAGAAAGGCCCCCAAAGAAACAGGAAAAAAAAAAAAAAACCAACGTAGAAAGAAATGTGCTCAAGGATCCCTCTGCACTTCTGTGGAAGCCGAAGGGGAGTCACTCTGCCACAAAGCTCAGCCTGGCCAGAAAGGGCTCCCAACTCAAGAAAAGGAAAAGAAAACAAACGAACAATTCAAAATAAACAAACGAACAGAAGCCCCGGGATCCCACCAGCACGGCAGCCCAAACCAGGAAGCAGCTCCACACTCGAATGGAGCTCCACAGCCCCTCAGGAAGAAGCCAAGATGGCGCATGGAGCCAGCTGTTTGAGCGAAAGGAGGGGGAGGTGGTGAGAGGTAAGGAAGAAATGAAAAGAAGCAGAAAAAAAAGCAACACTAGCAGCCAACAAATGGCACTCAGAGAGCCAGCTAGTGCGGGCTGGTGTTTCTCGGACAAGACACTGTGTCTGCGGGAAGCAGAGGGGGCCGAGTGTGGGTGAAGAAGGGTAGGGAGTGGGGAAGGGTACATCACAGATTACTGGAGCTCTGCAGCCCCGCAGGAAGAAGCAAAGATGGCACACGGAGCCAGGTATTTCAGCGAAAGGAGGGGGAGGTGGGGGGAGGAAGGGAAGAAATAAAAAGAGGTGGAAAAAAAAGCAACACCAGTAGCCAACAAATGGCACTCAGAGAGCCACCCGTTCAGATGTGTGGAATCCAAGCAGCCGCTGTTTCCCGGTCAAGAGACTGTGGCC
>NW_004444032.1:9622804-9700697 GCF_000243295.1 Trichechus manatus latirostris | reverse complement strand
GTTCTCTGTCAGTTTTCTCACTCCATTTGGTGCTTGGCTGAGTTCTTTATCTCTTCATTTGATGTTTTAGGGTTTCAGGATTGTTGTATTCTCTGTTCGGCTTAGTTTTTTGGATCTTTGCTGTGGAGGGACGGTGTGGCAGCTTCTGCCTGGAGCGCCATTTTGCTGGAACTCCTGGTGATTTTTTTAAATGTGCCATTTTTAAATGTGCCATTTTGATAAGTGAAAAATATTATTTGATTGTTTTAATATTTGTCTTTGATTACTAGTGAGATTGAATATTTTTTCATGTTAATTGTCTACTTAAATTTCTTCTCTTGTGGATTGCCTAGTCATGTCCTCTGTGCCCATTGTTTAATTAGTATACCTTCTTTTTCTCATTAGTCTGTAAGAACTTTTTAATAATTGCAATAATATTAACATTTTATAACTGAAAGTTAAAAATCACAATTGTTTCTTAATAAGACATGTAACTGTGAAATAGTTCATATCATCAAGCATTAAAAAGTTTTTTGGGGGAAGAAAGGTTATTGGGAGGGATTAAATCAAATAAAACAAAATTCTTTGTCACTAGAAAGTTAAACATAGAATTACCATATGATCCAGCAATTCCACTCCTAAATATTGATTCTGTTGAATTTTACCTGAACCCTGCGGTACTGGAGAACAGCAATGGTTAGAGAATGGTTAGAGTTCCTGAACTCTTTGTGTTCAGTAAAACAAATACAGTATGATCCCACTTATAAGAAATATCTCGAATAGTGAAATGCACAGAGACAAAAGTTTATTAGTGGTTACCAGAGGTTGAGGAGAGAGAAGGATGAGAAGTTATGCTGAAGGGGTACTGGATTTCTGTTTGGGGTGATGTAAAACTTTTGGGAAATGGATAGTGGTGAAGTTGGCATAACATGGCGAGTGTAATGCCACTGAATTGTACAGTCCACTTAAAAATGGTTAAAATGGAATTTTTTTTTATATATTTTTTACCACAATGAAATTAAAAAGAAAAAAATCTTTGTCACCAAACCTGAACCTGAAATTCTCTTTTTAAAACCTTTCCCTTTTAAAAACAACAGCAACAATAACAAAACACCAGACCCACAAATAACAAAATGACAGGGTGGCATCTTAGGTTGAGCCCTGTGTACCTAAGTTAGGTAGCCCCCATGCCTTCCTGGTGAATCTGCTTTGGGACCCCTGAGTGGGAGAGTTCACGTGGGCGCTGTCAAGCCCCAGCATGCATAGGAAGGGCAGGGCGTTTTGCAGAGGTTCTCATTTGGATGAGAGCCAGCACATCAGTGGTCTGAATTTTGAGTTCCTGTGTGCTAATTAGAGTAGTGGAATGATCACAAGAAACCATAAAAAACAGGATCTACCTCTACCCACAGGGTGGATAGGATAGAAAGACATTTAAAGGACCCTCTACACTGTCTGTGTTTGCTCTACTCACCGTTCAAAGAGGCAGGCACAAAAGTTTATTAGTGGTTACCAGGGAGATGTGGACACCTGAGGCCTAGCGAGGTGGGGCACGATGGTGCAAGCTCTGAAATCCTGGGAAGCAAACTCAAAATGTTACTTATCCTCTCCCAGGCAAGGAAACAACTCTTCACACACAGTTTGCATTGCTTAGCACCTGATGCAGGAGCAGTAAATGTGGCCTCTCCAGGTTAGGAGAATGACGACTGATGGGAGGCATGTAACCACCTTCCACTTCTGGCAAACCCAGGTTACTAACTGCAAGTCAGGTATTCAGGTCAGATGCTTACACAGGCTCTGTGTCTGCTGAAGCATGTGTCCAGTCTACAGTGGTTCAAAAATAGAACAGGAAGTCCAAAACAAAACAAAAGCCCAGGAGAAGGCTGTAGCACAGCAGTGCAGGTTGGAGAGAGGCTTCACCTTGTGGGTAGGGCCTCTGAGTTGAGAAAAGAAGCATCTGCTCCAGGCATATGAAGGCATCACAAACAAGTGATGAACGAAAGTCAGGTATCAAGTCACCTGTTGCATTCCCAGTTTACATCCAGATTCCAAGATGAGAAAGACTAGGAAACAGACTAATGTACAATGGTCACGAGGCCCAAAGACACTATTCACTGAACTAGAGAGATTTTTCTTCTTTTGTACTCAGTAGCTGGAGGACATACAAGTGAAGGGAAGCAGAGGAAGGAGAAAAAGGTGTGGCGGGTAAGGAGAATATCTGTTATTTTGACCTGCTCAGCATTCATTCCCTCTTCTCTTCTTCCAGTAACAGCATTTTGATTTTCTTTTGGGGAACACTCTTCTCCCACAGTTAATCTATGTGGGTCCCATGGAGTTGCCCCTGCCCCATCTCCCAGAGGGTTTGGAAGGCACTCATTAAGTCCTCTCAAGGGGCATGGGTAGTTGATAAAAATCATTACCCTAGACATTTGTGTAAGGCCTTAGAAATTAAAGAAATTACACATACAAACTTCCTACCTGGGACTTCGGGTCTTTCTGGCTTCTTAAACTCATGCATAGGAGTCCCTGGGTGGTGCAAATGGTTAATGTTCTCGGCTGCTAATTGAAAGGTTGGAAGTTAAGAGTCCACCCACAGGTTCCTTGGAAGAAAGGCCTGGCAATCTACTTGCAAATAATCAGCCATTGAAAACCCTATGGAACACAGTTCTACTTTGACACACATGTTGCCATGAGTCAGAACTGACTCCATCATAAAGTGATACTCGTGAGGAGTGTGCCTCTTAGCTCAAGTAGAGACAAGAGACTAAACAGGCAGCTTCTGTCCAGAGGTGAGATGGGAAGGCAGAGAGGGTTAGAAGCTGGTTGAATGGACATGGGGAATCAGGGCTGGAAAGGAGGAGTGTGCTGTCACAGTATGGGGAGAGCGATTATAGTCACATAACAGTGTATCTATAAATTTTTGAATGGGAAAAAATAAAAAAAGAACTGACTCCATGCCATCTTTTTTTTTTTTTTAAGCTCATGCATAACCTTATCTCTTGGTTCACTGGGTTAGGGCCCCAAAGACCCCTGGGGTGCTAATTGTTTTCAGTACCTGTCTCCTGCTGGGAGGTACTCCAGACCTCCCTACCTGGGGTACCCCCTTTCATCCTCTTAAAACAAGTGCAGAAGATGAGGGTGGGGGCTTTTTCAGAAAGGAGGACTAAGACCAAGAATCATTAGGTTAGGCTTTGGGCGAATCTGATTCCTTTTTAAATCAGGGGTGTACCTGGAGGATTTGGCAGCTCCACAGACAAGAGGACAAACCAAAACACATCATACACAGAAAAAGCAAAGGGGCATGCCTTTTGAAGTAGATTTCTGCTTCTCAGCAAGCTGTAGGGACAGTAAGACCCACTGTGAAAGGCCTGGCTGAGAATGCATTTAAAGACCCCACTGGTGCCAGTCATCTTCCTGAACATGGACAGACTCCCTCCTCCACCCCTGCTGGTTGTCACTGGGTAGGGATGCTGCAGCAGAGGACGGGTGCTAAGTGTGGCTTCCTGTGATTTACATAATAAAATGAGAACCTCCCCCCATCCCCCCCAAAAAATAAAGACCCCCACTGGGAGAGAGCAAAGAAAGGAGACCTCTCTTCAGCCATGCCCCAAACTCTAGATTCTTTTAAAGCCCAGGGTGACTGTGTAAGCCCTTAAATGTCCTTCTGACCCTCTGGGCATCAAAGCTAAATTACATCTTAAGCCATAAGAAGCTTGGTGGGATGGGCTGTTCACTGGGAACCTGCTTTTGGCTTCTTTAAATTGTCTGAATGCCACTGAGGAAGGCTGAAATCTTGATCTCAGTCTGGCCATGTGCCGTTCACTAGCCCGGGCAGTTTTCCTCAATGCAGGGCAGGGGGTGGTGGTCCATTCACTAATACATGCAGAGCATAGACTGGAACATGCAACAGGCAGAGCTAGCATTGGCTCTTTTCTGGTTTAGCAATCCAGGCATTTTCTCTTCACCTCTAAAGGAGTTGATGTCTTCTGAGCATCCACTGGAAAATCCCAGGGCGCTCTACCTGCCTGGCAGAGCCAAAGCAAACCTTGGTGAGCCAGAGGGCAGCCCAGCTTCCCTACTCAGGCAAAGTCACTTGTTTCAATTCCTTCCTATGGCCTTTTTGTTCTCCTCAGACCTCGGGCGAAAGGAAGTTTTCCTCAGCTCCACACATATGCTTTCCCTGCCTATCCTTCGACCTCACATCAAATTCTGGTCAGGAGTCCCCTTCCTCCCACAACAGTCCAAGCAGCAACAACCACAACAATCCCAACACCAAATGGGTGGGTGCAGAATGACAGGGCCAGAGTGGTGGCTTCAGACTGTACTCGGTGGAATGGCTGCTGCCTCCCTGCCCCACCTCTCTCACCTGCTGGTGGGCAGTCAGCAGGCACGGGGGAGAAAGGACATGCACTAGAGGGTCACAGGGCGACAGTCAGAGCACAGAAGTCATCCCAGATCTGCCTCCACTGCTGCCCACCTTGGCCTCTAGCTTTCCATGAGGGAGGTAGAAGAGGGACTTGACATAAATAAATGTATGTGATGGGCAGGGGACAACAGGGTGCTGAACCGAGCTTCTGGAATGATTCCTGAATCATTCGGTACAGCTGGCTTAGAAGCAGCTCATCATTAATAATCATACTCCAAAGAAGCCCCGACCTCATCCACTGTGGGCCAGCTGGAGAGCAGCTATATTTCCCCCTTAGCATCCTGCTTGGTCTTACATAACACATCCATCACAGTGACTCCTGGAGGCCCTGAGATGGGTCTTGTCCCAGGGCTGGGGGTGAGCGGTGAAGGGGACAGGACATGAACCGGCACTGACGTGGGTGTCATTCCTTTGTGACCTCATTTTGCAAAAATTGCAAACACCCTAGACCAGAGCGGGGAGGACCATCCCAGGAACAAACTTGGAAGAATTCCCAGGGGCTGGCTTGGCAGCCTCAGCTGAACTGCTCTGCCCAGCCGGACACAGCCCACAGGGTCTGCTTTCCGTCTTCCTGGCTCCGCATCTTGAGACAACAGGGCTGGCCCCTAGCCTTCCTTGACTGTCCTCACACATCTAACTCTGACTAATGTATTTTTAGGGAAGAGACTCTCAGGTGAAACTCATTTTTGAGAAAATTTACATTAGTGAGATTTGGGTAGCCTAATTAATAATACCAAACAAGGACCAGTTGCTATCAAGTTGATTCCAATTCATGGTGACCCCATGTATGTCAGAGTAGAGCTGCATGGTCCACAGGGTTTTTAATGGCTGATTTTTGGAAAGCAGATCTCCAGGCCTTTCTTCTGAAGCACCTCTGGGTGGATATGAACTAGTAACCTTTCGGTTAGTAGCTGAGCACTTAAATGTTTGCGCCATCCAGGGACTCCTTACACCACCCAGAGACTCTATATTAAAAATACACTAAGGTCTTTCTCCTAAATCCCTACTTCTAAGCTTCTGTTCTCTTGGAAGGGACTGGTGCTCACATTGGTGGGGGGGTGGTGTTTGTGTGTGTGTGCCAGTGCACACACACAGCTATACTTCTGCTGCATATCCCAGCTGCACTGTTCACAGGTGGTGGTGGTTCTGCTTCAACACACAAGCTCCTCTTAACAGTGTCTTCAAAACGCATTTAACTCTACCACACAGACTATCTTTTCCTCAGAAATTGTGAAGGCAGAGCTGGGATTATGGTGTTTAAAGTTGGGGTGAAAAGGTGAGTCTATATAAGAAGTTTTCAGGCATCATGGTTCCAGGTCGGGGTTCTCACTCTTTGGCTGCATCATTTGACACTAACTGAGGTCTCTGTGGAGCTGAGTGGCTAAGAGGGTAGGCTTAGGGTTAGATAAACCGGGTTCAAATCCTTACTCTGTATCTTGCTAGCTGTGGTCTTTGGGCAGGTTACCTTTCTCTCTGTGCCTCAGTTTCCTCATCTGTAAACTTGGAATACTGAGAGTCCCTATTGCAAAGCATCGCTGTGAAGACCAAATAAGTTATTATAGACAAAGCTCTTGGAAAATCTCCTGGCACATAGTATGCATTCAATAAATATTTGGTCTTGTTTTTATTATTATTCAACAATTAGCAGATGTCATTATTATAAATAAAACGGGGGAGGAAGTTGGACTGAATCATATCTCACATCTCTTGCAGCTCTAAAAAATCCTGCAAATTTATGATGTCATTAGGTTCAATGGATCTTGAATGCTGTTGTGTGCTGTCGAGTCAATTCCGACTCATAGCAACCCTACACGACAGGGTAGAACTGCCCCACAGGGTCTCCTAGGCTGTAATCTTTATGGGATTAGATCACTAAGTCTTTTCTCCTGCAGCAGCTGGTGAGTTGGAACCACCAGCCTTCAGTTAGCAGCTGAGTGTTTAACCATTGCACCACCATGGCTCCTTGGATCTTGAATAGGTACCCATGATAGGAAAACCCCAGCCAAAGGGAGAGATACTACAGAGAACCTATGATTCGGCCACCCACCCCTCTCCTGGATGCTTTGTGTGCATTTGTGGCAAAGCCCACATGTTTCAGGTTGGCATAAAACAGGCTGGCACAAGAGCCCTGCCTGTTGCCTCTTCCCTTACAAATGCTGTAGAGCTAGCAGGTCAAAACCCTTTTTGTTTTGCCTGTTTGTGGATTCTGGCTCCACCCCCCAAGCTGCCGCTACATTATGCCCGGCTGTTTAACTGGGCCGCTGCTCCATTGTGTTGGGCTGTTTAGCTGGGCTGCCGGGGTCAGAGCTCACAGGCTGCAAGTGTTCACGAAGCCGCTGAAACATTCTACTGGCACTTGACTTTGCTGCAAAGCAGGGAGGGACGGGAGAAGCGATGGTTGCTGAAAAGGCCAGATTTTGGAACTGAGAGACATTTACAAATGTGAGACTGAGTCTTTCTTTGATGGAAGCAGAATATTTGGGTCTAAAGCCTCCTTCTAAAAGAAAAAAATTATTTATTTTTGTTGTTGTTGTTGAGAATATAGGCAGCAGAACACACACCAAGTCAACACTTTCTACATATACAGTTAAGTGACAGTGATTATATTCTTCAGGTTCTGCACTCTCACCTTCTTTTTCCCATTGAGTTGTTCCTCCCCAATTAACGTAAACTCACTGCCCCCTAAGTTTCCTATCTAATCTTTCTGAGTTGTAAAGCCTCCTTTTTAAAGAGGACCAAAAGACAGGGTGAACAAGGCCCAGAATACAGAGTTGAGCAGTGGGGAGAGAAGGAAAAGAAGAGTTTACTGCTTGGCCAACGATAAACCAAGAGAAATCACCTCTGTTCTGAGAAAAGCCAGAACAACAATCAGTGGAAGCAACCAGACCCTCCTCTGTCTCTGTACTCCCCACTCTGGAGCCAGTGGTGCCAAATTATAGGACTATTGTGAGAATAAACCCCAAATAATTAGTGTTCCGGTGAAAGCTGCTCCATAAACCTTTACAAAAGCCAGCTTGAATCCCTCCCTCACTTTTTCCTCAGACCCATGATGACCTATGACATTCCCACAGTAGACAGGTTGTGGGAGGAGAGCCCTCTTTGTACAGAATCTGCTCTTTGAATGTGAAGCACGTACCTGGTTCTGATTAATCAGAACAGGGACATTGTGAACAATCTTAATTTCTACTTCTGATTAAACAGCAGCACAGCAACTTAGGAGCTTTCACACATCCATCCAAAGTCCTGGTCATCTAAGAAATAACTCCAGGATCACAAAGAGGGCCGTCAGAGTGACACTGGGAATGGTGCACTCAGGTGTGTGGAAGGATGAAGTACACTACTGACATCATTTTAGGATGCTTAACATATATCCCCCATTCCTCAGGTAGCCTGCAAGCTGCCTCATATGTCCCTTAGTCTGACCAAACCAAGACCGAATGGAAAGTCTGAGGCGGTGGCTGGCAGAGCCAGGTGTGAGCAAACCCAGAACAGTGGCCCTGTCACCTTCACCTCTGTCTCCTCAGTGCCTGGCTTCATGCCTAGAATCCAACATGCACTGCACCAAGAGGGAAAGGAGGGCTCAGAAATGCAGCAGCCACCTCTGCAGATGCATTCTGGGAACTTCCAGCCTGTCTGAACAACTGGATGGCAACCGGGCATCCCACTGCCCAGCCTTTAGTAGATGAGCAAGGCATGATTGCTAATGAATGGAGTCATGGGCTTCCCAACTGTAGGATCACCTGAGAGACCAGGCCCCTATCAAGCAAACAAGGAGTTCCTGCAGATTCATACAACTGCTGTAGCATCTACTTAGAATCAGTGACTGTGAGAGCTGGGTAGACCATTATGACACACTGCCTCTCTTCTAATGATTTAACTATTACATTTTAAAGGCACTTGAAATCATCACAGCATGAGGTTCTTTTAAATAATATAGAATGAGTCTTACCCCCTAGTTACTATCCTCCAGAGAGAAACATCAAGACAAATTAAAAACTAGCAATCTGATCCTCTTCTCTGTCTCACCCAGCCACATAACATGCAACAAGATTTTTCTTTTTCAGTCTGATTATACTGTTGGCAATTTGACCATAACTGTTAAAATTGAGGAGCCCTGGTGGCACAGTGGTTAAGAGCTCGGCAGCTAACCGAAAGACTGGCAGTTTCAATCTACCAGCCGCTCCTTGGAAACCCTATGGGGCAGTTCTAGTCTGTTCTGAGGGTTGCTATGAGTTGGAATTGACTCAGCGGCAATGGGTTTTGGTTAAGATTAAAATGTGCATTTCCATAACCCAGCAATTCCTGAGAAACACTTATATACATAGAAGGATGCTCACTGCAACACTGCTAGAAGTAAACTCCAAAATCAAACCCACTGCCACTGAGTCAATTCCAACTCTTAGCGACCCTACAGGACAAAGTAGAACTGCCCCATGGAGTTTTTAAGGCTGTAAATCTTTACTGAAGCAGACTGTCAAATCCTTCTCGTGCAGACAGTCTGGTGGTTTCAAACCTCCCACCTGGTGAGCAGCTGAGCACTTTCAACCACTATGCCAACCCCTGTAACCAACATGACCATTCTATGGAATGTTATTCATGAGCCAGACAGCCATATATAGACTGGAAAGATCTCCAAGTTGGTCTACAGAAAAATTAGTTGCAGAATCTGTGTATGATACCATTTATGTTAAAATACATACAACAATACTACACATTTACTTGGATACATATATGTGGATATAAGCGGAAGAAAAAACTATAGACAGACACATCCCAAACCAAGAGAGAACTGTGCTTAGAGTAGTATTAAAGGGGGCTTTAACTTATACAAATGTATTACTGGTGTAATGTAAGAATTATTAAAACAAAACAAAACTCGGAAATAAAAAAAGTATGATTGTGTAAATTTACTTCTCACAGTAGTTGGTCTTTGTAAATTTATTATCTAGTCAGGGAAAACTATTAAATTAAAAAGTATCTCCTTAGATCCCAGGAAGGAATGCAGACTGTGACAAGAGGCTCTAACTGTATTCTAACTGAAGCGGGTGGGAGGGAAATGTCACTTTGGAAATGAGTGGGGTCTATAAGACTAATGGCAAAAGGAACTGCATATAGCACCTTTACTTAGCTGATACAACTGTTTCCCAAGGGGGTATGGGCTAACAATTCCAGCACTGCTGTACATGCACACTGGGACTGAATAATTAAGTAAATGTATGGTGGAGGGTGGGAGCCAGGTTTCTCACTGTTGGAGTGGGCATTTACAGATAAACAAGGGGAGGAAGCTAGAATGATCCATGTGGAATGAAGTAAAGTTGGAGATATCAGTATTAACTCATGTTTAACTTAATATAGATAAAGATAGTTATGGATTAAAATATTTACAGATATGTATATAAACATGGGTTAATATAATATCTCCTTGTGCCATCAGTTGAGAGGGCCTATAAGCAACAACACCCCAGTAGCAATGACCACACTTAATGACCAAATCTTGGTTTCTAAAACTGTTCTCCAATAAACAGAACCAGGGTTCCTTGGAGAGATGGCTGATTCTAGGACTGGAGCAGGAAATACACAAGATGAGCCTGGAGTATCCTATAGTGCCAGAAAGTAAGGAAGTGCACAAACAGACCAACAAACAACAAAGAACCTACATTGATGGGAGTATGTCAAAGAGACACAGAAGCTAACTGAAAGAGCGTCAAGCTGGAACAATCTGAGCAATAAAATAGCTTTGAATTACAACTCAAATACAAAATAAATATTCACTAGTCCATTCTGACATAAATGAATGAATAAATAAATAAATGGGAAGAAGAGACAAATTTCCCTTGCAGAAGAATTCCAAATAATACATTCTGCCCTCGAGGAGAAGGAACATAAGGCTGGGAGGAAAAGAATAACTTTACAGTGGAGAAACCTGACAAACGCTACTTCTGCCAGGTGATCAAGTTCAACATTAACAGTGATAAGTCATGCTGACAGTATGTATGTTTGATATGATGTGATGAAAAGGGCACTTTACCCCTGTGGTCTCCTCCCAAAAACCCAAAACCCCAGTCTAATCATGAGAAAAACATCAGACAAATTCCAACATAAGGGCATCCTACAAAATACCTAACCAGCACTCCTCAAAACCGCCAAGATCATCAAAAGCAGGGAAAGTCTAAGAAACTGTCAGAGCCAGGAGGAGCCTAAGGAAATATGACAACTAAATGTAATGTGGTATCCTAGATGAGATCCTGGAACAGAAAAAGACATTAGGTAAAACTAAGGAAATCTGAATAAACTATGGACTTTAGTTAATAATAGTGTATCAATATTGGTTCAATAATTGTAACAAATGTGCTAGACTAATGTAAGATGTTAATAATGGGGAACTGGGTACAGGGTATGTGGAAACTCTCTGTAATATCTTCTCAATTTTTCAACTTTTCTGTAAATCTAAAACGGTCCTAAAAAATGTCTACTAAAAAAAAAAAAAGTGTTCCCTTAACTTCTATATTATCTCCTACTCTTTCCAAAAACAAACAAAAAAGCCAAAACCTAAGTACAGATTTTAAACTTACAAGGACAGATTATGGAATCTATTCCTTGAGAGATCTAGGACAGATTATGGAATCTGTTCCTTGAGAGCTCTTTTACGACCAGGTGGCCAGCTATTTGAGAATACAGCTGAATTGAATCTGTAGTTTGATTTAGGAGTTTGGGGCTCGACCTCCAAGGCCCTTACCACACCCAGTGATGCCTGCTGAGGTCTTGCCAAGCCAAGTGCCCATCTGCCCCATAGGTGGGTATTTATAGGTAAATACCAAGCAAAATGGAGCCCATGTTGGGTAGGGCTAGGGTCATCATTAGGCCTTCTGTGTCACCCTCAGCCTGCCTTATCTGTCTCCAGCAGCATCCACTAACAGCTGGTTTCCAAAAAACAAAAAACAAACCCATTGCTCTCCAGGTGATTCCGACTCATAGAGACCCTATAGGACAGAGCAGAACTGCTCCACAGGATTTCCAAGGAGCAGCTGGTGGATTTGAACTGCTGATCTTTTGGTTAGCAGCTGAATGCTTAGCCACTGTGCCAGCAGTGGGCAATAGCTGTGAAAAACCAGGGAAGAAGGAAGGCCTGGGGAAATGCCATCCCTCTTCTGCTCAAAGCCCTTTCATCTCCTGTAACTCTCTGCCTCATTTACTCCCCTCCAGTCATACTGGGCTCCTTGCTGTTCCTCAAACCCACCAAGCACGCTCCTGTCTCAGCACTGTTTCTTCAGCCTGGAAGACTCTTTCCCTAGAAAACCTTGTGACTTACCCCCCCACTTCTGTCTGGTCTCTGCTCAGATGTCACTGTGTTAGAGAGAACATCATGGCGAAAATAGCAACCCCTACATCATCACTCTCTTTCCCCTTGCTGGCCCGATTTTTCTTTCTCAGCACTACTATATTGTATATTTAGTTGCTTATTATCTGCCACGTCCAAATAGAAGGCAATTTCCATAAGAACGGGGACTTTACTGTTTTTGTTCACTGTTGCATCATCGAAACTTAGACTAGAACCTAGTACTTAGCAGGCACTCAGTAATATCTGTTGAATGAATAAGTGAATGAATGGGAGTTTTTCTTTTTACTCTGTAATGTGGTGAACAGTGTGTGCTGATCAATAGTAATAGCTACACTCACACTGTACTTGTTAATCCCTTCTATTCTATAAAGCTCTGAAAATTAGCTTCTTCATAAACTCTTGTGTGTCTTAGTACAAAAGTATACGCATACATAACTTCATTATTCATTCAACAAATATTTATTGAATGGGTTTTATATGCCAAGCACTGTGGTGGGCACCAGGAGTGCAAAGGTGAATAAGACCCACTTTCTGATTTCTAGGAGCTCAGAGCCATTTGTTTATCCACCCATCCATCCACCCGTCTGTCCATCCATCTGTCTGTCAGTCCATCCATCCACCCATCTGATCCTTTTGAGTCCTGGCTAAGTGCCAGACATTGTGTGTTTAAGATAGGATCTGGTGCATGGTCTTGCCTTCCTTTCTGGGTTGTGAACCCTCCCGATGGCAGGGAACGTAAGAATTTAGTTGTAGCTCTACACTGACTAATTTTTTGACTCTTGCAAATCACTGAACTCTGTGTGTTAGTTTCCTCATCTGTAAAAAGGGTTGGAGACCCCTGGCCAGCATGCCTCACTGTGCTGCTGGGAGCGTCAAATGAGATGATCCAAAAATAAATGTGTGTTCTACACCGTGAAGCCCTAAACACATGTAAGGGATTCTCAGCCAATAAGTGCTAAAAACAAAACCAAAAACCCAAACCAACCAACAAAACAAAAACCCAAACCCTTTCTCAGATTGCTTCTCAGTGAGCCCAGAGCCTGAGGCAGCTGCTGCTGCTGGTGGACCAATCTGCCATCACTCAAAATTCCAGAGTTGGACAAAAATCAGGATAGGCAGCCCAATTCCTGTCAAGGTAATCCTTCGCAGATTAAGCAGACCATCTTTGGTTAACATCTGATTCAAGTATGCACCAGCTCTTCCCACCCTTTCCGCCCTCCAGCTGAGGATCTGGATTGCGTGCGGATGTGAGGCTTTAACAGTCCTCAGAGTCTCCTTTTATATTTTTTCAAAGCCGTGACTTGTGCTGGCTTTGGAGTTTTTTGTAAGACGGGGCTGAACAGTTAAGAGTGAATGTTGATATATGAACATCAATGGCCTCTCCAAAAGGAAGACATTTTAAGTCTTCCAAATTAGTCAAAGTAATTAAGCAATGAGAGTGAGAGAGAGTGAGAGAACGAGAGATAGAGAGAGCAAGAGAGCCAGAGAGAAAGAGAATGAGACAAAGCAAGAGAGTGATGGAGCTATTAAAGAGAGAATACATATTAGAATATCCTTCCTTGCACCGTGATTGGATTTCTCCATCAACTCTGGAATTGTCTAGTCTTTATATTTATGCTCTCTCTTCCTGATGTGGTACATGACATTGTCAGCATTACTTTCGAAAGGTGACTATCAAGATAGAGCAGGCAAATTTATTCTACGGAAACAAAGATTCACCCCTCCTCTACGCGTTCTCACCTGGGGCTAAAACTGTTCCAAATTAAATACCTCAGCCTCTTTCCTACTAAAATCCCCATGTCCTGATCTACAAAAACAAATAGAAAATAATAATGATAGTATTTGCTGGCTACTTTTTATAAAGACTTGCTATGAGCCAGTCACAAGGCTAAGCATTGTATCAACACTACCAACTGCAAGCAGCCTGGGGAAGCCTACCTGTGCCAAGGCTCCAGTCCCTCTTTTGGGATGTTCTCCCATTATTTTAGAGTCCAGGACCTTCCATCAATCCCATGCTCATGGAAGCTCATCCCTACTAATGTGTTGTCTCTCCTTTGTATTCTTTTATTTTCTTATGGAAATTTTCAAATACACACAAAAAGACAGAGAATAGTACAAATAACGCACATGGATCCACCAACTAGTTTCAACAATTAATATTTTGCCAATCCTGTTTCATCTACTCCCCTCCACAATTGTTTTTTAAGGAGCCCTGGTGGCAAAAACGGTTAAGCGTTTGGCTGCTAAGTGAAAGCTTGGTGGTTCGAACCCACCCACTGGCGTCACGGGAGAAAGACCTGTTGATCTGCTTCGGTAAAGATTATTGCCAAGAAAACTCCATGGGGCAGTTCTACTGTGTCAAATGGGGTCGCTATGAGTCGAAACCGACAACAGCACCTAACTATAACAACAACTGTTCTTCATAGGGAATAACATAAAGCAAGCATCAGACATCATACCATTTCAACATCACCCCCTACTCGACCGACCACTAACAGATATTTTTTCTTCTTTTCTTTCACTTTGTTTAATGGTATAGTGACTCTGAGGACCTAGTAAGATTTTTTGCTGGTTATTTTGCTGTAGGTAGGAGGTGATGTGGTGTAGACAGGAATATAATTTTGCATTGCTTCTGAAATTGAACCTAAGCCAACCATCTACTCACTTACCTTTTTATATTGTTCTATGGTAAGAATTTCATAAGTTTCCATATTGTTATTATTATTATTTAATGAAACAGAGACTAGAAACTATATTTATACCTAACACTGAGGCTAAAGACAGATAGTAAAGCTCATATAGCCTTGAGTTCTGAGGATGGGTGACTGGCAGGGACTCTAGAGTCCCTGGTCAGGGAACCCTGACTCCTGGAGAAATGGGGTCCAGGATATCCCTCTCTCTTCTATGAAGATTCCCAGGACTGTGTGATGAGGCTTCAGCAGTGAGTAGTAACAGAGCTGTCCCTACTAATGCCAAATATAAGAACTGGGGGCTGGATGAAGGAGGAGGCTGAAAACATGGATTGACTGTGCGCACACACTGCTAATTAATTATGTATGTGAACTGCTTACCATATGTGCTTAATTACCTTGCAGCACAATCATGAGCAGGTCTGTCATTAAAATCCCATCGGATTCAAGAGATTTAAACTCTCTATGGGTTTTCCAGAAACCCTGGTGGTATAGTGGTTAAGGTATGTCTGCTAACCAAAGGTCGGCAGTTCGAATCCACCAGCTGCTCCTTGGAAACCCTGTGGGGCAGTTCTACCCTGTCCTATAGGGTCGCTATGAGTCGGAATCGACTTGACGGCAGTGGTTTTTTTTTGTTTTGTTTTGTTTGATGGGTTTTCCAGGCCTGCCTTTGCAGTTGGCAAGGTTTCTTGCTCATAACTTAAAATAAGTGGCCTTGTTCCTGGCTAGGTCTTTGGTCTCTGGAGACAGGATACTTGCAGCTTTGTGGAACCCCTTCAACCTGTGATGGGGGACTTAGCAGGTCTGTGACCAAAGACCACCTCTCGCAGCTCTGATCATGTCAAAGATTTGATAAAAAGTCTCCCCTCGAACTGCTGTTGTGCTGGGATGCTTGGGAACTGTAAGCCAGGTTTATGGGTTTATGGAATTTCCATTTACCTTAAAGTAGTGGTTCTATGTGAAGCACTGGTTGTTTAGTAGTAGGGAGACATGGGTTTTGATTCCTAGTCAATGCACCTCATATGCAGCTACTATACGTCTGTCAGGGGAGGCTTGTGTGTTGCTATGATGTTAAGCAGCTTTCAGCGGAGCTTCTAGTCTAAGACAGATAGAAGAAAGGCCTGGCAATACTTCTGAAAATCAGCCAAGGAAAACCCTATGGATCACAATGGTCTGATCTACAACAAATCATGGGAATGGTGCAGGACCAGGCAGCATTTTATTCCACTGTGCATGGGGCCACCACGAGCTGGGGGAACTTGACAACAGATACAACAGTTGTTCTGTGGAGACTGAAACATATCTCAGACAGAGCCCCCACAGTGCTGTATTAAAAGTCATGTTTTCTTTGCCTGGCTTCCTCCCCGACAGTGTCGTATTGAAAAATCCTGTTTCCTTTGCTGGGCTTCCCTTCCTCGCCCCAGCTTTGCATTTGAACCCTGGTTTTGCCTGGAGGTTATATGTAAACCCCATTACGCCTGCGTAGTATGATTAAGAATACGGCTGATCTAACTTTATGAACTCCCTACTTGTAAACCCCTTTAAAAGTAACTGGCCTGCCCACCCTTGGCGAGCAGTCTTGGCAGCAGCAGCTTTGACTGAATTGTTTTCCTTGTACAATGAGATAACGGTGCCTTTCCTGTTCTCTTACCTGGGTCTCTCATTTATTGGCCAATACGAGCCATACCAAGCAAGAACTTGGGGTTTCCACCTAGTAACATATTTATGTCCAGGCCTTTCCCAAAACTAATTAAATCAGGGTATCTGGCAGTGAGGGCCTGGTGTTCCCTGGGTGAGACCTGCTGCTCTAAAGCAAATGCATGTTGTACACACTGAGTCTTAACTTTCTTCCCTCTCTTTCTCTGCTTGTTGTTAGTTGCCGTTCAGTCGATTCTGACTCAGGACAAAGCCATGTGTGTACAGTAGAACTGCTCCAGAGGGTTTTCAAGGCTGTGATCTTTTGGAAGAAGACCGTCAGGCCTGTCTTCCAAGGTGCCCCTGGGTGGGTTCAAACTGTCAACCTTTCAGTTGGTAGTTGAGTGCTTAACTATTTGCACCACCCAGGGACTTTCTCTGCTAGGGTTATCTTTTTCCTCAAAGCTTTTGAGATAGAAGACACAAGTGCTTTTTTGGTTTGGGTATTCAGGTCATGCTGCCTTCATCAAATGAATTGAGGAAAATCTTCATCTTATTTTATGGTCTGAAATAGTTTGAATAACAAAAGATATACCTGTTCTTTGAAGCCTAGATAGTACTCTAAGACCATGAAGGTCTTTAAAAAATGGTATCTCTTTAATAAACTTTCTAATGTATTCTATGGCTACTGGTCTCTTCAGGGGTTTTACCTCTCTAGGGTCAATTCTGATAATTTATATTATGCTAGGATGCTCTCCATTTCCTCTAGGTTTTCAAATTTATTGCTAAAGATTTTCATGTATAATGCTTTTATAATTCTTTTACTCTTTTCCCAATTGGTGATCACATCTTTCTCATTCTAATGGTGCAGACCATGAGCTTTTCAAATTTCCTCCATGGTAATAATAATAGCTAAAAAGCTTGATTACTTACTATGTGCCATGTGCAGTTCTAACTGCTTTACCTGTACTAATTTAATCCTCACAACCCAGTGAAGTGAGTGCTCTTATGATGCTCATGTTACAGATGAATTCCTCACCTTGACTGCATAGAGAAGTTAGGTAAACTTTCTCCTAGGTCACATAGATAGCAGCATGCAGCTCTATACGCTGCCTACTAACCTGTGTATATGCATGTTTGTGTGTGAGTGAGTTTGCACATAGCCTACTATTTGATTTAAAAAGTAAAGATATCACTTTAATGACTACAGCGTGCCTGACCCAAGCCATGGTCTTTTCAAATCACTTCATATGCATAAAGAAGCTGAACAATGAAAAAGGAAGACAGAAAAAGAACTGATGCATTCAAACTGTGGTGTTGGCGATGAATACTGAATACACTGTGGATTGCTAGAAGAATGAGCAATCAGTCTTAAAAGAAATACAACCAGAATGCTCCTTAGAAGTGAGGATGACAAGACTTTAGCTTACTTACTTTGGACATGTCATCACGAAAGACCAATCACTAGAAAAAGACATCCTGGTTGGTAAAGAGGGTCAACAAAAACAAGGGAAACCCTCAATGAGACGGACTGACACAACAGCAGCAATGACGGACTCAAACATACCAACGATCATGAAGATGGCACGGGGCCAGGCAACGTTTCATTCTGTTATACACAAGGTCACCATGAGTCGGCAGAGTGACTAACAACACTTCTAGGGTTAAAAATTAAGCGGGAAAAAAAAAAATAACAACACTGTTGGTGCTTAAGGTTCATTTTTGAGAGTGTGGTCTTTAAAGAGTTCTATGGCTGGGAGGTGACAAGACTCTACTGGCAAAGAGTGGCCTAGAGATTCAGGGCTTTGAGCTCTGATGATTAAACAGATTCTATGTGACCCTTCTGGTGATCCAGGCCAAGGTCACCTAATTGCTTTAAGTGTGTACCCAGACAATGAAAGAAGCCTGTATCCACACCATGAAGTGGGCATGGGGACAGATGAAGAAAATAACTGTAAAAACCAAACAGAGGAGAGGTTTATTATGATCTGCTCATAGGAACGAAACACTGTGCAACCTTCATATTAAAAGGTATCTTTAAAAGATCTTCAAGTACTAGCTCTTAATTGCTTCCAGAAGAAAATCTGAGCTCTTTAGTTTGACTTTCTAAGCCTATTACCTACAGCTTCCCTTGGGCACTGCAGCATCAGTCAGGTTAAACTCCTACCTCTATTTGCTCCTGTAAGTCTGCCTCTGTGCCTTTACCCATGCTGTTCCCACCACCACAAATGCCCTTTCTCCAATCTCTGGATATCCACATGCAATGAATACTTCAAGATCTAGAATAAATGCCATGATGCTGTTTTCAATCCTCTCCTCCTATACTTAAATAATACTAGTGCTAACATACAACTTACCATGTTTGCCAGCACTTTGTGTGTTAATTCATTTAATCTTCACAGCAACCCTATGAATTAGGTACTATTCTTATCCCTATTTTATGCTGAGGGAAACTGAGGTTCAGTAATTTGTCCAAGGCCACACAGCTATTAAGTAGCAGAGCTGGGATCTTAAACCAGGCAGTCTGGCTCCGTGCTCTTAACTCCTCCACACAGTATTGGTGCTTCTCACAGGGCATGAGTTATAGTGGCTTATGCACTTGTCTTACTGCCCCTACAAGACAGCAAGCTCTTTCAGGAAAGGCTGTGGGTCTGGTTCACCTTTATGTCCGCTCAGGAGCTGTGCCATAACTCTTTGCTGGGTGGATGGAGTAAACCAGAGCTGGTCATGACATTTGCTACCTTTATCAGGGAACTTGTATAAGAAGAGGAGTCCCTGGGTGGTGCAAACAGTTAACACACTCAGCTGCTAACAGAAAGGTTGGAGGTTCGAGTCCACTGAGAGGTGCCTCAGAAGAAAGACCTGGCGATCTACTTTTGAAAAATCAGCCATTGAAAACTCTATGTCGCACACCTCTACTCTGATATATATGGGGTCACTAGCAGTCGGAGTCAACTCGACGGCAACTGGTTTTGTTTGTGTGTGTGTGTGCGCATGCGTGCATGCGTAAGAAGAACACACTACTGGGTGGATAGATTGGGAAAGGGAAAAGGTGAGGAATTTGGAACCAAGGTTATCGCTGTCCAGATATCTAAAATGTGAGTTGGGAGGCTGACTTTTGATGAACAATACAGTGGAAAATTACTACTGAAGGGTAATCAAATGCAAATCCAGGGAGTATAAACCGAGGCAGGAGAGGGAGATGCTGGCAGAGATGTAGAAGTGTGTAGGCTTTTTGGGACCTGAGAATATATCTTAAGGGCCTGCTACACAAAGTGTGTTCCCAGGCCAGCAGCAGAGTCACCAACTGGGAGCCTGTTAGAAATACAGAATCTCAGGTCCCATCCTAGACCTACTGAAGCAGAAACTGCATTTTAACAAGATTCTCAGGAGATCTGTACGTACATTCAAGTTTGAGAAGCTCTCCCAATAAGTACAGAAATTCATTCTTACCCCCTAGAATGTAAATTAATTGGTTTGGGGCAGGGCTAGAGCAGCCACACTTTTCTGGGCGGTGTTTATTGTGGTTAAAATATATCTAACAAAACATTTTCCAATTCAACAATGTATAATTCAGCAACATCGATTATGTTCATTCTGTTGTGCAACCAATTGTTGTTGCTGTGTTCTGTCGAGTTGATTCTGACTCATAGTGAAGCTACAGGTCTGAGTAGAACTGCCCCTTACAATCTTCACGAGGGCAGATTGCCACATCTTTCTCCTACTGAGCGGCTGGTGGGTTTGAACTGCCGACCTTTCTTTTGGTTAGCAGCCGAGCACTTTAACTAGTATGCCACCAGGGCTCCTTTCTGTGCAACCATTACCACTATCCTGTTCCAACAGCTACACTTTTTAAAACCTCTTCAGGTAAAAAAATAATGAGTATCACTGATAGGTACAGTGCTCTTTTAAAAAAATCACCTATATGAGACCAAACAGTCAACAATACTTTAAAACAGAGATGAGAACGTAAGGGCGCAGGGAAACCAGATTAATGGAAATGGAACAACCAGGACGGAAATAATGAGAATGTTCACGCATTGCAAAGAATGGAACCAGTGTCACTGAACAGCTTGTGAGGAAGTTGTTGAATGGGAACCTAAACTGCTGTGTACACCTTCACTGAAAACACACACAAAAATATTAAAAACAAACAAAAAAACCTCTTCAGGTAATGTTACACTGCAGTCCTGGTCCGAACCACTGACAGGCCTTCCCTGGAGACCTACGGAATGGTAAGAGGGAGGAGGGCAAGGGAGGGGAATCCAGCTCTGTCACCAATAAACCATGTGACCTTGGGCACGCCACTCAATGTTTCCAAACATCTATATAGAATGAAAAAAGTAGATTTGATCAGTGGTTCGTAAAAATCAGAATCAGAAAATCCGTATTCCTGAACCAAATGAATTATAATTCCCAGGGCTGGGCCAGAAGAATGGCATTTGTTTATATGTTCCCCAGAGGGTCCTCATGCAGCTGACTGGCTAGTGGACTAGATGACCTCTAAGGTCTATTATTGCTCTAATAGCCTATGACTTTGGAAGGAGGAAAATTTTGCTCCAGCTTCTAAAAGCAATGATAAATATGTGCCAGTGTAGGGTAGTTTAAACATTTTTGTCTGCAACTTGCAGTAAAAAAATAAAAGTACTGTGCACGGCAACCCAGTATATTTATGTGTGTGTATGCATACGTATATGAGTGTGTATATGTGTACATACACACACACACCTCTCCAAAACACGGAAATATTATAGCACATTGCTTTTCCTCACTGTGTGATCCACTCTAGTTTCTCTTTTCCTCTATTCTATTTCTTTAAAAAATGCACTGCTCTATTGATTTCATGACCCACTAATGGGTTGAGATGACACTTTGAAAAACCTGGTGTAGACAATCCCTGCATCAAGCATGATGACTCTGCCAGGGCCAGAAAGCATCACTGGCAGAGGGCACACAGCTGTATGCTGACCAGTCTAGCCGGCAAAGGTTCCAGGGGCAGCTGATCACAAAATGTGAAACTACAAGGGGCACTGGCTGGGTAAGTTGGAAGTGAGAAAAGCAGTGAGTGGAAGGCCCAGGACTCCAGGCTGAGGAGTTTAACAATCACTACAGAGGCAATGCGCACTCACTGTAGCTTTTAGAATAGCGGAGAATCACAGAACATTTAGAGCTGGGGTTCTCAGCACTGGAAATACACTGGAATCACCTGGGGAATCACCTCTTACATAATACCAGGACCCAGGTCCAACTGCCAGGGATGCTAAACCTCTAACCCGAAGTTTCCCCAAGTGATTAGTTTGTGTAGCTGGGGTCAAAAACCAGTGATTTAAGGGTTAAAGAGGCAGGGTCACATAACAGAAAAATGTGGAGTCCCTTAACTTCTCTCAGGTTTCTAGTCTCTGAAATGGGGGTAACAGCACCTACCGTTGTGGCTTGTTGTGAGGACTGAATAAGACAAGGTTACATACACACAGCAGGTGCTCAGTCAAAGGTCACTTCATAATGAATCCAACTTCCTCCATGGACTAATAAGGACATGATGCCCTAGAAAAGTGACCTGGCAAGTTCAAGTTCACACAGCTGGACCATGGCAGGGTGGGGACAACATTCAGTTCTAAATGTTAATTCTACCACACTGCGAAGCCTCCCCTGAGTACAGGGACACAGCCCAGAGAAGGTCTTATGTGTTAGAACTAACCTGAATCCAACTCAAAGGACCCCAAATGGCCATTTTCCTCCTTCCCACGCTGAACTACAGCCAGAGTGCTGGGCCAGCAGAAAGTCCCCCACAAAAAATAAAGCCTTAGTTTTTTCCTTTAGTGAAGAACTAGGCCATACCTCCCTCCCTACAACATTTTACAGGCTTTGATTTCAACATGTTGCAGATGACGTTTGATTTCACCCCTTTGAATTTGATGTTCTTTTCTGATGTCAGCATCAGTAATGAGATAGATGCCTCCGTGGTGAAAGTGGAGTCGGAGACAGATTTTTCACTCATTGTGAGAAGATGAGCAGAACTGGGACAAAAGGGGTGAGGGACTGGCCAGCGGGAAGGAGGTTTCAGCAATTCAGGCATGTGGGGCTGAGGGACTGTGTCAGATCCTTGTTCAAAGGACACAATGTCATGTACAACGTCATGGTTGAAGTCCGATGTGGGAGAAGGCGAAGAGACCCAACCGCCTCCTTTGAAGAACTAGAACTTTAGAAGTATAGCATTTTCTGCCCCATGCGTGGGGCTTACAATGCTGATGCTCAACTTTAGCCAGTACAGTGAGCTAGCCTTAAAATGCAGCCTGTAATCTAATATCAAGATTATTAGCCTCTTGTAGTGCCTGGGGTCTTAAACGCTTGCCAGTGGCCATTCAAGGTATAACAACTGGTCTGTATTTGCCTGGAGCAGCAGAGGAAGGAGGGTCAGGAATGCATGTCTAATTGCCTCAGTGAATAACTGCCTCCTTTGCCTTGAGACCAGAAGAACTGGATGGTGCCCGGCTACCATTACTAACATTTTGATCAAAGATTCTATAGAAGAATCCTGATCAAAAGGGTGGGGGGAGGGGGCAGGGGGATGTGGAACAAAACTTCAAATTCTTATGGAATCCAGACTTTCCAAAACTACTGCCCTGAGGAAATCTTTAAACCTTAAACTGAAACTATCCTCTGAAGTCAAAGCAATAAAACCCTTGCCATAGAGTCAATTCTGACTCATAGTGACCCTGTAGGACACAGTGGAACTGCCCCATAGGGTTTCCAAGGCTGTAGTCTTTATGGAAGCAGACTGCTACATCCTTCTCCCGTGAAACGGCTGGTGTGTTTAAACCATCAACCTTTTGGTTAACAGCCAAGCACTTAACCACTGTGCCACCAGGGCTCCTAACCAAGCAATAGTTAACTTAATTAGAAAAGAATGTCTGCCTTGAGCATTGTGTTCTTTTAAAGAATTATCTATATGTGATCAAACTGACAATAGCAACTTGAAAAGTTAGATGAGAAGCTTATGGGGCATGAGTTTGTGTTAATGACGGTGAAATAATTCAGAAAAGGATATCGAGAAAGGTGGCCCAACTTGAAGAATGTAACCAATGTCACTGAATTGTACAAGTAGAAATTGTTGAATTGGTGTATGTTTTGTTGTGTATATCTTTACTAAAAACAAACATAAAAAAAGAAAGAAAATATTTGTGCATACAAAAAAAAAGGAAAATAAAGAAGTTGTACCCAAAAAGAAAGATTATCAGCCTCTTTGTTGAGGACAGATACACCTGGACAGGAGGAAAACTATGCCTGGCTACAACTGGCAAATTTCTCATTGACATTCTTCTCAATACAGCAAGTAATAACTCTCACATGGTGCTTAATATATCCCAGGCGCTTTTCAAAATGCTTTATGTATGTGAATTCATTTAATTCTCACAACAACCCTATTAATGTAGGTACTATTATTCTGTTGGTAGTACGTAGGCAGTATTATTATGCCCATTTTACAGATGAGGAAACTGAGACACAGAGAAGTAACGTAACTTCCCCAAGGCCACATAACTAAAAGTGCTGGAGCTGGGATTTGGACAGAGGCAATCTGGCTCCACAGTCCGTGCTCTTAAACACTATAAAAAATGGCTACCACCCACTGAGGGCTTCACCTGGGACAGACACTATTTTGTGCTGACATTATTAACCTATTTCATATTCACAACCATTTATCTAAGTGCTCAGACTATTTTTTTCCATATTCATACTTCCAGGAAAACTAATTTTGAATGAATAAAGACTTATCACTGGCCCATCAACTCACCCTCCACCTCCCAGACTGAAAAACAGGTCACTGGCTCGCGATCCTACAGCTACCCCTAGTGGATATCTTCCAGTATTCAGAACCTTGCCTCTCCCGGTCTCAACACACACATGCCCACTAGACTTCCAGCCCAAATCTTCCCAGCTGAAAATTATGGAGTCAGTGCTTCTTTAGGGCAGCCAAACCTCCTAAGGCCAAACTCATTGCTTTACAAGCTAGGATTTTTTTTTTTTAAACATATTGGTATATTTTATATCACTCAACTTGCACATTTTTATGTATATAGCTCACTTAATGTTTTCATTTGATAACAATCATTTAAATATTTGTTGAGCAGTTACCAGGCAACATGCTGGGTCCTGGGCTGGCAAGGCCGACAAATATAAGTATTATTCACTTTTGTCTGCAGGAAGTTTCCATTCTACACTTCAGTTTCTTCATCTTCTGTTTATTATTATATGATGGATATTTCCTTTTGTTATAAAACAAGCTTCCCATGAATATTAATTTTTTCTATTAAAAAATTTTACACACAAGTTGTTTTGTGACATTAGTTGCAATCCCCGCGGTGTGTCAGCACTCTTCCCCTTTCCACCCTGGGTTCTCAGCGCCCATTCATCCAGTTTTCCTGTCCCTTCCTCCCTTCCCCTCCCAAACTAGAATTTGATGGGTCTCTGTACTTTCCAGAGCAGAGACGTGTGGGAGTTGTCAGACCAGGCCTCCCAACCTCTGTATGTGATTTTTATTTTGGTATAAAACAATAGCTCTTATTCTTATTAAGGGAGTCAGAGGGGGAAAAGAGGAGTAGGAGAGCAAAGTGAAGGAGGAGAAGGAAAATGGATGGACAATAAAGAGAGAGAAGAGGAAAAACCAAGAATGGACTGCATATTTGCACTGGGAACTGCACTTGGCTCGCCGTTTTTACTGCCAGAAACTGAGACAGGTTAGGCAGCTTGCTGCACAAAGTCAGGATTTGAACTCAGTACTCCTCCCGCTGCCCTGAGAGTTAGGCAGCAGTCTTGCTCAACAGTTCTGACAAGAACCAAGTCTTCTCAATGGGAATTCTTGGTTGGATAAGGAGATAGATATGCTACTCTGATTATCACCAGCTGCATTAGTTCAGTCCTTCAAGATTGCCCTCAGGGCCGCACTGTGAAGGCAGCTATGGTCATTTCACATTAGAGGCTGATGGCTGTGCTTAGTGTCACATAGCTGTGGCCACACAAGGCCACAGAGGGCCTTCTAGTCCACCAGCCATAAACGCTAATAATGCCAAATGTAGCAAAGCTTCCTTCTAGAATTAGCCAGTGAAACACCCGGGTTCCTCCAAATCTGTTTGCTAACTCACGAGGAAATAGATCTTTCCGCCTCAGTAACAACAAAATTGGTCTTCGCATCTGTGAAAATTATGCTCTAGATGACAGCAATCCTGAACATTAATCAAGTATCAATCACTGACATGAGTGGAAAATAGAGCTGGAGTCTTCATTCACGTCTTGTTCTGAGGAAAGCAAAGCAAGGGCTGATTGTGGAGAAAACCCTTTAACGGAATGGAAAGCATGTGGGCCTAGGCCGAGACTGTGACTCTAAAGAGCTGTGTGACAGTGGGCAAATTGCTCGCGCTCTTTGAGCCTCAGTTTCCCTACCTGTAAAACGAGAGAAACGTTGCCCACCCCTCAGGTCGCTGAAGGGTTAAGTGAGAGAATGTATGTAAAGCGCAGAGCCCAGCAGGCCCTGCAGAGAAGCAATTATTTATAAGACACACTCAGAATAACTGGGGAGAATAAATCTAACGGGAACAGGGTCCCTCTTCTTGCCAAAATGTTAGCTCAGAATGTATTTACCGCGCGCTGTGTCCACACCAGGTGAATTTTCTCTTTGAGTTCGCACTCAAGTATCCGAGCTATCCAATCCCCACCAAAAGGTCTTGTTCTCCTTATATTGGTAGCACTGCCCTTCTCCCCCTTTGCACTTATCCTAATCTCCCAGACTCAGATCTTATTCCCTTTAAAGAGCCTCCCACCCCCAAATGCAAAACCTGAATCTAATCATGAGGAAACGCCAGGCAAACCAAATCAAGAGACATTTTACAAAATACATGGCCTGCAATCTTCCAAAGGGAGTCTCTGGGTGCTGTCATACTGGAATAGGGTAGGTCCTAATCAAATATGGGAAACCCTGGTGGCACAGTGGTTAAGAGCTATGGCTGCTAACCAAAAGGTCGGCAGTTCGAATTCACCAGGTGCTCCTTGGAAACTCTACAGGGCAGTTCTCCTCTGTCCTATAGCTATGAGTCAGAATCAACTCAACGGCAACAGGTTTGGTTGTTTTGATTTTAATCAAGTATGAATGGTGTCCTTATAAGAGAGGAGAAGAGATACACAGAGTCACAGAGGGAAGATGGCCATGTGAAGACAGAGGCAGAGATCTGGAGGGATGGATCTACAGGCCAAGGAATGCCAAGGATCACCAGCAGTCACCAGAAGCTAAACCAAAAACCAAACTAATACACCTTCTGTTGTTCTCTCATGCCCCACATCCAAACCATGCGCAGATCCTGTTGGCACTATCTTTCAAATAGATCCAGAATCCAGCTTTTCCCCAGCATCGCCATCACTGGTCCAGGCTACCGCTATTTCTCGCCTGGACTTCTCCCCTGGCCTCTGACTGTGTCCTGCTCTCACCCTGCCCCCTTCTACATACTGTTCTCCACGCAGCAACCAGAGTGACCCTGTCTCTCTCCAGCTCATTTAGAATAAAATCTAAGTCCTTTCAAGGGTTTATCTGATGGGGACGCTTCCTGTGTTACTAACCTCCTTTGTCACCATTCTTCACCCTCCCAGCTCCAGGCTCCTTGCCCCTTTGCTGTCCCAGGGACAGGTCAGCCCAGCAGGCCCCAGCATTAGGGCCTTTCCCTTGCTCTTCTCATGGCCTGGAGTGCTTTGGCCAAGTATTCGCGAGGCCTTCTCCCTGATTTCATTCAGGATCCAGCCTCAAAACCTCTCCAGACTTCTTACCTAAAAGAGCACACTCTGCCCTCCCCTGCACTGATTTTCCTCCATGGTACTCAAAACCCCTTGACATCACATACTTTTTTGTTTGTTGTCTAGTCCCCATTAAGTTCCTTGAGGCAGGGAATCTATATGTATCCCAGCATCTAAGACATTGCACGACACATAATAGGAGTTCAATATGTATTTGTTAAATTAATGAATGAACACATTGTTAGGTCAATAAAACAAAGAGCAGAACAGTGTGTATAACTGCATATACTATATACATGTAATTTATACATGTAAAATGTATAAATAAACATTTTATACATCTATGCTTCACTGTCTTTGGGAGGATATAACAGTCGTGGCCTTTGCGAGGGCAAATGGGTGGTAGGGATCGGGTAGGAGGGAGACTTTTCACTGTATACACTTTTTGGTACTTTTTGAATTTTGTAGTAGATACATGTATCACCTATTCAGTGAATTAACAAATAAATTGTTAACACCTACACCCAACCCCAAGGCTGGGCCTGGTGGGAGCTGTGACTTTTCCAGGCAGGTCAGGTTTAAAGGCCTTGTATCTCTCTCTGGTGGACCCTTTAATGTTGCTGGCCACTCATTACCCTGATAATAAAATGATGATGAGAAGACATGTTCACAGTAGACTTAGTTTGCATGTGTGAGGGGGAGGGGCGGTGTGGAAGGTGGGACTTGGAGGTGAACACCTGGGAGAGCTGTAGTCTCTCTCCAACTGTGGGCCTCTGGGCAGTTCAGTGCATGGGCTGCCAGGTCATCTTGTGTGTCTCTTTCCAGCTGTAACTTCCTGTAGTTCTGTTTTGATTAGATGTTACCTGTTGGACCATACATATGGACAGGTACTAAACCCTCCTGACATCCACATGAACAAAGCACTGATGTCGATGTCGCAGGAATCCTCCTGCCATTTACAGTGACCGTGGGGTGTTGTCCTGGTTACCTGTGCATCGGGAAGACTGTGCCAGAAAGCTGGGCCTCACACTCCTGCTTCCAGTGGCTTTCTCCTCAAGCCCGGGGCTGGGGCTTTTGCACTCCGCACCTCTGCCAACTTTTATTAGCCAGGAGAAGCACTCTGGGGAGCTTCTATACATGCACTGAGCAAAACAACTCCCAGAGCCAGGCATGGACAGTGCTGCCTCTGTGTTCCCAGAGATCGAGGAGAACGCCAGGTGGTTTCATGAACCAGCCGGGCAAACTAATATAAAGGGAACTTTCCAGAGAGCCTGAAAAGTGCTGGCCGGAGAAAACACAAAGGAGAAGAGCTTTCAGTGTGTTTAGGGAAAGACCCTGTGTTGGGGAGGGGTGTGGGGTGTGGGGAGAGGCGATGCTTGTGCGCCTGATTCTCAGATTATCTGCATTAAGGGAAGGAAGAAAATGCCATGGACGCCCAGGGAACTGACCTCTCACTTTGGAATGCTCACATTACTGCCTTCCTTATTAGATTTGTCTTGCTAACTATTTTGGACTGAGGCTAATGTTAAGATCAGTTTGTATTCCCTCTGCACACACAGCAAGCAGGTGGATGGAGAGATGTTCGGGAGTATGCTGGGTTCTGGAGGGAATTCCCTGTGAAATAAAAAGAATTCTCTCTATATGGTCCTCAAAATAGAGTTTATGGTATAGTTATAGCACAGGAGAGTAAGAAACGGTAAAATTATCATACCGCACGTCAAACAAGAATGAGAAAGAAAATGTGTCTCTCAAAAGAAGCCTGTCAGGGGGTTTGGGGAGGGAAGGGAGGTAATTATAGAGTTTGAAGATGTCTACGGTTTGATTTTCTTAACCAATGCTTTTAAGGTAAATTCTGCCCTTATTTTGAAAGCTCAAGAGTTCTAGTCCTTGGAGTTGTCATTCAGGTTGGGGAAGGAGCACCAAGTTGTCACACTCAGGAAAACTCCATCCATGGATAATATGACGAAATGAGGCTGGTATATGTAGGCTGGTGGTTTTAAATCGGGAGAGCATTAGAATCACTTGGGGAGCTTCTGACTCAGCAGGTCTGGGGTGGGACCTGCACTTCTTTATTTTAAAAAGCCATACTAACCCCAGTTACCATTCAGTGGATTCTGCTCAAGACGAACCCATGTGTTTCAAAGCAGAACTGTGCTCCATAGGGTTTTCAATGGCTGGCTTTTTGGAAGTAGATCACCAGGCCTTTCTTCCAAGGTGCCTCTGGGTTGATTCAAACCACCAACCTTTCAGTTAGTAGCCAAATGCTTAACTGTTTGTACCACCTAGGACGCCATATAAAAAAACCAAAAACCAAACCCATTGCTGTTGAGTCCATTCTGACTCATAGTGACCCTACAGGACAGAGCAGAACTGCCCCATAGGGTTTCCAAGGAGTGGCTGGTGGATTCGAACTGCCGACCTTTTGGTTAGCAGCCAAACGATTAACCTCTGTGCCATAGATAGTTGTAATCCAACCTACTTCTCTGTTGCCACCGCTGCTCTTTCCCCGGCCCCAAACCCACTGCTGATCAACCACCACTCTGGACACTTCACTACCTGAAGAGTGAAGCAGCTCCTGAAGTTTCTCCTGCACTCTGAAATGTTAATATACCTGTACAGCTGTGCCTGTAAGAACTGTAGGCCTTCAAAACGGGAGAATTGGGGTTTTGCTCCTTTTTCTATTTAAATGCACTCTAGAACAGTGTGTACAGACTTCAGGCATGTTAGAAAAAAGCTGAGGTTGAAAAGTTGGTCTTGAGGTCGAGGGAACTTTGTAAAGTCCACATTTCCAGTGCCAAGACCTGTTCTGCCATTAACCAGTCTATGTTTTAAACAATATATTTTGTGAGCAGTTAAATACTATGTTGGTAATACTTTTAAAAAAGTCAGTTTTATCAATCACTCTTCTTAAAATCTGTATAAAGGGCTCCCCACTGCTCCTCAACACAAAGCCCTAACTCTTGGAAAAATAGCTTTTCCTTGTCCTCAGCTTGGCATTCAAGGCTTTCCAGGAACTGGCTCCAATGTGATCTTCTAGACTGTGCCCTCTCATCCCCCGGTGACTCACTAGTATCCCTTCAAGTCGCTGGCTGCCTCACTGTCTCGTGACATATAACTCCTCCGACTTCTTTGATCTGTGCAGATATGTGTATAAAAATTTGTGTTTATATATATATTATATACGTATTTTAAAACTTATTCTATATTGACCATTTTCCATGGTCATGTCATATGCTTCTTCAATGTCATAGCTGCATAGTATTGTATCACTGTCAGGCATTGGTGGTTCAGTGGTAGAATTCTTGTCTTCCATGTGGGCGACCCAGGTTTGATTCCTGGCCAATACATATCATGCTCAGCCACCACCTGTCCATCAGTTGAGGCTTGTGTGTTGCTTTGATGCTGAACAGGTTTCAGTGAAGCTTCCAGACTGTTATAGATTAAATTGTGTCCCCCCAAAATATGTGTCAACTTGGCTAGGCCATGATTCCCAGTATTGTGTGGTTGTCCTCCATTTTGTGATCTGACGTAATTATCCTCCATTTTGTAATGTGTTGTAAATCCTAACTTCTACATGTTAATGAGGCAGGGTCAGCGTAGGGTGTATCTTGAGTTGCCGCCTTACGAGAGGATGTGACTCAAGTCACACTCTTACTCAAGTCACACCCTTGCTTGAGTCATACCTTTTATCTTACAAGAGATAAAAGGAAAGGTAAGTGAGCAGAGAGGAGAGGGACCTCACTACACCAAGAAAGAAGAACAGGGAGTGGACTGTGTCCTGAGCAGGGGACCCTGTGCTAAGAACCTCTTAGACCTAGGGGAAGACTGATGCCAAGACACATGGAGATCTCCAAGGAACAGTGGGCCCACAGATGTTGAAAGGAGACAAGGACCTTTCCTTAGAGCTGACAGAGAGAAAGCCTTCCCAAAGAGCTGGCATCCTGACTTCTGACTTCTAGCCTCCTAAACTGTGAGAGAATAAATTTCTGTTTGTCAAAACCATTCACTTGTGGTATTTCTGTTATAGCAGCACTAGATAACTAAGACGCAGACTAAGATGGTCCAGGAAGAAAGGCCTGGCCATCTACTTCTGAAAATCAGCCAATGAAAACTCTATGATCACAATGGTCTGTCTGATCCCCAACGGATCTTGGGGATGGTGCAGGACCGGGCAGCATTTTGTTCTGATAGCAGCTAACAATAACATTTTATCATTAGGATTGTAGATGTATCCTGATTTAACTACTCCCTGCTTCCTGAACAATTTTCTGTTCCTCTTCTCTGAATTTTGCCAGGAAGGGTGCAAGGAATCATCTAGTCCAGGGTTCTCAAATTTGGCCAGGCATTGGAATTATGGGATTACCAGATGGTGGAGGGGGTGTTAAAAAAACTTCTTATTGAGGTATAAGATTGTCTTAGTCATCTAGTGCTGCTCTAACAGAGATCCCACAAGTGGATGGCTTTAAAAAAGAAAAGTTTATTCTCTCACAGTCCAGTAGGCTACAAGTCCAAATTCAGGGCATCAGCTCCAGGAGAAGGCTTTCTCTCTCTGTCAGCTCTGGAGGAAGGTCCTTGTGATGCATCAGTCTTCCCTTGGTCTGGGAGCTTCTCTGCGCAGGAACCTTAGGTCCAAAGGATGCACTCTGCTTCCAGCACTGCTTTCTTGGTGGTATGAGGTTCCCATGTGTCTCTGCTCACTTCTCTCTTTTATATCTCCAAACAGACTGGCTTAAGACACTATCTAATCTTGCAGACGTCATCAGTATAACCTCATCATAGTGATAGAGTTTACAATACATAAGGAAATCACATCAGATTACACAATCATACAATAGTGGGAATCAAGACCTAGCCAAGTTGACAGATATTTTTGGGGGACACAATTTAATCCATGACAAAGATGTATACAGGAAAGGGCACAAATCACCAGTGTGCCTCCTGATGACTTTTCACAATTGAAACATACCCATCTAACCAGTGCCCAGATCAAGAAAAAGAATATCACCAACTTAAAAAAAATTTGCGGATCTAATCCTTTGAGAATTTTGCTTCCTTAGATCTGAAGTGAAGCCCAGGAATCTGCGTTTTTAAGATTCTCTCCAGGGGTATCCCAGGCACCACCAGACTTGGAGATCATTGATCCACCAATGGTTTTCCAACTAAGCCCCTCAGGGGTACAGACAGGGAGCTGTCAAGCCTGCCTGCCCCTTCAACCACAGCCATTTTTCTCTCTTTCTCCACAGGGCATCCATCTGTGGTTAAAAACAACCACACAACAGTCTACAATTTTGAAAACCACCTGTATCAGTCAGCGATCAATCAGAGAAGCAGAAGCACAAGGATGGATGAGGATATGTTTATGTATATGTAAATATATGGGTTTATTGTAGGTGTTTGACCTTTCACAATCGTGAGAGCTGGTTAAGCAGCCTCTACAAGGCTGTTGTGTCTGATGCTGGGGTTTCAAGTCCACAGGGAGGCAGCTGGGAAGATGAGTGTAAAGCAGGGGAGAGGAAGAAAAAGAACTAGCTGGAACCCACAAGCCTGAACTGAAACCCCCTGAGGATGGACTGAAACCTATGTCTGTTCTTGTTGACTTTGACCTTGATGAGATGGATGTCCAGTAGAAACCAGGGCCCTTCATCGTGGAGGTAAACACATATATATGGCCCAGGAGTCCCAGCAGCTGAAGATGGATCCAGGGGAAAGAGGAGCAGTTCCAGGCCTGCTCACTGCCTCTCACTAGTGAGGGGTGCCAGCAGATAAGGGACTTATGGGAGCTACTATATGGCTGCTGATTCCCATCATCTTCCAAAACTTGCTCACCTCATCTGATGGAAACATACAGGCAGGGGATGCTGGGAAATGAAGCTCAGCCTAGCCAAGTCGACACATTACAAAGCCACCATACCACCCACCTAGACCACTGGTTCTCGAGCTTGGCTGCACCATGGAGTCACAAAGGGGCAGATTAACCAGTAAGCAAGGTAGGCACTCATTTACAGTAAGCTAGGTACACACAGGTGAAACTGTGCACTACAGATTAATAAGTAAGCACAAGTAAGCCCGTGCTACCTTGCTTATTGGGTAATCAGTCCCTGGGTCACATACGGAGATTTAAGAAAACGGATGCCAGGCCCCACCCCAGAGATTCTGACTTAATTGGTCTGGGGACAAAAGCCTGGCATCAGGTATGTGAGAGCTCCCCAGGTCATCTAATGAGCAGTGGAGGCTGTCAACTGACAAACTGATGGGAACCTCAGGACTATACCCAACCCAAATCCTAAGAAGATACAATTCTATTCTCCTTCTGCCCCAAGAGGAGCATAAAAAGTCTAGTTATTTTTTCAAGCTTCTAAAACATTGTTTTACTCATTCTGCCTTCCTCCATCGGCCTGTCCTCTCTTAGCTAAGCTAGCCACAGCCCTCCTGAGGTTCTCAGCACAGTGGCTGTGCCTTGACCAAAGCCATTCCTGGTTGTCCTCCTGGTGCTAAGTGGATTAGGAGCACAGTCTCTGGAATCATCCTAATGCCATCAATTCATAGTGAATTGAAGACTTGGAAGTCTTCACTATTAAGCTTCTAAATAAATCATCTCTTCCTCCTAGGCACAGACTAATTAAATGATTATAACACAGCAAAGCGGTCAGTGAACACTTCACTGTGACATGAGCAACGGTGTTGGCAGGAGCCAGTGCTACAGACACACAGGGGCTGAGTTGTCTCTGCTGTCTCAAGGACAGCCGAAAGAGAAGCTTAAGAGGGGCCCCTGTAGGAAAAGCAGTGAGAAAAGAGGTGGGGGCTGGGAGGAGCGCTGGTTCAAGTTCCAGCACTGCCACTAACTAGACAAGGGGCCTTGGGCAAGTCATGTGACTTTCCAGGCCTCAGTATCAGTCCTATATTCCACACAGGGTCATTGAGAGCATCAGAAGAGAGCAGATGAGACAGTCTAGTAGCGTGGACATTTCTGTGTGCATGGTCATATTATTAACTCTTACAGACAACACTGGTGGAAGGCGATGGCTACCTAGACGATAGGTCATTTGGACCCTTTGCTTTCTTTATCCTGTCTATGATGTGGCTATTTCTAATGAGGTCTACCGAAGTGGGAGACTGACACAATTCATTAAAAAAAGGTCATCGGGATTAACTTTGGTTTCCATTGTTTATGTTCTCCCTCTCCTCCCCATTAGGGCAGACAGTTGAAGACTGGCTAAGCCACCTTATGCTATACTCTGTAAATTTACATACAAACCACTCTTCTGAGGAAACAACAGAGGCAAAGGAATCTTTTGTAGTATTTCTGTGAAGTAAAACTGAGGAAGAGTCAGATGGTGCTAGAATATGTTTATTGGACTTATTGTTTGAGGTAGTTTTCTCGGCCTGAATTAGATTTTAAGCTTCTTGAGGATAAGGTCTGAGTAATGATCTCCTTTTATGCGCATCTCCCACAGTGCCTAGGATAGTGCAGTAGAAAGGATGCTCGATGCAGGGATAAACAGTTCCAGATACCAGTTAGATTTTTCCCCCCTCAAAAGTCATTTTAATCCTTCTCAGTTTCCTGAGAACCTTTGTCTCCTCCTCTATAAAGTGGGACTTCCACTCCTTACTTCATGGAATTATTGGACAAAACAAATTAAGACAATGTATTGAATTGGGTTAAATTGTAACTCCCAAAAATATGTGTTGAATTTCTGGCCCTTCTACCTGTGGATGTGGTCCTGTTTGGAAATAGAGGTATTTTTTTGTTATGTTAATGAGGTCATTACAGTGTAGGGTGAATCCTAAACCTAATCACTTCTGACTTATTAAAGTCCAGAACAGACACAGAGATACACACATGGGGGAAGACAATTGTCATGTGAGGATCTTCTACAAGCCAAGGAATGCCAAGAATGCCCAGGACTACCTACAAGGAGGGAATCTACATGGCCGAGACACTGATTTGGACTTTCAGCCTCTAGAACTGTGAGAAAATAAATCTCTGTTCTTGAAAGTCACCCACTTACAGTATGTGTTACAGAAGCATTAGGTAACTAAGATAGCCTGGGAAAATACTTCTATGACCCAAAACGTGCTGTGCAAGTGGGAAAAACGTGGTAAGAACTGTTACTTCTCAAGAACTACATATTGGCTGACTTTCTTGTTAAGGAAAGGGAAGTGAAGAGCAGAAATGGTCAATATAAGGCTGCAAATGAGGAGCTGCTCAGGGGTCGAGGTGAGGATGAGCTGACACCCCCCAGGAGCCTGTGGAGGGATAAGAGGCACTTCCTCACTGCCAATCTTGGGAAGTCTCTGTGCTTCTCTCTCCTGCCGCAAGCTGTTAGCCTGGTCCCTTGTTTATTTGTTCATTTATTCACCAAGTGTTTTTGAACACCTACGGTGTGCCAGCTTTCATACGCATATGAGGCGACTGAAACACCATGAGCTTGGGTGAGGTGCACCTTAGTCTTCAATTGCCTCTGAATTGTGGTGTTGGCGAAGAATATTGAATACACCATAGACTGCCAAAAGAATGAACAAATCTGTCTTGGAAGAAGTACAGCCAGAATGCTCCTTAGAAGAAAGGATGGCAAGACTACGTCTCACATACTTTGGACATGTTATCAGGAGGGATCAGTCCCTGGAGAAGGACATCATGCTTGGTAAAGTAGAGAGTCAGTGAAAAAGAGGAAGACCCTCAATGAGATGGATGGACACAGTGCTGCAACAGTGGGCTCAAGCATAACAACGATTGTGAGGATGGGGCAGGACTGCATAGCGTTTCTTTCTGTTGTACACAGGGTTGCTACGAGTTGTAACGAACTCGATGGCACCTAACAACACCACCACTATGTGCCAGGCACTGTACCAAGGGTTGAGAATTGAATGGTGAGCAAAAGCAGACGAGGCTCCTATGCAGCTGAATCTCACATTTATTCCCAAACAGGTTTGTGTTGCTGTCAGGTGTTGTTGACTCAATTTTCGACTCAGCAACCCCATATGACAGAGTAGAACCGCCCCAGAGGGTTTCCTAGGCTGTGATCTTTACAGAAGCAGATCGCCAGGTCTTTCTCTCGTGAAGTCACTGAGTGGGTTCAAAGTTTTCGTTTGGTAGCTGAGTGCTTAACTGTTGCACCACCAGGGCTCCTTAAAACAGGCTTGGACTCAGGTATATACAAGGTGTGAATTGGACAACTAGCTTCAAGCAGCCTCAAAGAGAGATGAAAATGTTGGGTTTTAGTGGAATTCTAGATCAAAGCTGAAAAATACAAACAAGTTGAGGCCAGGTCTGATTAGAAGAAAAGGTAAACTCCAACCAACCCCCTTTTGGGTCTTCCCTTCCTGTACCCCCACCTTGGGATTCCTGAGCCCCACTCTCTATGGCTTTACCCACTACTGAAACTAACTCTCAACTAGCTTATTCATAATAAGGTGATAAATACTCCGGGGAAACTGCATTTCATAGGGAGGAAAACCCTTAAAGGAATGATGCCCCAGGTGTGTGTGTGTGTGGGGGGGGGTATTTTAGAGGACACCCCAAGGTCACAGCCCTTAGGCAGCTTTAGACTGGCTCTTGCAGGGACAACCAAAGTAGAGGAAGTGGTGGCTGACGGCCTGGATAAATTTCCCTAAGCAAACTTTTGTGCTTTTTAAAGATTGCCAAATATAAGGGAGCAGTGAGGAGAGGGAGCATTACGGCTATTGTCAGAGTCCTAACTTTTGTTTAGGGGAGGTGGGTCTGAAGGTGCTAATTCCATTACTAAAAGTAACCAACTAGATAATTAATCATATACGTGAAAGTAGGGGAAAAATGAAGATCAGGAGTGTCTTCAGTGGCTTATTGCTGTTGTTGTGAGTTGCCGTCAAGTCAATTCCAACTCATGGCGACCCCGTATGTTTCAGTAGTTAGCACCCAGAAAACTCCGATCAACAGGCCCCCTTGTCAAAGTTCCCGGCAGCATCTCTCATTTCTGATCAAGCTGCCCGACAACCCCACCAGTGAATTCCATCTGCATCTACAATTTCCCTCTCAGAGAGAAAAGTGAGTCATATTTTACTATAAGAACCCCCAAAAGCCAAATTCCTGAGAGACTGTAGGTAATGTAAACCCCAAATGAACTTATAAAAAAGCAAACAAAAAAAGAAACCAACTTTTTATTGTAAAATAAGGCAGAGACACTGAAAACCACATATATGTAGTGCGTTGGAAATTTTTGTAAGGCAAACACCCTTGTAACCACCATTCAGCTCAAGAAACATAAACTTTTTCAGCGCCCCCTTCCCAGAAGCTCCCCATGTACTGGCCCAATCACGGCCCCCTTCCCAGAAGCTCCCCATGTACTGGCCCAATCACGGCCCCCTTCCCAGAAGCTCCCCATGTACTGGCCCAATCACGGCCCCCTTCCCAGAAGCTCCCCATGTACTGGCCCAATCACGGCCCCCTTCCCAGAAGCTCCCCATGTACTGGCCCAATCACGGCCCCCTTCCTCTGAAAGTAAGCAGTCTCCTGACTTGATAGTGTATTCTTAGACAAGTAAGTATCATTAGACACTGTTGGTTAATCTTGTCCATTTTTCTTTTGATAATATGATCTTTAAAAATTTTTTTTATTGTGGTAAAATAATGTAAAGTTTCCCATTTTAATCATTTTTAAGTGTACAATTCAGTGACATTAATCACTCACAATGTTGTACAGCCATCGCGACATTTCATCTCCCCAAACAGAAACTCTGTATCCACTGATCAATAACTTCCCCTATCCCTTTTTATACAGTGAAACCTGTGAGAGCCGGAACTCAAGCAGGATTGCTTTGTTTTTCCGAGTCTCCCAAGTTTTCTGCCTTTGACAAGGTGCAGTCTTACTACTTTTCTATCACTGTCTATTAGTGGAAAATATTTGAGCTTTCTTCCTGATAGGTTTCCGCCTTACACAGTTTCCAGCTTTCACAGGTTTTACTGGTATGTCTTTCAAGTGTCTTTTAAGTGACAGGCTCCCCCTCCATCCATTTCTTTTCCTTACAATTTATCTGTTGAAGACTCATTTAACTTGCAGTTTTCCAGTCTGGAGTTAGCTCTTGGTACATGCCAACACATCCTAATGGACTAATTTCTAACACAAATAATCACCTGTTTGAAAAAACCTGTATGCATGCAAGCAAGCCATGTTCTTAAAGGCAGGGCACACCCACCATAATCACGTTCTCATGAGCTGTGGGCAAAGGAGCTCTCACAATAGAGGTAATGAGGCAGGGAAAACACCTGGTGATTTGGTGATCGCATCCATACAATGGACAAAATGAAGTTCTCTGTGGAACTAATGATTTATGAAAAAGATATATATATATTTTGCAATCGGAAGTGACTGGGGAGTGCTTCTCTTTATGTCTTCTAATATAGTTTGCTTTAGTAGGAAACACAATTGGAATGAGGTTTGGCAACGCGTTATGCTCCGGGGTCCAGGGTTGTATATGATTAGGTTTTATCAGAGATGATTGCAAAATAGGAGTCTGAATATAGCAAAAACCTAAGGAATCTAAACCACTAACCAGACTCACCAAATGCAATAAATATAAATTACAGATGAAAGGGAGATTAGATCTGGCCATTTACTTATGGTCTGGAGCAAGAAAAGCAAGCTTTAAATTTGTTTTCCTTTCTCTAATCTCAGCAGGCAGATTCAAGAACATAATTATCAGAATTTTCAAAAGGCTTTATCAAATACTGACTTAATAAAGATCCCATCCACTTAACGGTTACCTCCAGACACCCCCAATAAGTCCAGGACCCTAAATTATATTCTGCAAGGCTAGCACATCCACACAATGGACAAAATGAAGTAGTGTCATACTAGGAGATAGAAGTTTTCTTAACAATAAAATTAATTATCTGTGGGGCTCGTTTTGATTTACAGATGGGAAAAAAGCTACAAAACCGATGTGAAAAAAGGATTCAAAAGTCAAGGAACTCTTTAAATCCAATAGGCTACTGACACTGTCTTCAAAGCTTTATTATAGCATTAGTTTGTGCAGCCATGCAAAAAGGGACTAAAATAAATCAGAGTGGGGAATAAAAGAAATTAGGCAGAGTCCTGAAAGTTATCACATTCTGGTTCCCTGTTCTTCTTTCTTTCCTTGGCTCTCCCAGGGATTTTTATTTGTGAAGGATATCGGGTTTGTGTGTTCTCCACTCTGTTTACACAGGAGAGGAGTGGATGGGAGGGGTGGGGTTTGGGGAAGAAGGACTAAATGCAAATATGATAGACAGCCAGATTTCTTTCCAGCGCTCAGGAGTTTTCAAAATCTCTTTGTAAGACTGGGTTCCCGGTATTATCGTGGAGATGGCAAGTGATTTTCAACCCTGGTTCTATAATACTCTAGGGTATTTCCAATGATTACACTGTGTGTATTTAAAGTTCTTAAAACCAAATTAATTTGAATTCACTTTCACTGAAAAAGCAAATAGAATTCAAAAGCTTTTTTCTTACTTATGGTCCTATTCTACCTTTCTGAAAGATGTGATACTCTTTCTTGGAATTCCTTGCTGCCTGGACTCAGTGAAATCCCTGGAGGGCAGGCTGGGCCGGGTCCTGGCAGGGTGTCTGAAGGGAAGACCAGCACTTAGGCAGGGGTTAAATCTATCATAGCTTCCATGCTTCTAGTCATACACTTCTCACGCTAGGCTGGACTCGGTCTAGGCACTTTACAGGCATTATGGTGTTTAATCCTCACACCACCTCTCTAAGAAAGTATGACTATACTCATTTTTTACACAAGAGGATTTAAGCTTGGAGAGGTCAGGGGCTAGAAGAGGCTAAAAGATGCAAACCTAGCTTCAAGCCCAGCTCTCAACCATCACATTCTTCTGTCTGAAGCAGATGTGTCTTCATGTTTCAGGATGCTGGAAGGACTCAAGAGCTCTGGGGTTTGCTCCTTTTGTGGACCAGTGGGAGGACAGATAAGTAGATCCAGGTTCCAGCTCTGCTGCCCCCTGCTGTGCAACCTGGGAGAGGGCTCTGCGCTGCTTCTGCCCAGGCCTACCCAGAGCTCAGCTGTGAGGTTCATCCCAGAGAGCATGTGGATGTGTGGGGTCATTACTTGTACCTCCCTACATTTCCCAGCCTGGAATTTCAGTGACTCTTTTAGGGACTGCTCCATTTGTAGACAGACAAGGGCCTCAGTATTCCATCTGGGCAACCTATGCACACTGGAAATCACTCTACTGATGAGACTCAACATTTGAACACAGGGCTGTCAAAGATTAAGTCCTTGATCTGGGGGATGTGGAGAAAAGGACAGAGACAGGCACAATTCTGCCTTGAGATTGGCAACATTTTCCTGAGCCATCCCCGCTGAAAGGGGGCTCACGTGAGGCCCCTTCAACCCTCTCTTTGAACCACTTTAAAGTCTTCTTTAATACCACCTCCTTTACCTATAAACCCATATTCCACGCCAACAACTACTACATAGAAATAAAATACTTAATAGACTATTTTTCTAGTCTGTTCTTAACTTTTTTCTACTGACTACTTGAATTTATCAGTCAGTTTTGAAGCACTGGGTGAAGATGGATTTTCAAATAGCCATGGGGTTTCATTTCTCCACTAGACTTTTTGATTCAACTGAGATGATAAATGTGGGAGTTGGGGCCATCCTGGCCCACTCACTCCCAAGGCCCAGACACAAACACAGACTGGCTGGATTAGGATCTAGCAGGAAGGTGAGACCAGAGCCTCTGCTGGAGTACTTCAAAAAGACTGTTAAAGTATAGTCAAAAGGACTAACAGCCAGAAGGTGTGTGTGTGTATATGTATGTATGCATACATGTGTGTCTCTGTGGGTGCGTGCACGTGTGTTACCCTGGGTAAATCGTGGTGGTGGTGGTTGGAAGTGGGGTGTGGCCAACAAGACAGAAAAACACATAGAAATGTGCCACAGCCCTCAGCCGGATCTCATACCACAAGTCCCTGTCTGCACATATAGCCCTATTCCAACTGGAACACAGGGAGTTAAAAATGAAATCACCCTGGAAACTGGAACCTAATCATCTAAGGCAGTTTATTAAATATCTAAGGCTTCTAGGCCTTATTAAGTGTTTAGTGTATTTTCTTATCCTCTGACATTCACTTCTTAACTTGTCAGCACCTGCTGGCAGCAGCTGGAGTAATTGCCCCAATTTTGCTGTATATGCAAATCAATTTGATTCCCCCCACCCCCAAAAGATAAGAATCAGTAAAGTGATTAAGCTACAATTAAAGCATCTCAGTGAAAGCACAGACAACATGAAAAGGCTGAGGAGGAACTGCCCTGAGGTCACTGTGACTTCCTTCTACCCAATGATTTTTTTTTTCTTCCTCAGTTCTTATTCTCCTTGCCTGCTTTACAGCATGTGACATCATGGGTAGACCACCAAGCCTCCTTCTACTTCTCGAAATCCACTCCTCTTTCGGCTTCTATCATGCAATCTGTGTGCCGCATTCCCTTGCTTTCACTCTTACTGGCTCTATAACTATTAATCTGCCCATCCATTCACCCAGCCAGCCAGCCAGCCAGCCATCCAGCCAGCCACCCATCCGTCCATCCATCCATCCCTTCATAGATGTTTAATGGCCCCAATGTACCAGGCACTAGAAAAAATGACAAGGTATATTTTATGTCTGGCTTTACAATTTACAAAATGCTTTTACATATATTATGTCATTAAATTCTTGCTACAGTTATGTGAGGTGGGTGCTGGTATCCCCATTTTATAGATGAGGAAACAGGCTCAGAGAGGATTTGTGATTTATTTAAAGCAGCACAGCCAGCAGGTGGCAGTGTGGACATGAATTCAGGTCTTCATCCCATGCAGAACTCATTTGTGTAGGGCATTCTTCTACAGGGAAGAGTATAGCAAGTACAATTTCTTGACTAGCCTCACTGGTCCTAATTAAATGTCATGATCCAGTCAACATATACTTATTGAGACCATGTGTGGCTCTAGGGGATGCAAAGAATGGATCCCTGCCCTCATTGAGATTATGGCCTAGTGGGGGGGGGGTATGTGTAGAGACAGACATTAATTTAATCATAAGTTCACACAATAAATGTACATTTGTTTTCAATGTATGAGGGAGAGCTGACCTAGTTATGAAAATCAGGGAAGTCTTCCAGGAGGAAGTAATTATTAGGTTGTATTCTGAAGAGTAAGTGAGAGTTAGCTTCGGGAAGAGGGGATGGAAGAAAACTATATAGGGCAGGAAAAGCATGTGCAAGGGCCGTGTGGCAGGAAGACCCAATGCACTGCAAATTTGAAAGCCAGCGTGACTGGCGTATAGAGAATGAAAGGGAGTCTGGTATGGGATGCAGTCCAATTGGTAGGCAGAGGTCAGACCGTGCAAAATTTTGTAGCCATGACAATGATTTTTACTTTTGGCTTAAGAGCAATGGGAAGCCAGGAGTCAGAGAATGACATGATTAACTTTGATTCTGATTTTGACTTCTGTGTGTACAATGGACTGTAGAGGAACAAGAGTGGAAGCAGGAAAAATAGCTGGAAGGCTTTTGCAGTTGTCCAGGTGGGAAGCGATGGTAGCTTGGACCAGGGTGGTGATGGAAATGAAGAGAACCCCACAGGTGCCCATTTTCTCACTAAGCCCTGTCACCAGAGTGTGCTCACGCATTTGCAGTACACGGAAGCTTGTCCACACTTCAGGGCTGTGCTGGAGTCTCCCCTTCCAGGAAGCCTTCTCAGACAATGTCAATCCTCCGAGACCTTCCAGAAGTTGTGCGTCTCTTCCGCATTGCCCATTCTCACACCTGATGCTTGTCTATGGCTTGGCTGTTCTCTGGTCCACTCCTGGAGATGACTTCATTTCTCTTGTCTTGCTTTCTCCCTTTAGAAAGTAAATGCTTTGTTGGCATTTGCTGAATGGTATCAACAGGGCGCCTTTGGAATTACATTTGTAAATTATTACTCATGCCAATTGCCTTTCCCCCCTCTAAATTAAACACTGGTTGCCTAAATCTGTCTTCATGATCTTGTTGCATCAAAACGTATGTCCCAGTTTTTCCATTATTTCCTCTAAACTCTTTCCCATATTTCTCCTAGTAGAAAGCAGATTCAGGGAGAACAGAGTGGGGGCAGGAGTGTAATTAAACAGGGGCCGTCTGACCAGAATTCCTATACCTTTTAATAGTGTATTTGATTAATCCTTTCCACAGGCACCATTATTCATGCCTTGATGGAATCTCATTTTATAGCTCTTAATACATGGACCCAATTTATCCACATCACATTGTATTCTAATACTTGTCATCCAAGTTATTAGCTATCTCCTTCTCAGTGTAAAATCATCAGCAAGTTTGATTAGCTCATTCCCCAGGGACGACAGGGGAGATAAGAACAGACACAGTTCAATACGACCACCAGTGGCTCTGCATCCTCAAAAGAAGACTGCTAAGTGGTAGTGGGATTCATTTATGGAGTCAGGTGGCCAAAATAAATACCTGCCCCTGTGGGAGGGTCTCTCGGTGGGACCCAGGAGCCCTGGCCACACAGGGCTGACTCTATTGTTGTTCTTAGTAGGACTGAGCCATCATCTAAGCGGGATCACTTTAATAAAAATAGCGAGGCTTCTCTTCACCCTCCTTCCTAATCCCCTCCTACCTGCCCCCCATTCCCTTCCTGAGAGGCACAGGCCAGGAGCGGTCTTTATTCCAGGACATCACTTTTGCCTTAAATCCCTGCTTCTTTCTCTACGGAGGAGCTGGCGGGCCAGATAATCTAGAATGAAACCCACGGTACTGTTTATCATTGTCTCCTTCTCTAAGCAGCCAGCCCTTTCTTCCTCTTCCCTAGAACTAAACCTGAGCCTTGTAACTCTACGGCAGCTTCAATCCTTCCTAAGCAAGGTCACCCCCTAGCCTGAAAGAAAGAAGGGGCTTGAAAGACTCCTAAAGGACCGTGTGCTCAAAGGCCATAGGGAATTTCCAATGCCCCTTCCTCTATCAACCTCTCCTCAGTACAGTCAGGAAAACTACCATGGCCCTGATGGTCACAGCCCCCTCTGGAGTCCCTTTAAAAGCCCCCTTCATTTTTCACCAAAATTACTTTTGTGATTTTTTTTTTTTGTGAAGCAAGCAAGCAAGAAGGAGGACAAAAGAGGCCCACTCTTTGTGGCGATCTCCTCCCTTCAAGAGGTAGAGCCTATTCTTTTCCCCTGAGGGAGGGCTGGACCTAGTGACTCATTTACAACAAATAGAATAAAGTAGAAGTGACAGTGTGCCACTTTAGAGACTAGGTCATAAAAGGCTTTTTGACTTCCACCTCTATCTTAGATTGCCTTCTCTGAGGAAGGGTAACTGGTATGTCATGAACAGCCTCACGGAGATGCTCGAGGCCCTGTGAGTGAGGAACTAAGGCCTCCTGACAACAGCCATGTGAGGGAGCCATCTTGGAAGTAGATCCTCCAGCCCCATTCAAGCCTTCAGATGACTGAAGCCATGGTCAACAGCTTGACTACAACCTTCTGAGAGACTCTGAGCCAGAACCACCCGGTTAAGTGGCTCCTGGACTCCTGACCCACAGACACTGTGTAAGACAATAAATAATTGTTGTTTTAAGCTGCTAAGTGTTGGGGTAATTTATTATGCCACGGTAGGGGAAGGCCTTAGTACCCTCCTTTCTCCAGTTCCCTTCTCAGATTCCATCTTGATCTCCACTCTTTGTTCAGGGAGTCTGGTAACCCTGTGGTTCCCTCTACTCATCCCTGGCCTCTACTGTGTGTCGTCAGTCTCAAGACTCTTCTCTAACAGTAAGGGGAAGATGAGAGACGGGCTCCCAGAGGCCTGGGTTTGGAATTCCGGCTCCTGTCTGTCATTCAGGGTGACATCGGGAATTAGGCAAATCACTTTTCACAGACAGCAGCCTCTCAGGCCATGAAACTGCCTCTTGTTTCTGAAGCCTGGGGCCTAATGAATTTAGTCAGGCTGACAGCCAGCATGAAAAGACTTTGCAAACAACGTGTTCCCTTTTGTACCATCCGTTCATCTCCTGTACCCTTTATGCTCATCTGCAGCTTCTGGAAAAGGTCATGTCTCATTTCAACTCTGCAGTTAAGTGCATCTGACACTAGGTGGGGGGTGGAGACACAATTTGGCTTAAATGTTGCAAGGTGTGCCACTCTACTCCACCCTACTGGCTGTGTCCTGCCAGCAGAGACCCCAATCACGGAGCGGTGGTGATCTGATTCTCTCACTTCACTCAGGCTTATACAAAAAGCAAGATACAGCTTTTGATTAAAAAAAAAAAAAAAAAAAAAAAAATTCCAGGTTGCTCATTCATCTGGTGAAATCCTACTAACTTTTACAAAATCTATCTTAGTTCTATGGGGCGAGGGTCAGACAAGTATAGTTGTTAATCTCTCCTAGAAGGCTTGGCAAAGGTAGAGGAGCAGTGGACCTAACCAGTAGGGTGGACCCTAAAGCAGAGGTTCTCAGGGTGTGGTCCCAGGACCAGCTGCATCAGCATCACTGCAGACTTGTTAGAAATGAAAATTCTCAGGCCTTACCCCAGACCCACAGGGGGTGTGGCCCAGTAGCCTGTGTTTTAACAAGCTCCCAGATGATTCTGATGCACTGCTAAAGGCTGAGAACCACTGACTTAAAGGCTTACAGATTTAAATCATTCATTCAAAGACACTGATTGAGTACCTACTATTCATCAGACGCTGTGAATTCTGGGGCAATGAAGAGGAATTATAAGAAATTCCTTCCTCAAGGAGTTCACAGCCTCCCTTCTTTCCTCACTTGATCACAAAGCTCGAAAAGAGCATAAGAATTTGAAGATACCAATCCAAGCAAAGGAAACCATTCTTTACATGAAAATCTTGTCAATGGACAGGAGGCACACCAAAATTGCTTTTTCACAGGAATGATCATACTCTCAAAATAGTAACCTTTCTACAGCAAGTCAATGTGTGGGTTTAATATATCGTGAGCAGCTGGCTCAACCTTTTCAGCAAGCAAAAAAAAAAGTGATTTCACCATGAATGAAAAGCTGGATTACTTCAAAGACTCACTTAGGTATTGTCTGTCTTTTAATGAACATATTATTCTGTTGTTTCATCATCTTCCATGAAGTAGTAGTTTCCCTCTCTTTTCATACAAGCTTAAATAAGTCATAACAGCCAAGATTGTGTGCTTCCTATGGCAGGGCTCTGTGGGAACTCTGCATTCGTTTACTCATTTGAGCGTCCCCCGACCTTATAAAGTAAGTGCAGCAAACATACACAGTCTGTAGATGAAGAACAAAGGCTGGAAGAGACTAACGAACGACCTGCCCACAGCCCCACATCTGGGAAAAGGTAGAGCAGGACTAGAAACCCAGCCCATCTCTTAACTCCCACGCTAACAATCCTCTTGTGCTGTACTCTCAGCCCCATTAGGTCATTTTGCTGCTCCCTGAAAATGAAACCAGGGCTTCAAACCAGTTCGTCTGGTTTGAACCTCGGCTGAGAAATTTAACTTCCACCCCTAGATATACTGAATTAGAAACTACATTTTAACAAGACCACCAGGTGATTCTTAAGTATAATAAATTTCGAGAACCACTGCTGTACTAGTGGTTCTTAGAATTGGTCCCTAACCAGCAGCATTAGGATCGCCTGGGAATTTGTTAGAAAGGCAAATTCTCAGCAGGGGTTCCAAGCCCTGATTGAAACTACTGATTAATTGGGAAGACATAAAAGAAAATACCATTCTCCTCTACAAGAATTCTAGTATGAAACCACTGGCTAAAGCTAGAATTGGGGGATTTAAAAAATTTAAAGTTTATGCTATATTTCTCCTTAAATACCATAGATAATTAGGAGCTGGCTATCAACTTCTTGGAGTCCCTTGGTGGTGCAAATGGTTAACACACTTGGCTGCTAACTGAAAGGTTGGCTGTTCAAGTCCTCCCAGAGGAGCCTTGGAAGAAAAGCCTGGCAATCTACTTCTGAAAAACAGCCATTGAAAACCCTATGGAGCACAGTTCTACTCTGACATACATGGAATCGCCATAAGTCAGAATTGATTCAACAGCAACTGGTAACTGGTATCAACTTATGGTCACCAGCATTTGTGGCCTGTATTAGAATCTGGTCCCTGTTCAGCAGATCCTGCTTTGAGACAATGGCTCCTTTCTCTCAGGATGCCTCAATGATGACAGTGTGGCCACTTGCTCACTGACTCACGGTAACATTTATTAGGGCAGATAATTTTCCTGTGGTTGGGAATGAACTTGAGTTGATCCAGCCAAGCCTGGGCCCTGGTGACTGTGGCTGCCCAGTTAATCCGGCAGCTGCAGGAGTGAAGGATGTTACCTGTGGCCACAGAAAAAGTCAAAGCTGTCTGGCCAGACCTACAACTCACTCAGCCCCTTGGCATGGGCATGAGGCCTGCCCTGGCTATCTGAGTTCATTTACTACACAGGCCTATCTCATTTATGGGGGTGTCACAGATCACTCACATTTCAGCCATTAGACCAGCAGGCCTCTTCCTACTGCATCCTTGGAAAGAATCTGGTCCTTCTAGTTAAATGCAATCAAGAAATCTAAAGCCCACACCAGTGTATAAAGGCCACGCAGGTATCTTTCCAGCCACATACAGAGCCTGCAACTCAAGGCTCTGTAATCACGGCTCTTTAGAACAAAAAGTCCATCCCCTATCTATTTTTAACGCAGAGATGTTTGTTGGCTTTTGCTGAGACACTGGTTTGATTAGTAGCATTCTGTGTAACTCCAGATATGAGATGTTGAGCTCACAAATGTATGATTCATTTCAGGATCCTGAAATGAGGAATATACCTATCAATGGCACACTGGAGGCCGGGAGTTTCTGAGAATGTATTGCATGCATATAAACGGGACATCAATGAAAAAAATTTGCTTATGGTTACAATCTCGAAGCTGGAACCACCCTACTGTGCTCTCCACCCTCACGGTGTGACAGCTCCACAGGAAAGCACTGGGATTAGACAATCCCTTGTTTGGACACCCATATGCTGCCTCGTTTATTTACCAACAGGGATGTGCTGGAAGAGAATCAAAAGATGACAAATTGCTTCTGGTTTTAAAGGTGCTGTTCAGGCTCGGTGTACGCCCAAGGGGAACCAGGTTTCATGCCAGGAGCCATCACTTCATCCCGTTAGAAGGCCACATTTTGGCAAACACCAACCAGCAGATGATTGCTGTCTCTCCTCACCCGTGTCTTTAAAAACACTTGCTCGGCAAGCCTGAAACGCAGTCGTTCTGTAGGCTTATGAGGCAGAGAGCAGACAGCCCACACACTGCAGGAGGCAGGGCACAGAGGCCTTAGACAAGACTTGTAGACGAGAGGGATTTTTCTCATGTTGAGACAGACAGATAACAGGGGAATGATTTTGCAGAATCCCAGAGCAGAGATACAGTTTCAGTAAATGATTCTGGGAAAGACAGACTCATGTGAGATAAGTACACAAACATTTCCAGGAAACGGGCCAATGGAGTTTGCTTTTGTGGACATAGAACCCCCAAGCTTCCAACTTCTCTTGGAGGCAGGAAGGAGGGACACCGGATGTTTCAAGATGGTTCATCTGAGCAAAACTTGGCATTCCAAAACTCCTTCTCTGCTCACCAGCCCAGTGGGCCAGCAAGGATTCATTCTCATTACAGCTGGGACCCTTCTTCTCCTTTTCCTCCTCGATGTTTCCGCTCCATGAAGGACCATGTAATTCATGGTCTACACACTCAGTACTCTGGAGGTGAACTTTCCCCAGTCAGCTCAGTTCGTGGTTTCTTCTCTGCCACGTGCTGAAATTGGCAAGTCCGGAGAACTGCCTCAGTATGCTTATGTATATATGCCAGGTGTTGTTCTGGGCCCTGTACTCATATTTATGCATTTTATCCTTGACAACCACTATGAAATAGGTACTATTATTATTCCATTTTGCAGATGAGGAAACTGAGGCCCATCATTGAGGGATTTGCTGAGGACCACATAGCTAGTAAGCAGCAGAGCTAAAATCAAGCCTAGACAACTTGTCTCCAGGTCCTGACTCTTTCCTAACTGCTCTGTTGTTAGGTGCTATCGAGTTGGTTCCGACTCATAGAGACCCCATGCACAACAGAATCAAACACTGCCTGGTCCTGTACCATCCTCACAATTGTTGGCTATGTTTGAGTCCACTGTTGCAGCCACTGTGTCAATCCATCTCGTTGAGGACCTTCCTCTTTTTCGCTGACCCTCTATTTTACCAAACATGGTGTCTTCTCCAGGGACTGGTCCCTCCTGATAACATGTCCAAAGTACATGAGATGATGTCGTGTCATCCTTGCTTCTAATGAGCATTCTGGCTGTACTTCTTCCAAGACAGATTTGTTCGTTCTTCTGGCAGTCCGTGGTATAGTCAACATTCTTTGCGAACACCATAATTCAAAGGCATCAATTCTTCTTTGGTCTTCCTTATTCAGTGTCCAGCTTTTGCGTGCACATGAGGCGATGGAAAATACCAGTGCTTGGGTCAGGTGCACCTTAGACTCCAAAGTGACATTTTTGCTATTCAACACTTTAAAGAGGTCTTTTGCAGCAGATTTGCCCAATGCAGTAGGTCTTTTGGTTTCTTGACTGCTGCTTCCGTGGGTGTTGATTGTGGATCTCTTAACTGCTTGCTGCCTCTCAAATACAACCCTCTTTCAAACAGAGCAGCTGACCGCCCCCGCCCGATGCAGGCACTGGTTAGCTCAGGTTTTCCTCCTTTCCCAGGCCTCCCTCTACTGAAAAAACAAACAACAACAACAAAACCAAAAAACAGTTGCTGTTGATTCATGGAGACCCCATGTGTGTCGGAGTAGAATTGTGCTCCACAGGGTTTTCAGTGTCTGATTTTTCAGAAGTAGATTGCCAGGCCTTTCTTCCAAGGCACCTCTGGGTGGGCTCAAACCCCCAACCTTTTAGTTAGCAGCCTAGTGCGTTAACTGTTTGCACCACCCAGGGTCTCCTCCTAGGGGCAACTCTCTGGAATTCAGTGGGAACCCTGAGCTGGAGCCAAGCCTGCAGTGTGAAAAGACAGAGGCACAACACAGCCCCATCTCCAATCCCCTATTTATTTCTAAATTCAGGTCAGATGCCCAAACATTTATTCCTTGCTTGTCTGCTTTGAACATTCCACCATGTTGCCCCAGACTGCTTCACAGACTGTCTCTCTGTTCTCCTGACTTAGATGAGCACCTGGCTCCTCCCCGCACACCTCCCATCTCTGGCAAAGCTCCTGCTGCCAGTGACTGATGTTCCCCACCCAACTTCATTATACATTCCAGCTAAAAACTCCTATTTTCTATGCAGCAGCGAGGCATATTTATGGTACATGTTACATGCCACAGCACTTTCAAATTTGTCATTTCTAATAATAATCTTGGACCATAACGACCATGCCCATTCCACAGGTAGGCAAACAGAGGCGGGGTATCACAGCAACATTGCAATGGAGTCCCAAATTGCCACGTCTCCAGAGCCACTTATATATAATTCTTTCTTCAGATTGTTTCCTCTCATCCTCCTGTTTAACAAAGGTATCTACGGCTTCAAAATGAGAGATGTTATCAAGATCAACAATATTGTATCTGTGTCCGCAATCCAGCTCTCAGAATACTAACAAGCAACACTAGGCTCTGATGGCAGGAACGTCACTGCTCAGCCTTCTGCCAAAGTCCATTCTCATTAGAAGGTTTACACGCATGAAACATACACTTGGAGTTTCTGGTCTGCACACTTCTCTCATCACCCATTGTGACTGATCAGAATGGTGGCTGGATTTCTTTTCCTGCAGAACACAACCAATTGCTTTTGGTGTTTACTGAAATGGCCATCACTTGGGTTCTGATGGAATGTCTTGGCCAGGAAATGAAAGGGTATATCGTAATCTATAAGCATACTGAGTAATATTCCTTTGAAGTCAAAATTGTAACACTGTTTTTCAAATTGTTACTACAGAAAGCTCAGATCCAATGTGAGGAGGACAGAGGGAGCTAGAGGACGGGATCACTACATGTAAGTCTGGAATGAGAAGCTGCAAATGGTGGGAGTTTCATAAAGATAAACTTGGCCTCCTCTAATGGGTGCTTTATTTTGCTGCTGCTGTGCATTTTTTTCCTGGGGTGTCTGTTCATAGAAAGTGTGCTGGAACAAGAGTCAGGAGTCCTGAGTTCCAGTTCCAGCTCTGCCCCATCTGTTAGGAAGTTACTGAACTTCTTTGAACCTCCAAATCTGTTAGGCTAACTAACACCCAGTCTACCTTACTGAGCTGTTATGAAAATCAAAATGAGCAAGCTACGAGGGAATGTCACAAATGGCAGGATGTAGAAGCCTTGCTGGTGCAATGGTTAAGCTCTTGGCTGCTAACCAAAAGGTTGGCGGTTCGAACTCATTCAGTGGCTCTGTGGGAGAAAGATCTAGTGACCTGTTCCCGTAAAGACTACAGCCTAGAAAACCATATGGGGCAGTTCTACTCTGTCACATGAGGTCACTATGAGTCGAAAAGGACTCAATGGCATCTAACAACCACAAGAAATGGCAAGACGCTGTAGAAATTTAAGATATTTCTAAAGATATAGGACTAATCTCGAAAGACGGTGGTAAGAATAGAAGCCTCTCATCTCTGTTTTCAAAGGAGCCATCTTCCAGAGATGGTATCTGCAGAGAAGAAGTGGCATGTGGGAGTGTGAGCAGGAAGGCAGAGTTCACGTCATCCCTAAGTAGGTGACGGGGTGCTATTTAACTTGCTCACTCTTTCCACTCACATTCACTCTTGAGTCCTTCTTATCCCTCAACCTAAGGCAATGCCTGGCACATAGTGGGGATTCATAAGCATTAGACAAATCAAAGAATGCCAGCCTAAGAATTTTAATCCCTTGGGCATGGAAAATTCATCAATAGAAGAGGAACTGGGGTTGAGGGGGAATTACTAGAAGCCTGAGAGTGTAGGTGGCACAAATGGTTTGCATTCAGCTGTTAATCTAAAGGTTGGCAGTTCAAACCCACCCAGCAGTGCACGGGAGAAAGGCCTGGCGATCTGTTCTATAAAGATTGTTGTTGGGTACCATGGAGTTGATTTCAACTTATAGCGACCCCATATGACAGAGCAGAACTGTCCCATAGGACTTCTTGGCTATAACTTTTATGGAAGCAGATTGCCAGGTCTTTTTCCTGCAGAGCCGCTGGATGAGTTCAAACTGCCAACCTTTCGGTTAGCAGTCAAGCTGAACTCTTAACTGTTGCACCACCAGTACTCCTTCCATAAGGATTAGAGCCAAGAAAACCCTATGGAGCAGTTCTACTGTGTAACACACAGTGTTGCCATGAGTCAGAATTGACTCCACGGCAACAGGTTTGGCTTGGTTTTGGAGTATAGGATGACCAGCTGACTCATTTACCTCAGCTTGAGAGGTTTCCCTGGACAAGCTGGTCACTCTACCTGAGTGTCATATTTGAATATCCATTGTCTCCTCCCAGCCAGCACGGAGTAAAGTCTCTGAACTAAGGAGGCTGGAAGGGAGGCAAACAAGTCTCTGAGTTCCTAAAAAGTGAATCCCCAGAGATTTTTACCCTGGGTAATGTATTTTTCCTTTTTTGCTCCCATTAGTTTCAATTTCCCTAGCTGACACCATCTTCTCACTGCCAAGAATCCAACAGAATCACACCCCTTCCAGTTTTCCTGCATCAGATTATCGCCTCTAAAATATTTCCCTGACCCCTGTCGGTGGCTTCCTGCCACCAGCTAATTCTTCTACCCAACAGCTCGTGGCACGCAGTGCAAAACTGTAGCCATGAGCAGGGCTTGCACTGGGGTGATTAGAAGTGCTTTGTTCAGTATTCATCAGAAACACATGTGCACTGCAGAACTGCTGTTTGGACTAAGATCGGGCTGGTACACAGCAAGGAAATTACATTTGGGCTAGGGAAGAGACGTTATTACTGGGGGTTTCCCCTTTAAAACCTTACAGCAAGAGCCTGCCTGAGACAATTCAATATTCATAAATGGAAAGCAGATATGACTTTTCTGTTCCTCCAAGAGCAATAGCTATTTATCACGGCAAATGACTGAAATAGTTGTACATACAATGCTTTACTCAGTGCTGTAAATTATGGTGTACAGAAGATTAAACTTAAGCCTAATGCTAACCTTGAGCTTCAACAGCTGAGTCCTATAAATGGATACCCGTTAAAAGGAGAGAATCTTTTTCCTGGTTACTATTTAAAAGGGTATCTCTATTAAAAGCTTGCCTTAAACATAAATTACCAGGAAGGCCACCCCTGGCCCCAGGCAGGCTCTTCCTCGGGGCACTAACTCACACGAGTCACAACTAAATCACACGATGACGGGCCTGAGACCTCACGTATGTGCTGTGCTGACCTCAAGGGGCACAGCAGAGGAACTGGCATGGAGGCGAGCGAGACTTCACAGAACGCTGAGTGGAGCACTCACTTCTGCCCAGTCGGTCATGGGGGCAGGAATAGGGGGGTGCTCGCCCACTAGGCTCAGCAAGCCTTATGGAGACCTTTGGAATTAAAGTGATCCTAAACCCAGACCACTTCAAAGAGACCATTTCGTCTGGTATCTGCTGTTCTGTGAAGAATCAACTAACTAATCCTGACTTAGAGCCTAAGCCCCAATGTTCCTGGTGGAATTTTATTCTCCAAGGCCTTGCTCTTCAAAGTGTGGTCTATGGACCAATAGCATCAGCATCACTTGGGACTAGTTTGGAAATGCTGCCGTACTGAATCAGAATCTGGTTTCAACAGGATTCCCCAGGTGATTCATATACAAATTAATGCATTTAATACACATTAAAGTTTGACGATCAAAAGATAGGTGTGGTGCGATTAATTTGTGTGTGGTCTTTCTAGTCATGGTCTTGTAACTCCCACCCAGGTGACTGGGCAGGACTGTATGATAGGGTAATTGTGGCCCACCAAGGGGACTGGTCAGTTTTGCCTTAATAGAGAGTCAATTCCAGAGCAGAGAAGAGGATTCTACCACCACCAAGCAAGAACAGACAGGAGCCAGCACGTCCTTTGGACCTGGGATGCCTGTGCTGAGAAGCTCCTGGAAGCAGGAGACCAAGGGAGAGAGGGCAAGCTATAACCCTGAAGATGGTGAGAAGCAGTGGCAGGAGAGATCCAACGGCAGAGACCCCGCAGAAGGAGACGGCGTGGTAGGCTTCCTGGCCCACAGAGAGAGAAAGCTGAGTGCTTCTGGGCAGAGGCCTAGGGCCAGGAACGAGGTGTGCCTGCAAGCACGGCTGGGAAGAGGCTGTCCTCATGGAGGAACTGTATCCTTGAGTGTTCCTGAGCCTGAATTGTAACCTGTTACTTCCCTAATAAACCCCATAATCGTGAGTATTGTCTGTGAGTTCTGTGTGGCTGTTGCAATGAATTATTGAGCCCAGTAGAGAAGTAAGAGTGTCATGGGAGGGACGGTTGGTGTCAGCATTAGTAACGATGGTGGAGAGAGGAGGCATGTCCGACCCCTGCCTCATAGGAATCAGTCTTGGGCTGTTATGGTTCTCCTTCTCCCTTGCGAAGTTAGAGGAGATCAGACATTGCCTCCATGCCGTTTTTACAAAAGGTAAACAGGTATTACCAGGGAGGAGTCCCTTGATTTTCTTACTGGAAATCATTACAAATGACAATATGATTTCTGAGAACAGGCCCTAACAGTTGTACCATCGGATTCGGAGTTCTCTTTTGTCCAATCCTACTTCGGAACATTGTCAGGGACTTGAGAGACTGATTTTTAATGAGCTGGGAATGAATGTATCACTCTAAACTGAGAGATTCATAAAAGCATCCCAGGGTGTAAAATGGAGTGAATTAGGAAAGAGTTCATGCTTTATAAATCAATCAGGGTGGCTTTAATTCCTTGTGAATCAGTAGGCTGAGAATGCACTACCAGTGTTTTGGGCAATGATTTCAATCTTTGTTGTAATTACTAGTTGAACTCAAGTGAGTAAAGTATACAAAACTCTTTGTGTCCTTTGAGAAGATAGAGATCCTGGATAACTTTAGTTTTTATTAAGAAAAAATTATAGTTAAGTATGCATGTTAAAAACTTAGTGTAACCACTAAAATAACAGAAATAAAATCTGTAGTGGCCAAGGTAGCAGAGGAAAAAAAAAGGAGAATTAAGGAAACTTTGCTAACCTAATGGAAGGCAGGAAGGAGAACAATAAAGCAAATGAAAAACAAGGTAAACAGAAACACAAATTGAAAGATAGAAATACGTCCAACTATATACACTCTCTCCTCACTTATCGGCATGGTTAGTTTCCAAAGACCAGGTCATTATGTGAAATCGGTGTTATGCGAAAATAGAGGACGACAACATCATTCATAACTGCCAAACCACTGAGAATCGTGTCCCAGCCAAGTTGACACACAACCTTAATCATCACAGCCAGCGTTATTCTCGCCTCAAACCTCGGTGTTTATTACTGTGAAACGTACATCGTTAATATGCAAATTAGTCAGATAATATATTTTTTTACTATTGTCGTAAATGCGCAATGTCAGATAAAGAAACAGTCAATAATTGAGGAGAAGGTGTAAAGTAATCACAATAAATGTAAATGGATAAAACTCACCTATTAAAAGACACTATCAGATTGGACTTTTAAAAAAGCCAGCTATATACTGCTTATAAGAGAACCACCTAAAACAAATGACACAAAAAAGTTGAAAATAAAAGATCAGAAAGAGATATACAAGGCAAATACATACTGACCAAAAGAAAATTGGGTAGCAGTGTTAATCAGATAAAATAGAACCTAAGGCAAAAGCATTAGTAGGGATGAAGAAGCCACCACTAAAAAGACATGATAGTCATAATCTTATATGCACCCAACAGCACAGCCTCAAAATTGTTAAGCAAAACCTGTCAGTCACAAGAGAGGCAGACACACTCACAACCGTAATAGGAGATTTAAAACCCCCTTCTCAGAGACTGGAGCTCTGGTGGCACAGTGGTTAACACTATGGCTGCTAACCAAAAGGTTGGCAGTTTGAATCCACCAGCCGCTCCTTGGAAACCCTCTGGAGCAGTTCTACTGTCCTATAGGGTCGCTATGAGTTGGAATTGACTCAACAGCAGCAGATTTTTTTTTTTCCCCTCAGAGATTACAAAGCAGACAAAAAATCGTGAGGACTAAACAAAATAATGAATAAAACCCTGCACACAAAGAGAGATTATACAAATTTTCAATCACACCAGACATTTACAAAAACTGGTAACACACTAACTAATCATAAAGGAAGTGTCATAAGTTATAAATGGGTAACTTACAGCCAACATTCTTCAATGACTATAAATTAAACTAGAAATAAAAAAAAAAAATCGTAAAGCCCCTCCCTTATGTTTGAAAACTAAAAAACCACACTCCTAAATTACCACTTGACAGCAGTGTGATTTTTTTCCCTATGTGTGGCCTAGTTGCTATGGGACCAGGATAATTTACATGTCATTTATCAAGGGTATCTCAAGAAACAGGAAACTCCCCAGACCATTATAGCTTCATTATTTTGTACTTCTAAATAAATTCTATACTGAAAGGAAGGTGAAGCACCTAACTCTCAAAAGAAAAGAAGAGATGTGGCTGGATTAATTATGACCACATTGTACACAGCACTGGAAACTGCTATTGGCTCATTCCCCAGCCTGTGCCCTGTTCTGCCACTCTATACCATCTCTTCCTGCTTGCCAACGTAGCCTTGAGAAAAACTGCTTGTTGGATGAAGAAATTGTCCTTGAAGTGCTCCTGGCCCTTGGAAAAAGGTGCTGTTAAATTGATGTGGCATCTTACAATTAATGGCGTCCTGGAATGGGGGAAATACTGCACTTAACTGTCTGTATGGGACCTTCTTTATGCTCTTTCACAGGGCCAAGCACTTCTGAAAAATGAGTGGGGAGCGCTGCATATAGAAAATAGAAAAGTTCACGTGTCCCAAGGGGTTGACAGCACCAACACCTATAGAAATGTCCCTAAACAAAACCAATACCAGACCACTGGTCCCTCCCCCTAGAATGTACTGCCAGCCCAAAATAATTCCAGTGGTGGCTGAGTAATTAAACATATTAAAATGAAAAATGCAATCTGAAAAGGATGGAACACAGGATCATGATAGTATTGATCAAATCACACTGAAGATAGGTCTACAAGTTCTGTAAGGGGCAGGGTGGTGGTAACTGGACAATAAAAAGATAAAAGAGATGACCGCAGCTCTTCAACCTATGCAACGGGATCCCTGTAGCAGTCGAAGCAGCCTGGTGGTTTCCTGGCTCACAAACATTACAAGCCACAGAATGAGGTAGCTCTCAGAGGCACCCCCTCCTCCTCTAGGTCTCCCTGCTGGTCTCCCAGCCCCTCTGTACACCACCACCATTGCCACCACTCACCCTTGAAGCACAGCTGAGGGAAAGGTTTGTTGTGAGGACTGGAGATTACTCATCACCAAATCCTAGGGATTCATGGGGTGAATGTCACAAGTTGTAAGTATATGACAGTGGTAGCTGAGAAAGTGGTAGAAGCATTTAAAAAGAGTCCCTTTCTAGCCCCCACCTCCTTATACACACTGGTAAAAGTAATTAACACGTACTCAGAGATAGCGCTGTCATCAGGATGACACCCCAGAGCTGACAGTAATGCAGGTAACTGAGTTAGGGGTGTGTCAGGGCCGGTGTCAACACAATCTTTTTATTAATGGAGACCTACATGGTAGTGATCCTGTACGAGGCAGGTACTTGATTAAGAGGGTTACATACGAGGTAGGGGCAGCCATTTATAGAGACGGGCAGAAAACAACATCCACAACACACTTATCTTAGACAAATGTATCTCTGGAAAACTCTTGCAAATTTGAAGAAATAATTTAGGGGGAGAAAAGCAAAGTAACTATGATGTTAATAAATAAATAAATAAATAAGCAGATGAATGAATGAACGCATAAATAACAGGATTAGTCAGAAACCAAAGCTTAGACAGAAATCTGTAGTTCCAGTATTCTAAAACAAAGAATACAGTTGACTTCTCTGGAAAAAAATTATTATTCATCACATGTGAAGTGGGATTCATCACAGTGCAATCATTTACTTACTCTTTCTCCATTTATTCCCCCCAATTTACATTTTACCCTGGACCTATTTATTTCCCAAGTGTCTCATATGCAGCATTCCCCAATTTGCACTCATTTTTCAGAAATGTTTGGCCCTGTGAAAGCACAGACAAAAGGTCCTACACAAACTGTTAACTGCAGTATTTCCTCCATTCCAGGTTGCCATTAATTGTAAGAAGCCACACCAAAAGAGCTCTTTGAAGTGTTAAAAAGTGAAGATGTCACTTTAAGGACTAAGGTGCACCTGACCCAAGCCATGGTGTTTTCAACCGTCTTATATGCATGTGAAAGCTGGATGATGAACAAAAAAGACAGAAGAAGAATTGATGCTTTTGAATTATGGGGTTGGAGAAGAATACTGAATATACCATGGACTGCCAGAAGAACCAACAAATCTGTCTTGGAAGAAGTACAGCCAGAATGCTTATTAGAAGTGAGGATGGCGAGACTTCATCTCACATACTTTGGACATGTTATCAGGAGGGATCAGTCCCTGGAGAAGGACACCGTACTTGGCAGAGGGTCAGCGAAAAAGAGGAAGACTCTCAACCAGATGGATTGACACAGTGGCTGCAACGATGGGCTCAAACATAACGATGACTGTGAGGATGGTGCAGGACCGGGCAGTGTTTCGTTCTGTCGTACATGGGGTCTCTATGAGTCGGAATGGACTCGATGGCACCTAACAACAACAACACTTTTGGAGGTAATGCTCAGTGACCCAGGACAAAGCACCAAGAATCAGCTCCTGACAGGACACTCCAGGGGTCCTTCCAAACTGGTGTTAAAGGAAAACTGTGATGGTGGAGTTGCAGCTTCCAAGGGAGTTAGGCTCTACTGACAGTGTGTGAGGTGAAAATTATATATAATAAAAACAAAAAAAACCCCTACCCAGTTGCTGTCGAGTTGATTCTGACTCATGACAACCCCACGTGTGTCAGAATAGAACTGTGCTACACAGGGTTTTCAGTGGCTGATTTTTAAGAAGTAGATTGCCAGGTCTTTCTTCCGAGATGCCTCTGGGTAGACTCAAAACTCCAACTTTTTTGGTTAGCAGCCAAGTGTTAACCATTTACCTCACTCAGGGACTCCTGTATTATCAAAACCACCCTTGAAAATGCTTTCACTTTATAAAGTACAGTACACATGGTTTGGGGGATAGTGGGCTTTCTCCATGGCTAGTTTCTCCTCCAGGGGTGGAAAAGATCTTTGTTTCTCTGCTTGAACACCTGATGAAGGGGTGGGCTTATGTCTGGGGCCATGTTGTTACGGGGGAAAAAGTATATTATTATTATTGCTCAGTGCATATGGTTGGATTTGCCTACGGCTGAATTCAAATAAGTGAAGAGTAATGAGACTCCAAAGTGAAATAGATGCGTTTTTGTTTTTTACTCCAAGATCTTAGTGATTTTAATAGGCTAACAGCTACAATGACTCTCCAAGGAGGGGAATCTGGCATGCAGTCCTTCCCAAGGGTATGTGTCCGCCCAAACGCCTGCTCTCAGAGTACTGATTCACTATCCCAGGGAAGGAGCACTGTTTGAGAAATGCTGCTGTACTTAATGCTTAGGATGGGGAGAACTGCAAAATGACCTTTTGAATCAGCATTGGTAACATTTCTTTACTCTGATTTAGAGAAAGCTATGATTGTTACCCTAGTTTTCCTCGGTTGATACAGCTCTAAGGAATGGAATGGAGTAGCTTTGGCAGAGAGGACATGCCAGATGAGTCATAAGCCAGGGGGTCATGTCACAGTGACAACCCCCCAGAAATCAGCTGTGGTCAGGGATCAAAGCAGCAGCCTCACAAGCACTCAGAGAGGAAGGGATGTTTTCCCCCTGCCTCAGCCTTTCCAACTGCATCTGAACAGAGATGGTAATTCTCTTTCAAGAAGCAGTATCTTCTAAATGAATGTACTTGCTTGCATGTGGAATTTGGCTTATTCACAACTGGCAAGATAATTTCCCTTCCTGCTTGCTTCCTCCCTCTTTCCTTCCAAGATTCATTTTTTAAAAAGTACACTTAGCATCAACTTTACATGCAGCATTCACTGTTAACTCAGGAAATATAATGGTGAGCACAACAGGGTTTCTGGCTCCGTGAAACTCCAGTCTGGGGGTGTGTGTGTGTGTGTGTGTGTGTGTGTGTGTGTGTGTGTGTGTGTGTGTGTGTGTGTGTGTGTGTGTGTGTGTGTGTGTGTTGAAAGAGAGAGAGAAGGGGATGGATAAGTAAATAAGCATTTGCCATAGCTATGATATATGCTAATTTTGCAAAAGTTGAGGGTGCCGAGAACATACGAATTTAGGGTTGGAAGAGCCCTTCCTTCTACCTGTCATTTGTCCAACCCAAACATTTCTGAACATCTATAAAAGGCAACGGGGGACAGTAGTGATTCAGTGTAGAATTATCGCCTTCCATGTGGGAGACCCAGGTTCGATTCCTGGCTAATGCACTTCATGTGCAGCCACCACCTGTCTGTCAGTGGAGGTTTGCATGTTGCTATGATGCTGAACAGGTTTTAGCGGAGCTGCCAAACTAAGAAGGACTAGGAAGAAAGGCCTGGCAATATACTCCTGAAATCAGCCAATAAATCTCTGTGGATCATAAGAGGGGACAATGCAGGACTGAGTAGTTTTAATTCCATTGTGAACGGTTGGGAGCTGACCTGACAGCAGTTAACAACAATATCACCACAAAGCAGGAAATCTGCTCCATGGTGGGATACAGGAATGAACAAGGCACAGTCCTAGGCCTCAGGACTTACTATCTAATGTTCACTGATAACTCCACTGCACAGTGATCAGTGCAACAGGACACAAGGATGTAGGGTGCAGAGGTTGCCGCTAATAATTTGGTCTGACAGCAGCTGAGCTGGGCACAAAACACTAAGGGAAAACACTCAGGGCACTGCCAGCCTAAAAGGAGGTCTGTTAGTGGTGTAAAAATGAAGTTACCTGCACTTGGGAAAAATCCCAAGTCACACCTAAAATGGCTATTGTCAGTGTCAACAACAACCTTCAGATGACCAACCCAGTGACTCCTCTGCTCTCCTTTCACTCAACCTCTTGCCATTGGCCATGGTTGACAAATGCTTTCTTCTCTTGGCTTCCATGTTATCATACTCTGCTGGTTTTCCTGCCAAATCACTGGCCACTTCCCTTCTCCCTAATTCTAAATGTTGACTCCTCCCTTTTCCAATCCAATCCACGAGCAAATTCTGTCAGCTATATTTCCAAAATGGATCTCGAGTCGATCCTTTTCTCTCCATCTCCACTGCCACATGGTCTGCTACCACTAGCTATTTCATTAGCCCTCTCATAGTTTCCACAACAGCCAGAGTGAGCTTCTAAAAACATAAACCAGAGCATGTCTTTCTCTCCCTCAAAGTCCTCCAGTGTTTTCCCATCTCACTCAGAATGAAATCCAAACTCCTGACTCTGGTCTGCAAAGCTCTGCAGTTCTGGCCCCTGTCTGCCTCTCAGAAGCCTCACACATGCCTCACCTGTTTTTGTTCTTGCTGTGCTCTCTGTTGGAACACTTTTGTGCCAGCTCTTCATACAGCTTGATGGTGTATCTGTTTACATTAGTTAACCCACCAGATCACGCACGTTAAGAAGGCCATGCCCTAATCTGTCTTGTTCACCAATGTATCTGCAGCACTAGAACAATGCCTGGCCTATAGTAGGTGCTCAATAAATATGTTTCACATAAATGAATGAATCAAAGCCATGTAACTCTAAAGAAGGTCATTCTAAGCAATTCAGCCTTCAAGAAATAGGCTTTGATGAGGTTTAAAGTAGCCCCCCCCCCACTTAAAACTGAATCCAGTTATCTTAAGGTTATGAAGATCCTATTAAGCTATCTTTAAATTTGAGCTGAGCCACTACATCTGCTGAGTGTCTATTTGCAACATTTCTACCCAACTCATGGAAACATGTGAAAGAGTGGACTTCATCGAGTATGGAGGAAATGACCTGCTGCTTGTGGGTTTCATGGGTCTGCTCATTTGTTGGGAATAAACAAGAAACTGCAGGCAGAACTGATGTGGGAACCCAGGTAGTACCCACGCCACTGCTTCTATGAGCTTCGTGCTTTTCACTTTCTGATATTTAAACATTTCTTTCAGATGCTGTGGCTAAGGTTTTAAACACATTGACTATTACGGGTGTATCCCTCTCCTTCCCCTTCCTTCAAAATTGTGCCCAAGTTCTTCACCTATGCCAATAAGCAGACAAGATCAGTGGTGTAGGTCAGAAAGGTGAGAAAGAGAAAGGAAGCTCACCTGTCCCTGCCTGTCATTTGCCCTCCAGCATCCTATGGGAGATGAAAACTCTCTGCATTGAAGTTTAGTTATGGTATTGCAGGGAGTTTGAGATCCAAAGCATTCCACCAGAAGAGAGGTTAAAAGCGCTCTGGATTCAGACTTAGGTTGGAATTCTGGTTCTGCCACTTATTATCTGCCTGATCTTGAAAGAATTTCTTGAATACTCTGAGTTTCTCTTTCCTCCGGTGTGAGATGGGGATAATAGAACTATAGCACCTTAGGGTGGCAAGAGGATTAAATAATGTGTAAAAATGCTTAACACATAGTAAGTAGTCAAGAATTGTGTTGACTTTATTATTGTTGTTTTCATTATTATTATCTTCCATTAGCAGACTAAAAATAAAAGTCAGGGTTTGGGATCAGGTCAACCTGCTAGGTTCTGGACCCAGCATTTGCTGTAATTGGAGCTGTAGCAAATTCACAATAGAAAAATCTGAAGTGGAGCAAAAAGTAGTCCTTTTTAGGTGTAGATTCTCTCAGTGTAATGCTTCATTCAAGTTATAACTGTTTGCTAATCAGCCAGTCCTTCATTTCTTTCCTTAGGACCTATCATATGACACACACTTCACTAGGGATTATAGTGTCCCTGGGTGGTGCAAATGGTTAACGTGCTTGGCTGCTAACTGAAAGGTTTGAGGTTCAAATCCACCCAAGGCACCTCAGAAGAAAGGCCTGGTGATCTACTTCTAAAAAATCAGCCATTGAAAACCCTATGGAACACAGTGCTACTCTGACACACAGGGGGTAACATTAGTTGGAATCAACTCAATGGCAACTGGTTTTATGGAAAGATAAGAAGAAACAGGAGACACTGTTTCTGTTCACAGGAGCCCAAAAGACACGTCAATCCAGGAGTTAATTCTGGATCTGGGCTATACTCACCATTCATCAAATTAAAGTAAAAGAAACAAAAAGCCCACTAAAAAAGTTTGCATAGATTCACACGTTCTTGCCAAGTCTTATTAATTAACGCTGTCAGACTTGACAAAGAATAGTGTGATGAGACCAATTTCCTTTATTTTATACTTCCCTGGTATAAAAAAATCTAGTCGCATAAAAGATAATAATAACAACAACCAAAAACTAATCGCAACAAACAAACCCAATGTAATTGATAAACAACAAAAACAAAAACCCAAGCCCTGCACTGTGGCAATCAACACCCTCAGAAACTAAGACCTGGCTGGATAATTAGTTAGTGATGATACCCCAGGAAGCCCAGGGGGCACTGACATCAGGAGGGACTAACTTTCTCCAGGGATCAGAAACACAAATGGTTTGTTTCCTCCTCAACAAGAGGTCACGTGGAGATAGACAAAATAAAAAGAACAGTGGCAGGTAACCCTGGAACTTTATTAACAGGCTCCCATGTGCAGCACAGCGGAACTCTGCTGCTCTCGGCATCCAGCCAATACCAGTATCAGGATGTACAGGACGCGCCATGCCTCGCTCCAGGAGTGAGTCGCCGTTACTCATTTATTTTGCAGCTCAGCCTCTCTGCTTTAGCTTACAGTTCATTAAATTCTACCGCATCACCATCAACATGCAAAACAGCTACTTGAAGGGCATTCAATATATAATCAGAAAAGGGACTCAAAAAGGCTAGCAGAGACAGAGAAAAAAAATTTAATCCTCTCTTGTCCATTGAATGACATCTAGGTTCTCTGGTTCTAAAGCACTTTTTTTAGTAGCAGTGACATCCACGGATTAACTCTGTCTGATAGTGGGGGGATGGGCTGTATGATTCTCTGCTTAGAGGGCGAGGACCAAATGTGGCTGAACAATTTCAAAGGCTATGTGTACACAGATGTACCATTTATTATTTTTTTTAATTAAAAAAGATTCTATTAAAAAAGTTTTGAGGTGGAAAGGACTGTAACTTTATGGACATATCCTGTTTTATGCTTTGCACATGACTGTGATGAGAAAGGGTCCTCTGTGGAAGCTGAAGTGGTCAATCTTATAGTTGTCGATGCAATGTGCCCGTGCACACACACATTTTAATTTGGAAGAAATTTTAAATAAGAATTGCACAGAATATAGTATGACAAATGGGGCATGTTATATTTTACGGCAGAGGTTTTCAGCTGGGGGCAATTTTGTCCCCTTGGGGACATTGGCGATGTCTGTGAACGTTTTGGGTTGTCATGACTGGGGTGAGGAGGGGGAGTGGTGGTGGTGGTGGGAGGAGGTGGTAGTGCTACTGACATCTAGTGGGTAGAGGCCAGGGATGCTGCTGGACACCCTCCACAACACAGAATCACCCTGCCCAAAATGCTCATAGTGCTGCTGTTGAGAAATTCTGATTTACAATAATTAGTAATGGAAATACATCAGAAGAACAGAAAATAAAAATCATACTCCTTTCATTTAGGCAAATCATACAATTTCATAACTCCTTGACCCAATTAAAAACTACAACTTGACTCTACCCATTATTTTTCTCTTTAATTACAATATTCCAAATTGATTAAGAATATACAATTACTAAAAGTAATAAAAATATATTTTCCATTGTAGGCATCTTGTACCTCCTTGTTTTGAGTTTATATACATGCCTGTGCATACACATAGCACTGTCCTCCACCCTCTGCCCTGCCAACACACATACGTGTGTGTGCGCGCTCTCACACGGTTCTTTTTCGAAGATTGGCGACAGCCCTCTCTGGGTTGAGGCTAGGACCCACCACAGCACTGACACAATAGGAAGAGTCACAAGCATCTCCATTCCCACTCCACAGTAATCAAAGTAAAAATTCTTTGGACAAGATTTCACTAGATATCTTTCTACCTTAGCATTTGGTTAATGATAGCTTAATTTTTTTTTAAAAGCAAACTGTGTTCCACCCAAACTTTGTTAAATATTTTTCATATGCAAGTTCTTTAATTATCACAACAACCTTATGAGATAAACTATTATTTCTGTGTTAAGAAGAAGGAAATGGAGGCACAGAGAGGCGAAGCAGCCTGCCTAAGGTCACACAGCTAGTAAGTGGTAGAGCTGGAATTTAGATCTAAGCGGACTGAGCTGAGAGAGGTAACACTCACCACTGGGGTTTACTCTGGCTCTCACACCATGCCAATGTATCAGCCACAACTTGGGATGGACAGCTACTAGGGATAAGGGTGCCAGCTGAGTGGGGTCAGGGAGTAGGTGGGGCCTTTTCTTTCTCTGTTTCCATGTTTCTACAATGTATCAACTCATCTAATAAACTTTAGAAACAAACCAATCCCCTGAACCCCTAGATCTCCAGGGTACAGGTTTAACAAGCATCTAAAGGGCCCTTGGCATGGATTTAGGAAACAGATCCAAGGAAGCCAGCACACGTGGGTGGCACAGAACAGGCTTCCATAGGGCCTCCATCTCCACGCCAAGCAGAGGGTCTCCAGAGCAGAGGCTGCACCTGCTTTTGATGTCTGGGACACCAGCTTGGAGCACAACATCAGGAGCAGGAAGGAGTGCAGTCATCATTATCCCTGTGTGATGAGTTGTAAAGGACAAATGGAAATCAGCAGGGAATCCAGAGAGGCACTGGAGCACTGTGGCATTCCAAAGGAGTGGACATTGGGGCCTAATGTGAGTGTAAACCGATATTTGTAAAGCCAAGTCCTCAGGACTCCTGGCAAATGTAATCACAGTCAAGCTGACAATCCCTGCCTCCAAGAGTGTGGGAAGCTAAAGATGAATCACAGGCAAAAGTAGTAGGCTGACCTCAGAGTGTACCTCCCCTGAGACAGGGCAGAAACGAAGACAGGAAGCACTCGACTGAATTGATCTTCTCATTTTTCATAAGAAACATTCAACTTAATAAAAAATAGCCTCCTTTACTGACAATAATAGCTACCCTTTCTTTATTCCTTTACCATGAGGCAGGAAACTTTATTTCTACTCCTCACAGTAACTCTGCAAGCAGGAATTGTCATCCTTATTTTATAAATGAGGAAAATGGGGCTCAGAAAGGTCATGTAATTAGCCTAAGGGCACACAACTGGTAAATGTCAGAATCAGGATTCTAACCCAGGTCTGCTTGACTCCAAAATTTATGAGTATTCCATCATGGCATTCTACTTTTCATATCACCACTGAGCTCTGAAGTCCCCAGAAATGTGTGTGTGTGTATGTATGTGTGTGTGTATTTAATACACACACACACACACACACACACAGAGTTGAGACTAATTTTTTCGAATACTGTATTTGCGAATTTGCCTACTTGCTAAAATATATCTGTAACCTCCAAATCAATACTTGTGGTGCTTTTCCAGTCATTTGCAAACATGCTCATGTGCAGAGCAGTGTGCACCTTCCCAGCTGAGGCTGAACAAGGCTGGTCTGGTATTTGTGGGGACTAGTTCAAACAATGAGAATCGACTATACACACATGCAGACATACATGCACATACACGTGCACACACACACACATACACAAATACAGACATATACATACATGTATATATTTAACTTAACCAGTACACCGAGATCTTGAACGCTCCCCGTGCACTCATCTCTGCCTCAGTCTCTCTGTACAAGCTACCACCACCATATCATCCTTAAAATCTAGGAACCAAATCACAGGTGCCAAGGATAAGAACATTTCCAACAGAACATGTAGTCCAGCCCCCTGTCATTTAACAAGGTGACAAGCCCATGGTCTCAGGTCTCAGAGGCCGAGCTGGGATGTGACCTCAGCTGTGCTCACCCCTGGCAGTGTCCCTCCCACTGAACACAGCTGCTGCTTCCCAGGGCCAAGTCCAGTGATGAAGGCATTTCGTGGGGTGCAGGGAACACAAAGTTGAAAAGGTACATCCCAGGAGATGTGCAAAGACAATTCACAGAAAACTGAAGTGCACGTAGAAAAGTGGGAAGTAGCACAGAGAAGAGAGTTCTGTGGATATTCGGAGGGAAGATCGTTCCTACCCTGGGGGGCAGTGGGGAGAAGGGGAGAAGGAAATTAACCCATGCTCAGTGTATCTGCAGGCAGGTGCCTTACACCTGTCATTTCCCAACAACCGCAGATGACAGGCAGAGTCTCCATTTTATAGGCAAGGAAACTGAGGTGGAGAGAGAGGACATAACCTGCCCAAGGTCATGGAGTTGGTAGTGAAGCCATGTGAATTGGTTTATCTGCCCACATTCTGTCCACTACATCAACAAACTTCAAAAGCTGTTTTAGGAGCCTTGGTGGGTAGGGGGCAGAGGGAGGTCAGGAAAAGGCCAGGCGGATGGGGCTCGGGCTCCCACCCCAATTTCAACTCCAGGAGCTCTGCTTCCATACATATTTACAAATTGGGGACTACATAACATTTCATTTGAACAAAAGCTCTGCTGCTAACAAAATAGAGTTAGAAGCCCTGTCTTGTGATTATGCTACGTGGCAAGCATATGGGGTGGGCCTCAAGAGTATAGAAAGGGCAGGAGGGCCATGTAACCCTGCAGGGAGGCAGTGAAGGACAGTGGCTAAGCATGCAGGCTCCAGAGCAAAGCCGCCTATGATCAAAATCAGGTTCTACAGCTGCCTTGCTCTGAGACCTTGGGTGAGGCTCCAAACCTCCAAAATCTCAGCTTCTTCAACTTCTAAATGGGTATGATATTAGCACCTACTTTGTAAGGCTGGTGAGAGGATTACTAGCTCAAAGATATGGAAGGCATAGAGCACACTGCCTGGCACTTGTTGCTGGGTGCCATCAAGTCAATTCTGACTCCTGGTGACCCTATGTGACAGAACAGAACTGCCCCACAGGGTTTTCTAGGCTGTCATCTTTATGAGAGGTCTTTCTCCCACTGAGCCACTAGATGGGTTCTAGCCCTCAACATTTTGGTTAGCAGCTGAGTGCTCAACCATTTCACCACCGGGGCTCCTTGCGGGGCACTTAGTCAGCACTTAATAACTATTGGCTATTATTGACACTGTTATTGTTACAGGGAACGATGGCATTCTTATTAACTTATTGAAAATAGCAAGGTTAGTCAAAAGAAGTAAAACACAAACAAAAAAAATCATGAACCTACAGGAGGAGTTCTTAGGGAAACTGAAATGCTCCCTCCCCCTGAAGAGCTGCTATGTTCTGAGCTCTGCCTTGCTTTCTCCTGGCCTTGATCAATATGGATTTTGTGTCACTGAGATATGTGCCTGAAGGACCAGGGAGGCTTTGGTGCTTCAACTGCTGAGTTGCAGTTGTGTCCCCCATCACTGCTTGTCAGCTGGCTTAGCATGAAGCTCAACGGACACCGGGCTTCGGTGATGAGGCCAGTAACCCCCAACCCCCAAACTAACTTACTATCACTGCTTACAGCAGGTGGCCACAAAGCTCTCAGCTCTCCCTCTGAGCTCAGACTTGGTGGCTGCACCAAAAGGCCTAGGGTAGAGAGAAGCATGTGCAGTATCTGTGCCAAACCCTAGAGGCCCCCTTATGCTGGCTAGCTGGGGCCTTGCTCGTCAGCAGAATTCTACAGGACACAGTGGGGTCCTGGGCCTCTTTTGGGTTCCCTCCATCCAAGACTCCACCAATGAATGAAGTTCTCAGTGATGCTTTTGATGTCTTATGACAGAATATAAGCCCCAAGAGAGCCGAGATTTTTGTCTGTGTCGTTAATGCACATACTTGTGAGTGAATGAATGACAATGACGTTCAGGATGATCTAGCTTCTGTGTTTTCGCAAGATAAACAGAAGCAATTGGCCACGGAGCTCCTGTGGTTATTCCTTGAACAATGACCTGTAAGGGATCTTCTCACCACTGCTCAGCTTTTGATTCCTCCACCTGTCACCTCTGCTGGTAGCACAGCTGGTACCACAACTGGGCCTCTTACAGTTTCCTTTTGGAGAGGTTTGATCTTTTCTCTCTTCCTGGCAGAAGAGAGGGTCATTTGCTACAGAGCACTGAGCAAGAAGGTTAGCTCGTACAGAGTACACAACTTGCTCCTTTAATGCTCACTTTGCCAGAAACTAAAATGTTAATGTTAGAAGCACCCAGAAATCACCTCCTCATGGAAGAGTCCAGGAAACCAAGGCCCTGAGACATGAAGCAAGTAGCCCAAGGAGACAGAGCTGGCCACAGGCAGGGCAGGAGGCTTGGCCTCTGAACCAAGCACTTTTTTTTCCTTAAATAATATTTTATTATTGTGTTTTAGGTGTAAATTTACACAGAAAATTAGGTTCCCCTTTAACAATTTTTATACAAATTGTTCCATGCCATTGGTTACAATTTTTACAATGTGTCAGCATTCTCATCGTTATTTCCATTCTGTGTGTTCTGTTTCCACTGATCTAGCTTCTCCTCTCCACCTTGACTTCTCATCTTTGCTTTTGGGTAAATGTTGACTGTTTGGTCTCATGTAGTTTATTATTTAAGGGAGTACATTACTCACAAGTGATACTGTTTATTTTATAAGTCAATCTATTATCTGGCTGAAAGGTGACCTGCAGAAATAGCTTCAATTCCACGTTCAAAGGTTATCTTAGGCAGATAGTCTTGGGGGTTCCTCTATCTCTATCAGTCCAGTAGGTCTGGCGTTTTTTAGGAATTTGAGTTTTGTTCTACGTTTTTCTCCCATTCTGTCCGAGACCTTCTGTTGTGTCCCAGGTCAGAAGGGTCGGTAGTAGTAGCTGGGCACCATCTAGTTCTGGTCTCAGGTTATAAGAGGCTGTGGTTCCTGGGATCAGTTTCTTCTTTGAGCCTTTGATTTCCTTCATTCTCTTTTGCTCCATACGAGTAGTGACCAATACTTGTATCTTAGATAGTTGCTCACAAGCTTTCAAGATCTCAGATGCTACTCACCAAAATCAAATGTAGAATATTATCTTTGTGAACTGTTATGCCAACTGACTAAGCTGTCCCCTGAGACTATGGTCCCAAGCCTCTTAACCCAGTAAACCAATCCCGCAAGTTGTTTGGCTGTATCTAGAAGTCTCTGTGCCCCTTATGTGGCTTGTTACAACACCTTGGTATCCCAGGGGGATTGGTTCCAGGACCCCCGTGGATACCAAAATTCAAGGATGCTAAAATGCCTTATATAAAATGGTATGGTATTTGCATATAACCTCCAAACATCCTCCTGTATACTTTAAAACATCTCTAGATTACTTACAGTACCTAATTCAATGTAAACCTGTAACCAAACCCATTGCTGACTCATAGAGACCCTATAAGACAGAGTAGAGCTGCCCCAAAGGGTTTCGAAGGAGTGGCTGGTAGATTCAAACTGCTCACCTTTTGGTTAGCTGCCAAGCTCTTAACCACTGTGTCACCAGGGCTCCTAATACAATGTAATATAAATGCCATGTAAATAGTTGTTAATGCTTACACTTAACATTTAATGCTTTCTCAGTCTTTGCAAGCACTTTATCATGAACCAGAGAGACCATTTTTTTGCCCTTGTAGGGGCAGCACTAACACTTCCATGAATTTCAGCTTCTTTCTGCTTTATTATGAATGCTAGATTTGTTCTTATCGACCTTACGGCTCACTTCAGCAAACCACATGCCACTTTTCAAAAGATATAAGATTTTTATTTTCTTGTCTAGAGATAGCACTTTATGCTCCCTCTTAGCCTTTGAGGGATTGCTCTGACCACTCCGGCGCTTTTTAGGAGCCATTTTTTCACAGGAACAAAGGGTGCATACAACACAAATAGCGAAGTGAGGCAAACAATGCTCAAACGCGTGCTGGAGAGAGACTGAGGATCTGTGAAATGGTGGGAGGCTACAGCAGGGTATGCCTACATATCACTTCATTTGCGTGGCTCCAGTGCAGTGCTCGGTGCACAGCAAATTCAAGTTTTGCTTTTTCTAACTTTCTTTATTTTTTCTGAATATTTTTGATCAGCAGTTGGTTGAATCCGGGGATGCGGAACCCATGGATACATAGGGCCAACTGTATGTGGATATATATGCAGCACATAGAAATGTATATATATATATATATATATATATATATGCCTCAAGATACACCTATACATGCATGTGCATTTACTCGTGTCTTTCTATACACACATATATGCACTCATATGTACCTATGTAATCACATACGTTTTTTTGGTTGTTTTTTACTGTTGTTGCAAAATTGTATATATTAGAGCATTTACCGAAATTGACCCTTTTTCTCATGCACTTTTTAGTGTCTTTATTTATCTTGGTCAAGTTTTGCTGACTTCACCCATATTTGGTCTTGCCTTTCCCATCACCAAAAGTAACAAGTGTCTACTATCTAGAAAGTGATTCCACCTCCCTCTGCCTCCCAAGCTCTTTTTAGGATACTTTCTAGGGCCTTTTGTCTGCCTTGTGCAGGTCATAAAGTCTTGTACTAATGCACAGAAGTACCCCTTAAGCAAAATTCTCTTTCTACATATTATAAATACAAAACATACCTACAGTATATACACAGATAAAAAGAGCCCTGGAGGCACAGTGGCTAAACACTTGGCTGCTAACTGAAAGGTCAGCGGTTTGAACCCACCAGCTGCTCCGCTGAAGAAAAGACCTGGCAATCTGCTCCGGTAAAGATTATGGTCTAGAAAACCCTACAGGGCAGTTCTACTCTGTCCTATAGTGTTGCTATGAGTCGGAATCACATTGATGGCACCAAACAAGAACAATATACACAGATATAAGTCATATATATGTGTGTATGATTGGTACAGGTAGGATATATCATACATATTTATACATAAACACACATACACGTATTCATGGATGATATTAGTGTATGTGTGTGTATATATATACACACATACATATGTGAACTTTTCTATATTCTCAAATACATTTACTAAAGAACTTAGATAAGTTCAACTACCTTTATTTTATGCCTATTTTTTACAGAATAGTGATTCTTAACTGAAGGGGTGGTGGAAAGCCAGAAATTCTGAGTATGAGAAAGGGAGAACATGTGCAATTTGCAAAAGCATAGTCAATATTATAATTACTTCGATTTGTTTTAGGCACAATATTATCATGCTTTGAAACTTTAAATAACATTGAAGGAGGGCATGTGGGTTGTATGCTTATCAAAAGGGGGCATGGCTTAATAGAAAGGCTATAGAATACTGTTCTGCACTCACAGCATATTACAGCCGAAATGGCTTTGGAATCACGTGGTCCAACTCCTGTTAAAGATAAGAAAACTTCCACCCAGCGAGGTTAAGTGACTTTTTGTCTAAGGTCGAATGGCTGTTCACTGGTTCCTGAGGAAGTGGCCACATGGATTTTATCTGTTGAATGTTCACAGCACCTAGTACAAGGCTCTGCATTGAATGGGAGTCCAGGAATTGCTGTTGACCAACTAAAGGGAATATGTTACGCCAAGGAGGTTAAGACATATAGGGAAGCAAGTTCCCAAACATGCCTGAGTCCTTTAACAAGGAGGACATGTGAAAAAAGAGAAGCTGAACCCGGGGTTTTCACTATAAGGCATTCCCCGGCTCCAGCCCTCCTCTGTGTAAATCTGGGAGACTCCATGCTGGCCTTCTCTCCCGGAAGGGGTGGGGGACATCAGTGTGCAGGAGTGATTCCTCAAGCCACGGCTCTCCCCTCCCCTCCGTCCTCTGCAGAGGCCACCACCAGGTTGGGAGGATGGTTTCAGTCTAGTTCCATCTACCTAAACAAGTTGCAGGTTTTCTCTCATTCATTCTGAGAGGACCAAGCAGCTCAACAGAAGGACTAGAACTCCTCAAATAGTTACCCTGTGAGCAGAGGCAGTAGCTCCACGAACAGTCTGCTCACAGTCTGTGCTAAGACAGACACAGAGCCAGACCCTGCTGAGAGCCAATCAAGAGGCGACTCTCCCAGGAACGGCGGCTGCAAATGTGTCCACCCGGAGGCAGGAGTCCACTTACCGCAGTGCGACTGGAACACCTGTGGCTTGATGACCTGGTTACAGGCACTGCATACTACGAGATAGAAGTCGTCATGTGCTGGGTAATGGCCAAATAAGTGCATATCTGTGGGGGAAATGAAAACAATTTTTTTTTTTGAAAGAGCAATTAAGTCTCAGAAGGTGTACAGTTTCCTCTTAGAATTTCTTCAAGCACAGTTTTTCAAACAAGACACACAGAAATGCAATAACCTTTACTAAGGGGAATACAGCTTGTCATAACTCTCAGAAGCAATTGACTCAAAGAATCCCTCCTCACTTCCCTCTTGGAAAGGAACTACTACTACTGTAGATGTAGTTAGCGGTGTGTGTGTGTGGAGGGGGGAGCTTCTCTGAGTCATGTGCTATATGGGGAAATACCGTGTTCTGAGAAAGCCCAGTATAGCTGGGATCCAATGAGGCTCTATCTATTTCAGGATGGGGGGGACTCCCCCAAACCCATTCCTACTTAAGCAGAGGTCTCTTAGGTGAGGGAGAATGGTGAGGGAGTTGTGGCCAGAATGAGAAGTCATCTTGACCTCAGAGGTCAGCTGGGTTTCCCCATCACCTAAGGGAGATGCCAAGGCAAAAGGAACCTCTGCACAAGTGGCTTATTTGCTACCATCATTATCCATTACTCACTTGGTAAATGTTTACCTATTTGTCTACTATGGGTCAGGCATTGTGCTAGGTGTTGGGGTTAATTGGTCAAAAAGAATGAAGTTTCTGCTCTCCTGGAGCTTATGGTAGCAGAAGAGAGAAACATTAAACAGATAAATTATACAAGCAATGATTTGGTTGTAATTTGTGGCAAGTACTAAGGAGATAAATGGGGTTTTATAAGAGCATGGGACAGGTGGGCCTAATCTAGTCTGAGGGGCTGGAGAAGGCTTCCCTTAGTAGGGAGCATTTCAGATGAGACCTAAAAAAGAAGTAGGGGTTAAAGAAACAAAGGTCCAGGGGAGGAAGGAGGAAAGTTCAAGGGTCACAAAGGGAACCCCGTTCGCCTGAGAAACCACTTGGCTAAAACATAAGAATAAGAAGAGAGTGTTAGCGGGTAAGGCCGAGGAGAGCCCAGAACCCACAAGCCTTGTAGACCAAGGTAAGGATTTTCAACCTAATTTTAAGGGTAAAGGGAAGCTCCAACAGAGAGCTGGGGTGGCAATCTTAATATCAGACAAAGTAGACTTTAAGACAAAATCTGTCAGAAGAGATAAAGATGAACATTATATAGTGATAAAAGGATCAATTAATCAGAAGATTTAACCATCATAATTATATATGCACCCAACATTGGGGGACCTAAATATATAAATCAAACACTGATAGAATTGAAGGGAGAAATAGAGAATACTACAGTTAATAGTTGGAGACTTCAATACACCACTTTCAATATTGGACAGAACATCTAGAAAGAAGATCAACAAGGAAACAAAGGATCTGAATGACAGTATAAACCAACTAGACTTAACAGTCATATATAGCACAATCCATGCCAAAACAGAACAATATACACTCTACTTTAGTGCACATGAATCATTATCCAGGATAGACCACATTTTAGGTCACAAAGCAAATCTTGATAAGTTTAAAAAGATTGAAATCATACAAATTATTTTCTCTCACCACAATGGAGTGAAGCTAGAAATCAATAACAGAAAAAAATCCTGGGAAATACACAAACATATGGAAATTTTAACAATACACTATTAAACTACCAATGAGTCAAGCAAGAAATCACAAATTTCTGAGAGTCAAATGAAAATGAAAGCACAACATACCAAAACTTATGGGATGCAGCAAAGGCAGTACTCAGTGGGAAAAACTTACAGCAATAAATGCCTACATAAAAAAGAAGAAAGATCTCAAATTAACAGCCTAACTCAACAACTCCAGGAACTGGAAAGAGAAGAACAAACCGAGCCTAAACCTATCTGAAGAAGGGAAATAACAAATATCAGAGCAGAAATAAATAAAACAAAAAACAAAAACAATAGAGGGAATTAACAAAGCTAGAAGTTGGTTCTCTGAAAAGATTGATAAAATTGACAAACCTTTAGCTAGATAGACAAAGAAAAGAAAACATGTAAACAACCAAAATAAGAAATGAAAGAGGAGACATTACAACTGACCCTACAGAAATAGAATTATGACAGAATATTATGAACAACTGTATGGCAACAAATTCGATAACCTAGATGAAATGGACAAATTCTTAGAAGCATACAACCTACCCAGACTGACTCAAGAGGAAACAGAAAGTTTCAACAGACCTATAATAAGTCAAGAAATTGAATCAGTGATCAAATACTTCCCAACAAAAAAAAGTCCTGGACTAGATGGCTTCACTGGGGAATTTTATGAAATATTTAGAGAAGAATTGACACCAGTACTGTTTAAACTCTTCCAAAAGAGAAAGAATACCCCCTAATTCATTCCATGAAGCAAACATAACCCTGATACCCAAACGAGACAAAGACACCACAAGAAAAGAAAACTACGAGCCAATATCTCTTATGAAATGCAAAAATCCTCAACAAAATACTAGTGAATAGAATCCAAAAGCATATTAAGACTCATACACCATGACCAACTGGGATTAATTCCAGGAATGCAGGGATAGTTCAGCATTAGAAAATCAATCAACGTAATACACCACATCAATGGTGTATTGTCATCTCTATGGATGCAGAAAAGGCATTTGATAAAATCCAACACCCTTTCTTGATGAAACACTAAAGAAGACTGGAATAGAAGAGAAATTCCTAAATATAATTCAGGGCATATATGAAAAGCCAACAGCAAACATTATACTTAATGGAGAAAGACTGACAGCTTTCCCCTTGAAATCAGGAACAAGACAATGGTGCCCACTCTCACCACTTCTATTTAATATTGTGTTACAGGTACTAGCCACAGCAATAAGACAAGAAAAAGAAATAAAAGGTATCCAGATCAGAAAAGCAAGTAAAATTCTCTCTATTCACAGATGTATGATCCTATATATAAAAAATCCCAAAGAGTCCACAAAAAAACTTCTAGAGCCAATAGAGGAATTCAGCAGGTCAACAAACAAAAATCCGTTGGGTTTCTATATACCAGCAATGAGAAATCTGAAAGGAAAAGTAGGGAAACAATTTCTTTTACAATAGCATCTAAGAGAATAAAATACCTAGGAATAAGTCTAACCAGGGACGTGAAGTACTTACACAATGAAAACTATAAAACACTGCTGAAAGAGATTAAAGAACACTTAAATAAATGGAAAGATAGTCCATGTTCATGGACTGAAAGCCTTAATATTGTTAAGATGTCAATACTACCCAAAGTGATCTACAGACTGTATGCAATGCCAATCAAAATTACAACAGCAGTCTTTACAGGAGCAGAAAAACCAATCCTCAACTTTATATAGAATGGCAAGAGACCCAGAATAGCTAAAACAATGCTGAAAGAGAAGAACAAAGTAGGACTTACACTTCCTGACTTTAAAATATACTATACAGCTACAATAATCAAAACAGCCTGGTACTGGTATAACAATGGACACACAGAGACCAATGGAATAGAATTGAGAGTCCAGAAATAAACTCACACATTTTTAGTCAACTGATTTTGACAAGGGTGCTAAGTCCATTCAATGGGGAAAGAAGACTCTCTTCAATAAAAGGTGCTGGGAAAATTGGATTTCCACATGCAGAAAAATGAAATAGGATCCATGCTTCACTCCATACATAAAAACAAATTCAAAATGGATTAAGGATATAAACGTGCAAACTAAACCCATAAAATTCTTAGAAGAACATGCAGGGACAATGCTGTGAGATCTAGCTTTCAACAATGGAGTATAACAAAAGCACAAATAGCAAAAGACAAAATAAATAAATGGGACCACATAAAAATTAAAAATTTCTGTTCATCAAAAGAATTTACCAAAACAGTGAAAAGACAAGCTACCGACTGGGAGAATATCTTAGGACACCATATATCCAACAAGAATCTAATAACCAAAATATATATAAAACTTTGACAACTTAACAACAAAAAGACAAATAACTCAGTCATGTTGCTGTTGTTGTTTGGCGCTGTCAAGTCCATTCCAACTCATAGCGACCCTACGTACAACAGAACAAAACACCGCCTGGTTCTGCACTATCCTCACAATTGTTGTTATGCTTGAGCCCACTGTTGCAGCCACTGTGTCAACCACCTCGTTGAGGGTCTTCCTCTTTTTTACTGACCCTCTACTCTACCAAGCATGACGTCCTTCTCTAGGGACTGATCTCTCCTGATAACATGTCCAAAGTATGTGAGGCAAAGCCATCCTCACTTCTAATGAGTTTTATGGCTGTACTTCTTCCAAGACAGATTTGTTTGCTCTTCTGGCAGTCCATGGTATACTCAATATTCTTCTCCAACACCATAATTCAAAGGGAGCAATTCTTCTTTAGTCCTCCTTATTCACTGTCCAGCTTTCACATGCATATGAGGTGACTGAAAAGACCATGGCTTGGGTCAGGTGCACCTTAGTCCTCAAAGTGACATCTTTGCCTCTTAATACTTTAAAGAGGTCTTTGCAGCAGATCTGCCCAATGCAATGCATCATTTGATTCCTTGACTGCTGCTTCCATGGGTGTTGATTGTGGATTCAAGTAAAATGAAATCCTTGACAACTTCAATCTTTTCTCCATTTATCATGATGTTGCTTATTGGTCCAGTTGTGAGGATTTTTGCT
>NW_004444032.1:9599968-9622704 GCF_000243295.1 Trichechus manatus latirostris | reverse complement strand
CAATCTTTTCTCCATTTATCATGATGTTGCTTATTGGTCCAGTTGTGAGGATTTTTGCTTTCTTTATGTTGAGGTGTAATCATAAAATGGGCAAAAGATTGAATAGACATTTCACCAGAGAAGACATTCAAATGGCCACCAAACACATAACAGCGTCACTAGACATCAGAGAGATGAGAATCAAAATCACAATGAGATACCATTACACTCCCACTATAATGGCTAATATTTAAAAACAAAACAAAACATAAAATAAATGTTGGTGAGGATGTGGGGAAACTGGAACCCTTACCCATCACTGGTAGGAATACAAAATGGTATAGCTGTTGTGAAAAACAGTGTGGTGTTCCTCAGAAAACTAAAAATACAACTATTGTATGACCCAGCAATTCCACTTCTAGGTATATACCCAAAAGACTTGAAAGCAGACAGTCAAAAAGAGATACACCCTGTTCATTGCAGCACTATTCACAATAGCCAAAAAGTGGAAGCAACCTAAATGACCATCAACAGATGACTGGATAAACAAAATGTGGTGCATACACACAATGGAATGCTACTGAGCCAGTAGGAGAAATGAAGTCTTGATACATGCTACAATATGGACTGAGCTTGAAGACATTATGCTGAGTGAAATAAGCCAATCAGAAAAGGACAAATACTGTATGACTTCACTTACATAAAAAAGACAAGAAAAGGCAAATGCATAGAGGGGAAAGTTTATTAGTGGTTATCAGGGAGGGAGGGGGAAAAGGGAGGTTAATGGTAATAGAAAAATTATATTGATTAAGGGTAGGGTTGCAGAGCCAATTCTTGTAATTGCTGTCAATAAGACATACACCTGCAAAGAGTTGAACTGGCAAAAGTTGTGTGATAGATATATTTACAATAACAAAAAAAAAAAAAAGTAGCTGCTGAGGCTGCTTACGTACAACCAAATACCTCAAGGGATTTGCTTCCTTGGTCTGGAGGTTTAGAGACATGGTTTCATGGGACATCCTAGCTAATTGACCTAATAATGTGTTTACTGCTTCTACTTAATAATGCGTGTAGTTCTACCTCCTAGTTAGTTGTGTAGTGCCTGGGGTCTTAAAAGCTTGCAAGTGGCCATCCAAGGCACAACACTTGGTCTCTATTCACCTGGAGCAAAAGAGGAAGAGGGAGAGTCAGGAATAGGAGGAGGATATGGAATGTGCACTAACTGCCTCCATGAACAACTGCCTCCTTTGCCATGAGACCAGAAGAACCGGATGGTGCCTGGCTATCATTACTGTACATTTTGATCAAAGAGTTCACAGAACAATTCTGATCAAAAGGGGGAAAATGCATAACAGAATTTAAAATTCTAGACTTTCTGGAGCTGTGGAAGGTGGATGAACTCCCAAAACTACTGTCCTGAGATAATCTTTAAACCTTAAACCAAAAATATCCCTGAAGTCATCTTAAAACTGAACAATAGTTTACCTTAACTAGTAAAAAGGGTTTGCCTTGAGCATTATGCTCTTTTAAGAACTATCTCTATGGGATCAAATTTACCACAGCAACTTGGAAGATTAGATAGGAACGTAAGAGGCAGTGAATGTATATTACTGAGGGAGGAACAACTCAGAAAAGAAGGGTGAGAACGGTTGCACAACTTGAAGAATGTAATAAATGTCACTGAATTTACATGTAGAAACTGTTGAATTGGTGTAGTTTTGCTGTGTATATTCTCAACAATAATAACAAAATAAATAAAATTTAGGAAAAAGAATAATGAGAAGCTACTGAGTATTTTTAAGCAAAGAAGTAATGTGATCAGATATGCACCGTTAAAAGATTAGTTAAAAGAACAGTTGGGTAGACACATATGTCCACACAAAAACTTGTACATGAATGTTCATTGCAGTATTATTCGTAACAGCCAAAAAGTGGAAACAACCCAAATGTCCATCAATTGGTGATAAACAAAACGTGGGATATCCATACCATAGAATATTATTTGGCAATACAGAGGAATGAAGTACTGATACATGCTGCAACATGGAAGAACCTGGAAAACATTATGACACGTGAAAGAAGCCAGACCAAAAAATCATATATTATATAATCCATTAGTTTATAGATACTAAGAAGGAAGATCACTCCCACCTGGGGGGCAGTGGGAAGAAGAAATTTACCCACGCTTAGGTGTATTTGCTGAGGATAACCGGTGAAAAAGAATGAGGTCTTCTGGAATGGACTAAGAATGTCCAGAATAGGCAAATCTATAGACAGAAAGAGGATTAGTGATCACCTAGGGTTGGGGAGGGATGGGAGGTTGGGACCTTGACAGCTAAAGGATATGGAGTTTCTCTCTGGGCTGATGAAAACATTCTGAAATTAGATAGTAGTGATGGTTGCACAACTCTATGAATATAATAAAAACTACTAAACTGTACACTTTAAATGGGTGAATTGTATATCAATAAAGCTATGTACAAAAAAAAAAGAAAAAAAAGCTCAGTTATGAGGAAACCACTGGAAGGTGACCAGGGCCCAGTAGGGCACCTCGGCCATGCCTCTTTTATTGCCTGGCTCTCCGTGAGTCACCGAGGTTCTGAGAGCAGGGAAGACATAAACACTGACAGGGCCCATGCAGGAACTCAGTAACATACATGTGAAAGTGTTTTCTACCACAAACCTCCTGAACTTCCTTAGGCTGAGACAGTATCCCCCATGCCCACCCCCAGTCCTCATTTTCTAGACTCAATCTGGGTCTTGAATAAAAGCTCCAAACATGGTGTAGTCCCCCTAGCTGCAGTCCTAGGCCACAAAGAAGAGCTGAGTCGCTCACCACATAGGGAAGTCTCATTTATAATTCAACAAATGCTTTACAGAGGCCCCACCACTCTGTGTTCCCTCCTCAGAGCAGCCCTGCTGCTTGGAGGGAAAAAGAATCTGCAAATTTGTAACCCCCAAAGAGTTGAGTTCCCCACTTGCCCTGGAGGAACCCTGTGACTGGACGGTTAGGACTCGCTTGCCCACCGAGGGGCGACTCCCTTGGCAATGTCCTCAGCAGGTCTCAGGTTCACGAAGAGGCTGCATATTTCCGCATGGGCTGACAAGGCAGACTCTGGGGATGCAGGCCTGACTGGATTTTTAACTTGTTGGGTGGCCCCAGGAGCAACCTGTTATTAACCCCTTTCTACGACTGTCTCTCTCCATTTCCAGTTCTGCCGGGGAGTTACAGCAGAGGAGCATTAAAGTCAGTGTGTGGTAGTGGAAGGGGTCTGTGGAAAGAGGCCGAGAGAGAACCTCGCCGTGACCAGAGCGCTGAAGGATGAGGAGGGACATGCTGGCCCCCTCCCCCATATGTTGGTCCTAAGAATAATGGAGCCCTCTATGGCCAGGCCCAGGACCCTCAGTTCACAGCCTCACAGCAGTGGACAGGAGTGCCTCTCAGTCCTTACCTGCTAATACCACTCTTGTTTTACTTTTTACTTACAGGTTGTTTACTTTTATAATATATATTTTGGAATCAACTCAATGGCAATGGGTTTTTGGTATGTTCATTTTTTATAATAAAAGTGATCCATGTTTTCTGAAGATATATTTAAAAAATACAGAAAAGCCAGAAGAAATTAAAAAAAAAATCAATGGCAACCTTGGTTAACACTACTCTGCATCTCATTTAAAATCACATTTTAGGGAAACTGAGGCAGGGATCCAGCAGGCGCATGCTCATTCTCTCTCTTCTCTCTGTATTTTTTATGTTACATTATATATATTTTTACACATTCCTGGCATATCTATACATATCTGTATCTATGTTGTTGTTAGGTGCTGTCAAATCGATTCCAACCCATGGCGACCCTACGTGAAACAGAATGAAACATTGCCTAGTCCTGCGCCTTTCTCACAATTGTGGCTATGCTTGAGCCCACTGTTGCAGCCACAGTTATCAGTCCATTTCGTTGAGGGTCTTCCTCTTTTTCGCTGACTCTCTACTTTACCAAGCATGATGTCCTTCTCCAGGGACTGGTCCCTTCTGATAACATCTCCAAAGGACGTGAGATGAAGTCTCATCATCCTTGCTTCCAAGGAGCACTCTGGCTGTACTTCTTCCAAGAGAGACTTATGTGTTCTCCTGGCAGTCTGGTATATTCAATATTCTTTGCCAACACCATAATTCAAAGGGATCAATTCTTCTTCGGTCTTCCTTATTCACTGTCCAACTTTTGCATGCAAATGAGGAGACTGAAAATATCATGGCTTGGGTCGGGTGCACTTTAGTCCTCAAAGTGACATCTTTGCTTTTTAACACTTGAAAGAGATCTTTTGCAGCAGATTGCCCAATGCAATACATCGTTTGATTTCTTGACTGCTGCTTCCATGGGTGTTGATTGTGGATCTAAGTAAAATGAAATCCTTGACAACTTCAATATTTTCTCTGTTTAATCTATATCTATATATAGATCTCCCTCCCCTCCTTCCTTTCTTTAACATGAAAACTAGCAGCTGGTCAGGGCTGAGACTTATTTATTCAAGAAGCATTTACTGAGTTACCTAAATCCTTTCTGCAATAGGTCAAGCTATACAGGAATAAAAGAAATTCATTATTAAAGAAAACAAGTATTGCAATAATTTCTGGAGCACCTGTTGAAGAGTGCTGGGAAGCTGTGAGACCAAACACCACAGACTATGGGGATGTGTCTTGTCTTTACACCTTTGTTGTACATTCTTGATGACCTGTCAGGGACCCGTGAGGACTTAATTTGATGCCCCACTTCCTCTGTATTCCTTCAGAAATCTGTAGAGTCCCCTGTTTCTCTCTCTCTCTCCCTCCACCCCTCCTCACACACGCACACCTCTTATGTCACTGAGTTGATGGTAAAGGTTAGGTAGTCAGAAACTGTGGCCACCTGGGGGTATGTTCCACTCAACGCCCTTCACTCGGCTGGGACTTTTCTTGGTTTCCCTCTAGGGCAGTTTCAATCTTGTACGTGTCTGCTCAGGGCACGTCTCCTGTGGAAGGTGAGAGGACCTGCCTGTCTGCCTGGATTATTCCCCAGTGACTCGACCTTCAGTCCCTCTATGGGCCGCTCAAGTTCTGACGGTTGGGCAGATGGGAGCAGGATAAGGGCTCCTTGGGTCCTAGGAAGGAAGGAAGACCACCATTTCAAATGGCTAGGTGTTCACAGTCAGCTTGCTGTTTGCTTAGATTAATGCGGGTTGAGGATGGGGGAGGAGGACAGGGAAATACGAAAACTAATACACCAGGCACAATGCTAGGTACTCTGTTCATTCATTTTCTCACTCTCTCTTACTTTTAATGGAGCCCTGGTGGTGCAGTGGTTAAGAGCTCAGCTGCTAACCAAAAGGTCAGCAGTTCGAATCCACCAGCTGCTCCTTGGAAATCCTATGGGGCAGTTCTACTCTGTCCTATAGGGTCACTATGAGTTGGAATCAACTTGACAGCAACGGATTTGGTTTGGTCTTACTTTTAATATGCCACCCAAGTAAACATTCCGTGCATAGTTAAAAATAAAAATCACGACGTGCTGAAATGGGCTTGTATCAGCTGGCAAAAACTGATTGTGCACATCTCTTTCCATCTCCATGTTTAGTGACAACACTTTGGTAGCTTAAAATCAGCCACGGTGGAAGTATTTACACCAGGGAAATGAGACAACACTACAAATCAGGTATTTCTTTTTCTTTTGAAAAGCCAACTGTCAAACATTTACCAGTGCACCACTAAAGATGTGCAAAAAAGTGAAAACTATAATGTCCTGTAATGCCATGACCTCGAGATAATCAGCTGACATATGACACAGCCTTCTAGACTTTAATGTTGTTGTCAGGTGCTGTTTCTGAGTCAGAGCAACCCCATGTGACAGAGCAGAACTGTCCCATAGGGTTTTCTAGGCTGTAATCTTTATGGAAGCAGACTGTCAGGTATTTCTCCTGCAGAGTTGCTGGGTGGGTTCGAACGACCAACCTTACAGTTAGCAGTCGAACGCTTAACCATTGTGCCACCAGAGCTCCTTTCATGTGATAACATTATCTATTTAATCCTCATAATTAGCCTACAAACTTGCCATCATCCCCACTTTCCAGGCAAGGCAATGAAGATAAAATAATTTGCTTGAGGATTCCCATGGCAGTGATTTGTAAAGCAAACAAGATTCCAGAACACCTTCACTCTAAAGCCAGGGCTTCTTCCCCAGCAACATACAGCCTCTTTAATAACACAGCAAGATTCCATTTCACAGGTGAAGAAACCAGTTTGAAGGGCTGCCTGGATAACTAACAGGCTGTCCGAAGGTTCCAGGGAAGCTGTTGGCATTAGCATAGGTCCTGGTCAGAAGGTAGGGTCTGGAGCATAGTGCTCATTAGCTGTGCAACCTCAGGAAGGTGCGAAGCCTTTCCAAGTGCCAGTTTCCTCATCTATGAAACAGGGCTCACAGCCCTGCCTCATGGGATTGCTGTGATGACTCATAAAAGCTTGCCTGGCCCTATGTCTTCTTCCAGGAGAGATTCAGAGACAGCATAAAGAAAGCTTTAATCAACGTTGCCTCCCCATTTTTCAAAACTAGTTCTCTCTCCAGTGGAGAGTCCTTGCTCCAGGCACATGCTTAGACTCTCCCTCTTGACCATTCACAGCAGACCTCCTGGGAAGGATGGTGACCTCTCTGACCTGCAGAACTCCAGGTGTTTGCATGTACACAGGTGAGCTTGTGCATGGACAAGTGGTGGCTGAGAGCCCCCGGGAGAGCTCTCTCTTTGTGCGTGAAGATGGGACTTGGCCCAGTTTCAAACACAATATGCAACTGTAAAAATGGTGTGGCAGGGGCCTCTGACCTCCCCTAACTTCACGAGGAGGAAGGAGAATCAAGATCAACAGGCTAAGGCTGATTCCTATGAGGCAGGGGTCAGACAAGCCTCCTCTCTCCGCCATCTTTACCAATTCTGACACCAACTATCCCTACCATGGCACTTTCTACTTCTCTGCTGAGTTCGATAACTCATTGCAATGGCCACACACAACTCACGGATCATACTCATGACTATGGGGTTTATTAGGGAAGTAACAGGTTCAGGAATGCTCAGGATACAGTTCTTTTTATTAGGACAGCCTCCTCTCAGCCATTCCCACCGGCAGGCCTCTCTAGCGCCCCTTGGCCTCTGCCCTGCTTGGACAACTGTTACAAAGCTCTTTTAGCTCTGCTGATAAGTGCCCAGAGGCACCTACTCCGCCAGTAAGCCTCCTGCCCGAAGGCGTTCAGCTTTCTTGCTCTGTGGGCCAGGAAGCCTACTGCACTATCTTCTGCTGGTCTCCTGGTTCTGCTGCCATTTCTCTGTCACCACTTCTCACCGTCTTTAGTGTTACACCTCTCTCTGTCTTCTGGTTCCAGGAACTTCTCAGCGCAGGGATCCCTAGTCCAAAGGGCGCGTTCCACTCCTGGCTCTTCCTTCTTGGTGGTAATGAGATCCTCTCCTCCCGCCTCTGGGATGGCTCATTTTAAGCCTAGTGGGATGGCAAAACTGACCAATCCCTTCGTTAGGGTTCCACAGACCTTACCTGCATGGTCCCACTCCCACACGGGTGCCATGAACTTCATTTGCATCACTAGCAAGCCGTCCATTCCCCTTGGTGGGCCACAATTACTTTATTGGGTGGGAGTTATAAGACCATGGCAAAAAACGCCATATAAAAGCGATCCATCGCATTCCAGCAACCACCTCCCAAAGACAAAGACAAACCTGTCTGTTTTCAACTGTTTTGCTCCTGCAAATAGATCGACTGTAGATCAGATAGGGTGTTAACATCATTACAGAATTTTCACAGAGGTGACTTTAGTCACTCTCCTGGCCTGATCCTAGACGAGGAAGCAGCAAGCTCCATTAGCTCCATTTTGCAGATGGGGGAAGGAGAGGTACACTTGCTCCTAGCTCAGTAATTTTCAAATTTTTGACCCCAATTAGCCCTGGTGGTACAGTGGTTAAAGTGCTCAGCTGCCAACCAAAAGGTCTGTGGTTCAAACCCATCAGCCGTTCCATGGGAGAAAGATGTGGCAGTCTTCTTCCACAAAGATTTACAGCTTTGGAAACCCTATGGGGCAGTTTCACTCTGTCCTACAGGGTCACTATGAGTTGGCATTGATTCTATGGCAATGGGTTTTTGGTATTACATACTTAAACATATTATCTATCTACCTATCTATGTATCTATCTATCTAATATCTATCCATTCATTATCCATCCATCCATCATCTATTATTGAAACGTGGGTTACATTCTGATATTTTCTGTTCTATTCACTTCTTTTTGTTTTACTCTATTCTTTTTTACTAAATATCACTTAAAAAAACAAAACAAACAAAAAACACTGGTTGAGATCCCTAAATTAATTTCATGACCCTCTAATGGGTCACAACTCAAAGTTTGAAAAAAACGTTCTTCTAAGTAATCTAGGCAGTCGGGCTGAGCTGAGCCTGAGAGTTAATTCAGGAATCCCAGAGGTCTGAGCGGGTCCACAACCTGGTAGTCTGAAGCCCTGAACTTAGTGCCAGAGGGGACCAGTTCACCGAGCTGACTGTGATCTCTTCCCAACTCTGCATTCAGTGACATCATGTTAGCAGCTTGACTTGGCCACAGTGGGAGTATTTACACCACAGAAATCAATATTCACTGCAAACCAGGGCTCTTTCCCCTCCACGAGCTGGTTGTTAACATTTTCCACCACACCACTGACTAGTGCCCACTCTGGCATAGCGCTCCCTGGCCCAATTTACCCAGTGATAAAACAGAAAGAAAAAAAAAAAAAAAAGAAAAAATCATCATCTACCACACTGGGATGCAGAAAGGCTTTTGTGAACTTGCGAGGAAATCGTTATATTAATATAAAATATGGTTATGGTATCGACTATTAACCCAAGAACTTATGCACAACAGAGCCAGGTAAACATGCGGATCGCTTCCTATCAATCAGCACATGGTGGGGAGTGGAGGAATTAAGTTACTGGAGTTCTTTCCAACGTCTGTCGACTTAATGCTTACTCATTAAGGGTTATTCATGGAGATTATTCACAGATTAGGCTTATGCTATTAAACTAATACTACTTACAGCTCTTATCACATATAGGTTCAGTCTCAGTGTCCCTGCTTAAAGCAGGAAGTCCTCCACTTCCTTTAACTTCTGGTACAATTCTCATTTGTGGCAGAATCAATTACACTCACACTATCAACTTAGTCTGTCATATTCCGCTTGCTTCCTGACATCACCAAGGCTCCCCCAGGCCTTCGTCTGGCTCTCAAAGCCTTCCTTCCTCTGAGACACGCCCCCCAACATCCCTCTCCTCCTCAACTCCCCCAGATGGCAGAGAAGAAAGGTAAGAGGCAGAGCTCAGCTGTGATACAAGGAGGGAGACAAAAGTTTAAGACAAAAGAATGGTTTCTGTAAAAGTAAAGTAATAACTCAGATTTCCCCGTGTAGTTGGTAAACTATTTCTTAACACTGAAAAAAACTGGCAGATTAGGAGTTGTATTTTAATCAAAGCATACAGGTTTCTTCTGAGGGCAACACTTTCGACAGGCAAGTCATGTGTTTGCATCAACGTTGGTTTATATCCAGTCTTAACCTTTTGAAACTGGCTGCAGTTAAGGACAAGGCAGGGTGACAGCCCCCACCATTTGTACAGGACTTGTTTCTAAGATGGGAAGACATCTGGTTTTGTGGATTCAGGATCAAACTTGATGCTGTGCGCTTTTGAATTTGCCCCTGGACGTCTTCCAAAGCTTGAGACTTTGACGTTATGAGGCAACAACTGGTGAGAGCTTAAAAGATGAAAAACTTAAGAAAGAGAGAGTAAGGGTGGATTCCTTCCTTTTGCCAGTGGGAACGTTAAGTGCAGCGCAGGATGCATAGAGAAGCTGCAAGAAGCAGACACTGCTTTGAAGCCAGTCTAACTGCTTATCAGCAATCAGTGATGCCTATGTTTGCTATAGAAAATCCTGCAGTGGGAAAAAGAAGATAGCAAAACAGACAACCTTGAATTTTAGTTTCTCTAAAAAATAATCAAACACTAGAAAATGGCCTTAGGTTTTCTCAAAAGTCTCTTCCAAGGGTGTGAAACCACCCTGGTTGCTACAGGGATCAAAAAACATCAAACCAGGTAGCATGTATTATGTTCTTGTTAACTGATGATGAGTCAGCCCTGACTCATGGCAATCCCGTGCACAACGAAACGAAATGCTGCCCGGTCCTGCACCATCCCCATGATCGGTTACAGATACGACTGCTGCGATCCACAGGGTTTTCACTGGATGATTTTTGGAAGTAGATTGCCAGGCCTTTCTCCCTAGTCCATCTTAGTCTGGAAGCTCTGTTGAAACCTAGTCAGCAACATAGCAACACACAAGCCTCCAGTGACAGAAGGGTGGTAGCTGCGCTTGAGGTGCACTGGCCGGGAATCGAACCCAGGGCCTCCTGCATGGAAGATGAGAATTCTGCCAATGAACCACCAATGCCCCAGCACACACTATAGTACTATAATATATTAAAATAATTTTATATAATTTTAAAGCTATGCCTCCCTTTCTAATGGACTCTACCAAAATACTGAAATGAAAAAAATGGGATTGGACTTACATAATTTCAACACACGGAGCCCTTTTCTGGAAGGTGGCCGTGAGCCTGCCTAAGATGCCAGCTCTGCCCACTAAAGGGTAAGTCGACCTTATGGATGTGATGGCCCTGACGATGGCTGGAGGACCGGGTGCCACTAAACCTCCTTGGAAAACTATCAAAAAGATGTGCTGGTGGCTGACAGTGGTTTTGATTTGTGGTCTTCCACTTACATAAACTCATACAGGCAAAATTATTCAGAAGAACAGTCACTGTGGTTCAAAGACACCCGTGACTGTCCCCAAGCAGAGTCGAATCAGGACACCGAACGGCACTTAGAGAATGGTGTGTGCGACCTCGAAGACAGCAGCTCTCACGTCGGGAGAAGGTGGTCCCGAGAGCCTTCTTTTCCTCCATTCATCTCCATATGCCCTTGTTTTAGTTTTTATTAATTTTGTTTTTTTGTCAGTAGAGTTTTCAGCTTCATTTTAATCACTTATGTCAAATGGAAAGCTTGAGGGGGTATACAGAAATGTTCTCAATTGCTTTGACAGGGATTCTGTCTCCCTACCCCTAAAAAACCTCCTTAAATTCATAGAACAAAATGACCTGGGGTGTTGAAGTAATGACCTTGGAAGCTCCCTCCCACCGAGTGCACCCGGAGCCTCCTTAATTGGCCCCTTCCACTTCCCCACCAGCAAACTCTCCTCCAGGAAAACCAGGCCACTTTCTGCTTTTCAGATCTCTGAAAACCAAGGCTCAACGGTGAGGGCTTCTGAAGCAATGGAATTGGGAAACGGAAAGTGAAACAAGGGGACTAGAAAAGCAAGCAGCCGCGGTGAGCTCTTCAGCATCAATGAGAGCAAAGAAGCATGTGCGGGTGGCAGGAGATGAGCTTTTCTTCTCCTACAAACCCAGGACTCAGAAGGCTCCAGCCTCCTCTGGCTGTGGCTGGGCCAGAAGGTGTCCTCTTGCCTGGTGGGGCCAGGTGGTAGGCCGGGCAGCAGGTAGGTAATGGGAATCACAGGGGCAGGAGGAAGCCCCCCACCAATTATGCTGCATGGGCCACCCCCTCCCCACCCCCAACCCCAAACAACCGACAAATCACAACCAGCAGACACGATCACACAAGGCACCCAGCCCCTCCTACCTCAGAAGGACTTTTAAGGACATGCAGTCAAGGTATGGGAGGTGAGGGGGGCTGTGCTGGTTCCTGGAAGTGCTCCCTCAGGCCAGCCCCTCTCACCCAGCCTCTCCTCCTGATTCCACCAAGACCCAGCAGGACTCCTGTCCCACAATACAATGAAAGAAGGGAGGCTGGAAGCAGCTGGACCCAGGAGATGTGTAGCCCAAAATTTAGAACAAAGACGTGGGTATGAGAAGGGCCTTGTAAAACGCTGTACCTGAGATCTGGGCCCCAGAGTCACAAAGCCCTGAGTTCAAATCCTGGCTCTGCCACTTGGCATGGTAATAACCTCAAAGTGTCTGTTTCCTCATCTGGAACTAAATGACTATTTGCGAAGGGCCAAGCAAACAGTAAGGATGTAAGAAATAGAATCTGTTATTTCCTTTGGCCTTCTTCCTGTTTTTCCAACTCACATGTCACCTCCTCTGGGAAGCCTTCCTTGACGTACCCAGGCAGAGCCTCCTTCCCTCCCTCCCACCTTCCCTCCCTAAACACCCTCAGCAATGGAACCATAGCTTTCCTAAGGCTGTACTGGAATAATTCGTCTGACTCACACCAGACTGGGATCTTCTTGAAAACAGAAATTGTTACTTACTGACCTTTATATCTCCATAGCCAAACAGTCTGGCACATGGTAGCTAAGTAGGCTGAGTTTCCAAGAAGTTGATTTATTTTTCATGTCCCTCTATTTTCCCTTCTCTCAAAGGTGCAAGAAGTAAATGGTAATACATTGCCTTAATATCCATGCAAGGAGCACTGGTGGTGCAATGGTTAAGTGCTCGGCTCCACAGAAGAAAAGACCTGGTGATCTGTTTCTGTAAAGATTACAGCCAAGAAAACCCTATGGGGTAGTTCTACTCTGTCACATGGGGTCACTATGGGTCGAAAATCGACTCAAGGGCACTTAACAACAGTAACAACAATATCCATGCTTCGATCTAAGATAATTATTGACCTCATAATCTACCTGTCAATTCTTTGAGACAAGTGCTGTGTGGATCTAAGGAGGCAACCTCCAGGAGGGCCACAGTGGTGAAGAAGTGGTGGAGTCCCATCCCCCACCATGCAAATGCACAAAGGCTGACTCCTTCCTCCTCTGGCAATAACCCCTAAGATCAGGTGTTCAAGGTGGGCTTAGGGGTGTTTTCTGGATGCTCCCTCTGGTCATGCTGTCTGTTTCCTGGCCATGGGGTTGCTCTGTACATTAAGCAACGATTGATCTATAGCCTGGATGACCCAGACTTCTCCCACCTCTTCCCATCTCAGCTCTGCTCTTGCCAACACTGGAACAGCACAAAGCCTGGGACAACCTAGGGGATACCGAGGTGATTCAACCCGACCTGGCGTGGGATCTGCTGGCAGGCTGTGCAGCAATGACCTTGGCAGCCAACAGAATAATTTTGCGAAGGATTCCCCTTTGCTTTTGCATGGATCAGTGCCAACAATTTGCCCTTAAAATGTTCTTGTTAACGTAAAGCCAACCCTGACTCTCTCTTGAGCACCTGCAGGAACACGCAGGCTTCTTCTTATCCCGCCTTGCCCCGACCTTGTCCATCATTCCAGCTAGGTCAGCTGGTAGCTTCTGGCCTGACATCTACCTCTGGCCCTCAGGACAAGACAGATGAGGAACATGTAACCATTCTGGCAGGCTGCACACCTTGCTGAGTTCTGATAAGGTATCCTGGCCAAAGCAATTCTTACAGCAAGGGTTGCCAGGGCTTAGAGAGCAGCTGCATGGACAAGACAGCTCAATCTTCCCCTGACCACCTGGGCCCTGGAGACCCTGGGTGGTATAATCAGTAAATGCTCAACTATTAACCAAATGGTTGGAGGTTTGAGTCCACCAGAGGCAGCTCAGAAGAAAGGCCTGGCAATCTACTTCCAAAAAGTCAAACGCTGTAAAAGGTCTATAGAGCACAGTTCTACTCTGACACACATAGGGTCACCATGAATTGCAAATGACTCGATGGCAACTGGTTTTGGTTTCCTCGTCCCCAGTGTCCTGAGCCCAGCCAAGGAGAAGTTCTGTGTTAAGGACCCAGGATGGGTACAGCATATTCAATCAAGGGCCTGTAAACAACAAGTGTATAGTTTACCATGACTCAATTAGAGAGTTAACATAAAGAAAACAAAAATCCTCACAACTGGACCAATAAGCAAGATTATGATAAATGGAGAAAAGATTGAAGTTGTCAAGGATTTCATTTTACTTGGATCCACAATCAATGCCCATGGAAGCAGCAGTCAAGAAATCAAACCACACACTGCATTGGGCAAATATACTGCAAAACACCTCTTTAAGGTTTTAAAAAGCAAAGATGTCACTTTGAGAACTAAGGTGTGCCAGACCCAAACCATGGTGTCTTCAATTGCCTCATATGCATGTGAAAGGTGGGCTATACATAAGGAAGACCGAAGAAGAACTGATGTGTTTGAATTATGGGGTTGGCGAAGAGTATTGAATATACCATGGACTGCCAGAAGAAGAAACAAATCTGTCTTGGAAGAAGTACAGCCAGAACGCTCCTTAGAAGTGAGGATGGCGAGACTTTGTCTCACATACTTTGGACATGTTATCAGGAGGGACCAGTTCCTGGAGAAGGACATCATGCTTGGTAAAGTAGAAAGTCAGTGAAAAAGAGGAAGACTCTCGACAAGATGGACTGACATGGTGGCTGCAACAGTGGGTTCAAGCATAACAACGATTGTGAGGATGGGGCAGGACGGGGCAGTGTTTCGTTCGTTGTACATAGGGTCGCTATGAGTCGGAAGCAACTCGACCGCACCTAACAACAATTAGAGAGAGAACGGAAGTGTCAACCTATTGGGGGAAATTCTAGTCTCTTCTTCCTGGCTTCCATGCCTAGTAGCATGTAAAGAGTGAAGAAGTAGGGGAAATGGTCACAAGTCTCTCAGTAGCTCCCTTCCCTCCCAGGACCTTCTACCTGGTTCATTTAAATGTTTCAATGTTCATTTAAACCTCTAGGTTCCATATTTCCTTCAACTTGAGAACTACAGTTGAAATGGTATTTGTGTTCACAAAATCACTAGGCCTCCCTGGGCATTTTTGGCAAGTTCTCCTTCTGTATGCCTTCCTTTGTTTCTTTGTTTGGAGCAGCCTTTTTTCTAGGCGAGCCTCCCTGGTCAGGAGTCCTAGTGGTACAACAGTTAATAAGCGCTTGGCTGCTAATCAAAAGGTTGGTAGTTCAAACCTACCTAGCAGCTCCTCGGGAGAAAGACCTGGCAATCTGCTTTCGTAAAGATTACAGCAAAGCAAACCATATGAGGCAATTCTACTCTGTCACATGAGTTGCTATGAGTTGGAATCAATTAGACAGCAAGTCACTCAACAGCCTGTGTGAGGCCAGCTTCCAATTGATTCTGGGCTGACTCCTCCTACTTCCATCCTGGAGCTTCTCCTGGGTCCAGGTTGGGTCTCCTGGCACAGTCTGTGATACCTTCCTTCTTCCTATCCCCCACCCAAGAGAGAGCTTTGTGAGCTAAGGCAGTGTCATATTTCGGGGAAGGGGGCGGGGGGGTTGAGTACGAAGAAGCCACCACAAAAACCCATTGCTGTCCAGTCGATTCCCACTCATAGCCACACTATAAGATGGAGAAGAACTGCCCATAGGGTTTCCAAGCAACAGCTGGTGGATTCAAACTGCCAGCCTTTTGGTTAGCAGCTATAGCTCTTAACCACTGCGCCACCAGGGCTCCTTGGATATAGCTTTACCAATAAATAAATATATACATTAAAAAAAAAAAAACCCCAAACAGTTGTCATTGCGTTAATTCCAACTCTTGGAAGCCACATATGATGTTTTTCCCTACAAGACAAGTTAATGATCAACGAGAATTTTCAGGCTAAACATAAAAGCAGGATTAGAACAAACTGAATGGGTTAAGAGGAAGTCAATGGAACCGGCTCCTTTGGTGACTTTTTACGTGGACAGCCCACCTCCCGTTGTGGAATCCTGAGACTGGAGGACGAACTAGACCGTCCCTTGGGTTCCTTTCAGCTCTCAGCTCTCACAAGGAGTGTGTCAGGAGAAGAACGGGCGAGGAAGAGGGGAGAAAGGGGAGGATGTCACATCCATGCTGCAAAGGAAATCCCTGGAAAAGGTAAATGAACGTAAAACCTGAGCAGTTTCCTCTTAAGAGGAGTTTGTGAAGGCCTGCTATCTATTTATCTATGATTTGTCTGTCTGTCCATCTATTAAGTAGAAAGCATTATATTGTTTAGCCACTGTGGTTCTGAGGTACAATTAGCTCAGTATCTGCCTGTTTCATTGATATACTAAACACTGCTATTTTGGGTGACAAGGCTGGGATATAGCTTTAAACCAAAACCAAACCCACTGCTATCGAGTCAATTCTGACTCACAGTGACCCTAGAGGACAGAGTAGAACTGTCCCATAGGGTTTCCAATGCTGTAAATTTTTATGGAAGTAGACTGCCACATCTTTCTCCCGCGGAATGGCTAGTGGGTCTGAACTGTAGACCTTTTGGTTGGCAGCTGAGTGCTTAATCATTGCACCACCAGGGCTCCAGGGATACAGCTTTACCAGTAAATAAATACATACATAAAAAAATAAAAAATCAAACGGATGCAATTGTATTGATTCCAACTCGTAGCAACCCCATGTGTGTTAGAGTATAATTGTGCTCCATAGAGTTTTCAATGGTTGATTCTTTGGAAGATCTCTAGGCCTTTCTTCCAAGGCACCTCTGGGTAGACTCAAACCTCCAACCTTTAGGTTAGCAGCTGAGTATGTTAACCTTTTGCCACTCAAGGGCTCAAAAATGAATGAACAAATAAAATTTAAAAAGAACAAACCCAGGCAATAGCAGGAAATATCAGTTGATTCTTGAAGGCTGAATTATAAACTGAATGAGAGCACAAACCAAGCCTCATGTGTATCTTGCACTGTCCCCACCCCTAGCACAGTTCCATCCACACAGTAGGAGTGAAATAGAAATGTAAACTGAAGTACTCCTTGTAGACAACTGAATTCAGCCTTCTCTCTGAAACCTGAATAGACTTTGGGCTTAATAGTGCTGCTCTGGGTCATACTGAAGAATTCGATGTCCATCACCTTGATTCTTGAGATTTGTATGCTGAGATGCTTCCATTCTATGTTGATGAAAACAAGACAGGGAGCCCTCTCAGAACAAACGAACAGGGTGTAGGGGCAGGGGGGTAGGGGGTGGGAGCTGACTGTGGGAGTCAAACCCCTGCCATTCTGAGGGCTTTCACAGCCCTGCTAAGTCCAGGAGACAGATGAGAGCACAACATTATGAAAGAAGCACTTCTCACTGGCTCTCATCATTGTTTAGAGATTTTAATTTCAAAATGGACCCAACAGGCTTGAGAGTGGCCCAGCATTAAATACACACACAAAGAAATACAAAAATAAAACAGCTGCCATTGAGTGGATTCCAACTCAAAGCGACCCCATGTGTGACAGAGTAGAACTGTGCTCCATAGGGTTTTCAATGGTTGGTTTTTTTGGAAGTAGACTGCCAGGACTTTCTTCTGAGGTGCTTCAACAGAGATGCACCGCCTGTCCCAGCCCAGCAATGTAGGTGATTTGTTGGATGACGTGTTGCAGGACCAGGCTTAAAAGCAGAGTCCATGAAGAAGCCCTCCAGCAGCGTCTCATGCACACAGGAAATGCAACACTGGCATTTTAGAGGCACAAGAAGAAGGCTTAGCCAGTGAGACTCTATCACACAGGCCTCAGCTATCAAGCTATTGCACTAATGCCACACATAATCTGTGGATGGAGAGCACTGATCCACATGGTCAGGAGAACACCCACCCCGGATAATCCACCCATCATGCAGACATACCAATCAATCCCTGTCCAGCTATGGAGGACTACGTGAAGGCTCTCTGCAGACTCAATGATGAAGAAGAGACACGCAGGTCAGACTCGGTGAGACTGGTGTCCAGGGGCGGCAGGCAGTCCCAGTGCCCTATGGTTTTGACAAGCCCACGGCAGTGGTGAACTGACTGGTGTTCAGAGGGGCTAGGGCAAGCCTGTGACACTTGTCAGTGGCTCTGAGCACAAAGTAGAAGTTGGCTCTGGCTGTGGTTTATCTGTAACTGGCAAAGAGACCACAACATTTTTTTTCACAGTGCCATTTGTCAAGGCTATGGAGCCCCACACGGGCCCTTCAAGATTACAATGATCACCCAAATGATGCTGCTGGAGCTCAGAGGTGAATGTGCCATTTGACTCTGTCAAGAGAAGCATCTGCTTGGCATAGCAAGAGGGCAGTGGGAAGGACTGTTTTATGTTTCTGGGAATCAGTGTCCAAAGCACTCAAACCATTGGAACAGCCAGACTACAGGAAGTGGTGAACAGATTTCCCAAAACTTCTCCTAGGAACGGGGTGCTTACAGGGGAGCCAGCGCCACTCCTGCTGGGCCCCCACTGCACCAATGCGCATGAAGAACAGAAATGTACCTTTCCTCCAAGAGAAAAAAAAAGAAGAGCTTGAGCATCTCATCACATCCAGGCACCTCAAACCAGTCCCTCATTCCTGGCGGGCCACTCTGACAGAGCTGGTGCTTAAAGCCAATGGTCTTTGGTGCACGGAAGCCCAGAAAGAAAAATTCACCATACAGAGGGTTACAAAAAAGTTGTTTTAAGGTAATGGAAAATAAGACCAATCAGCTGGAGGAGAATAATCACAATGTCTTCACTTACAAATCAAGCATGAAACTAGTTATATGCTTGAGAATAAAAGCCAGACCTTAGCAAGGTTCATGAGGCTTTAGGATCTGGCCCCAAACCCTGGGTTCCCAGGCTCAGCTTCTGCAACAACCTCCACTGCTGCCCCTCCCTTACTTTTCCCTCCACATCCACTGAAATCCTACACATCCTTCGGGGCCCAGCTTTAGTACAACCTCCTCCAGGGAGCCTTCTCTGATTCCCCCAAAGAGAACTAATTCTTTCCCTGTATTTGCACAATGCTTTGCATCTCACTGCTGCACTTAGCTCACTCTATCTGGTGTTTACAGATAGTGGTGGATATGCCTGCCTTCCCCACTTGTACATGAATATTTTATGCACGGATGCAGACATTTACCAGTGAAAAATTAAGACTGCCAGAAACACACTCAAATGCTTAAAAAAGCACCAGTGAATCAAAAGTGACCATAATTTAAACGAGGAACTGCCCAGGGGACTTAACAGGGGCAGTTATGGGTTACTGGGATGAGCAACCAATTCCTGCTCTGCCTCTAGCTGCCTGTGCAACCCTGGGCAAGCTACAGAACCACTCTGGATCTACCGTTCCTCTCCTGGAAAATAACAGTCATATCTTCCCTGTAAGGTTAACCATGAGGATTAAATGAGATAATTTAGGACAGTGCCAGCATCTTCTTGTTAGTTGCCGTCGAGTCAATGCTGACTCATGGTGACTCCATGTGTGCAGAGTAGAACTGCTCCATAGGGTTTTCAAGGCCATGACCTTTCAGAAGCAGACTGCCAGTCCTGTCTTCCGAGGCACCTCTGGGTGGGTCTGAACCGCCAATCTTTCGACTAGTAGTCGAGTGCTTAAACATTTGTACCACCCAGGGACTCATAGACACTCAAATGTCCATGAGAGTGAACTGAACTAGCTAAGTCAAAAGTCAAAGACCTTCAGAGGAATACTATTTACACATGCAGCTCAGTGTTCTGAAGTCAGACTGCCTGGACTAGAATCCTGGCAATACTGCCTTGGGAAATTTCTCTGGGTCTTAGTTTCCTCATCTGCAAAATGGGGATGATAATAAGAGGGTAGCTGTGAGGAAGAGATGGAGATAACACATGCGTGATGTCTGACACACGGAAGGCTCTCAGTAAATGTTAGCTATTATTATGATTTCGAATCAGATTTTGCATGGCAGGAGTTTTAAAAAAAAACCTGCTTTACTGGATCAAAACAGTGAGTTTTGAGAATGAAATAACCATGCTAAAAGCCAAGAACTTTCAGTCATCCAAGCTCCAGTGTGAGTAAACAGTAAGCACCCTAGATCAGGGTTTCACAAAATGCAGACACGACCTGCAATTGGCTTGCCAAATGTAGATGCCTGGACCTCATGCCAGATCTACAAAGTCAGATTCTTTGGGGGTGGATCTCAGGAAGGTACACTTTTAACAAGTTCTTCAAGGGTTCCGATAACGCCTAAAATTGTCCAGCCACTGTTCTTTCATGACAACTACTAGAATGGAGACACCTGGCCACTTGATGCCCACTGGTACAGTGTCAGTCTGGCAATATGGAACCTCTTGCTGGTGAAAAGATTCTGTTAGTCAGAGGGAGGAATGTTCTTGTATGTCGAGAGTACCACTGGGGGTACCTCTGACGTGTGGTTTAGTATGCCCTTTTTAGGTACCTCTACTTGAAAGCTCTTTGGATACATGAGTCAGAGACATGGTGGTTCTGTGGTGTGCTGGGGTGGACTGAATTGCTTGAGAGAGCTGATTATAAGTATCTCTTCCCAACTCGTATTTAGTGACTTCACGTTGGTAGGCTATGATGGGAGTACTTACACCTTGGAAATTAGCAAATCCTACAATCAAGGCTCCCCTCCCCAAAGCCCCCTCCCCAGCCCTGAGAGCTGGTTTACTAGCACAACACTGGTTCTCATCCATAAAAAAGTGCTGGAACCCAAACTCTATGGACCGTGGTCCAGGGTACTGTATTTAGGTCCTTGGCTCGTTTAAGGCTGGTGAAAGCCTGGGAGAAAGATGTGGCAATCTGCTCCTGTAAAGATTTACAGCCTTAGAAACCCTATGAGGCAGTTCTACTTTGTCCTAAAGGGGTCGCTGTGAGTTGGAATGAACTCGATGGCAACGGGTTTGGTTTTGGTTTATAGACTGGCTTCTGAAAACCTACCTAAAATATGATGCGAATGTTGTTCTGGCATTTTCATCCTTGTGGCCTGGCTCAAGAAAAACCTCCTTTGTGCTCTGTGGTCAAACCCTGAATCCCAGTGCTGGGCTGGGCATGTGGCAGACTACAGTCTTGACCCACGAGTGGAGTCGAGTCAAGGTGTGGGTGCTGTAGGACCGGCCCCTCATCACCACTAGAAAACAAGTCTGTTCTGAGGGCTGCCCAGTGGCCTCTGTACCTGCAAGAGACCAATCTACAATGCATGGGCAGGGCAAAGGTTATGCAATAAATCCCTCGCTCATCCTGGGTGTAGGGATTCAGATGTAGGGGTGGCCTAGCTACACTTCAGCCCCACCCCTCCTGCTGTTCAGACACCCCCAGCTGCCTTTTGAAAGGTCACCTATTAAGAGCCACTGTGACAGCCCTGCCGTCTGTCCTGTTTCAGCAGATACCGCTGGGGGAGGCACAGACTTTTGCTTTCAATTCCTCCACTCAGCAGTCAGGTGAGTCAAGGAGAATTCAATCCAATTTCTCAGTAAATCCTACTATGCTCTGGAAGGACACAGTTTGAAAAATCTATTTCTGTGCTTTTATTTACTTAAGGACTGCACGCCTGGCGGAGCGTTTTCATAGTGCCATTAAACTGCCTCTCACTTACCAGAAAAAAAGAAGAAAAAAAAAGATCCCACCTTCCTGGAATACTACCAGCAACATCCTGGCTGCACAGCCTTCTCTTCCCATCGCTGCAGGCCTGCGGCCGGTTTCCCCAGCACAAATACCATCTGTAGCCCTGAGGGTGAGTGGTTTTAAGGAAGCCGCTTTTCCCTCTGGGAAAGGGACTCAGGCTCTGGGTCCTCAATTCCTGGTGGCAGGTGGCTCCCTGCTACACCCTGCACAGCAGCCTGACTCCAGAGCGAGGCTCCCCCATCCCAGGGCTGCCCAGAGCTCATGCGTTTTTTGTCTTCCTGGTTTAAATGCTGTTTTCCATACAGATGCACAGCCCATCTCCGTGGGGGTTGTGCCTGTGATTTTAGCAGCTTCACAGTGTCAACTGCTGGGGGCAGGGCTAGGTATCTTTGGACAGCCTCATCTTTCTAGAAGGGCCAAATGCTCAGATCAGAAGACAAAACCCCTTCCATCTATTCAGGTCTTGGAGTTGTCTGTGTTGGTAACTTTAGACCTTTTCCCAACTCCACCTTCTACCTCTGCGTCAAATCTACCCAGTCAGATCACCATCCAGCCAACTGCAACTTGAACCCTGAACAGGACACCAGGGCAAATCACAACTTCACTCTCCAACTGCCCAGCACTTGTGGGTTGCAGATGTGCCCCATATACTGCCATGGGCAACTGGGGAAGGTGGTGGATAGAGGCAAAGGTTATACATGCATTCAAACCACAGGCCTTTTTAAAGAAATGGTTGAAGAGCCCCTTCTTCGCCCTGGCTCTTTGCTCAGCTTCTCTGGGGGCAGGGACTGCTACGGGCCGTTGAGATGGTGCCCAGCTGCTGGCCCCCACCACAATGACCTAGATACCATCCAGTTTCTGGTTGCTGACACAAACTTGTCAGGGCAGGAGACTTATCTGGGCACTCAGAGCGCTCCTCCACAGGGATTAAAATGAGACAGTGGGACTACACTCGTGGCTGCATACCTATAACTGAGCATCAGAATCTCCCAGGAATTTTTTTTCTTTTTTATTGTACTTCAGTTGAAGGCTTACAGAACAAATAGTTTCTCATGAAACAGTAGTACACATATTGTTTTATGACACTGGTTAACAACCCCACGACATGTCAATCCTCTAACTTCTCAACCTTTTTTTTTTGGTGAAAATACACATAGCCAAAGATTCACCATTTCAAAAATTTCTCCATGCACAGTTCAGTCACATTGACTACGCTCTTCCAATTGTGCTGTCATTCTCACTTAAGATGAAGGCTTACAGAACAAAATAGTTTCTCATTTAACAGTTACTACAAATGTTGCCCTATCACAATGGTTAACAATCTCACAACACATCAACAATATCCTTACTCAACCTTGGGTTCCCTATCACCAGCTTCC
>NW_004444032.1:9557580-9593112 GCF_000243295.1 Trichechus manatus latirostris | reverse complement strand
GGATCCCTCTGCACGTCTGTGCAAGCCAAGGGGGAATTCTCCTTGCCACGCAGCACCGCCTGGCCAGAAAGGGCTCCCAATTCAAGAAAAGGAAAAGAAAACAAACAAACAATTCAAAACAAACAAACAAACAAAAGCCCCGGGATCCCACCAGTGCGGCAGTCCAGACCGGGAAGCAGCTCCGCAACTCGAACGGAGCTCCACAGTCCCTCAGGAAGAAGCAAAGATGGCGCATGGAGCCAGCTCTTTGAGCGAAAGGAGGGGGAGGTGGTGAGAGGCAAGGAAGAAATCAAAAGAAGCGGAAAAAAGCAACACCAGCAGCCAACAAATGGCACTCAGAGAGCCAGGTAGCCAGGGCTGGTGTTTCTCGGACAAGAGACTGTGTCTGCGGGAAGCAGAGGGGGCCGAGTGTGGGTGAAGAAGGGTAGGGAGTGAGGAAGCGTACATCACAGATTACTGGAGCTCTGCAGCCCCTCAGGAAGAAGCAAAGATGGCGCACAGAGCCAGGTATTTGAGCGAAAGGAGAGGGAGGTGGTGAGAGGTAAGGAAGAAATCAAAAGAAGTGGAAGAAAGCAACACCAGCAGACAACAAATGGCACTCAGAGAGCCGGCCCGTTCGGGTGTGTGGAATCCAAGCAGCCGGTGATTCCCAGTCAAGAGACTGTGGCCACAGGAAGCAGAGGAGGCCAAGTCCAGGTGAAGAAGCGTGGGGGGTGGGAAAGCGTGTATCACAAATTACCGGTTGTTTTGTCTCCCGCTGGAAGCTTTGTGAAGCTGCTTTCTTGTACCCCATTTGCTGGTCTCCGATAGGAGTCCAAGATGGTGGATCCGCACTGCGTTAGCTGGTAGGGGACCTCTGCATGAATTTCTCCTCACTCTCCGCTCTCTGTCAGTTTCTCACTCCATTTGGTGCTTGGCTGAGTTCTTTAACTCTTCATTTGATGTTTTAGGGATTCAGGATTGTTGTATTCTCTGTTCGGCTTAGTTTTTCAGATCTTTGCTGTGGAGGGACGGCGTGGTGCTTCTGCCTAGAGCGCGATTTTGCCGGAACTCCTCCCAGGAATTTTTAAAGTAGATTCTTGGGTCCCAGACAGGCTAACGGAATGGGAAATTCTGGGGATGAGTCCCAGTAATCTGCATTTTGGAACAAAGCTCCTCAGGTTATTCTGATGTAGCTGTTCAACCCAGCACTGGGCTAGGCTCCTCCAAAGGTCCCTTCCCATTGTAAGAGTCTATTGTTTTGTGTATTTTCACCCAGTTATAAATGTGTGTACTGGGATAGGGAAAGGGAAAGAACGGGGATGAGAACCATCGGCGTGCTTTGCCTCTCCAGCAAATAGAGACCAGCTCTGACCCAACCGAGTGGTCACCAGCCAATCACAGAAGGCAGCCCAGAAAGGGAACCATCCCAGCTGAGGGACCGGACATTGCTCTTATTAAGGCTTCAGCCCCCTTCCTCTCCCTCACTAGAGGACAGAGACTGTGAGAAGCTCATTGGACAGGACGCCAAGGTAAGAGGGAGAGGAAATGGGCAGCCTTAGCCAAGGTGTCTTGACAGGTCACACCCCTTGAGAAACCACGCCTCCCGGCCTGGTCAGGCCCCCGAGGGTAGACATGTGTGGCCTGCCACCTTGCCAGGCCCCGGCTTTTCCTGGATGCCCTGTTGGGTCCCTCAGGCTGCCATCCCACATCCATTGCCAGGAAAAGCCCTTCCAGACAGAGCAGCCAGAGACAGCCATGCTGTTACTAACTCAAACCAGTAAAAGCAAACCCTCACCGCGATGTGCACAGAGTTTCCCCTGGGAGGGCTGGGCTGTCCCGGGGGCCTACCTGAGCAGGTAAAGAGGCAGCATAACCCACCCAGAACCAAGATAAGATTCAGAATGTGGGTTATGCTCACAACACAGAGAGGGCTCTTGTAGGAAATGAACAGAAATGCCCCACTTCCTCCTTCTATCCCAGGGAAAATTAGCCTATCATTCCAATTAACAAGGGGTAGAATCTCAGGGGCAGTCCTTTGAAACCATTTGCATGCTAGTAAGGCTCATATTTCAACACTTATTCTGTGGTAGGTGCCAGCCAAGGAGCTGGTCTATGAAAGATCCTTACGGGGAAGATTTATTGATAAAATAATAACATTATTGAAAACAACATCAATCACAGCAGCTAACATTTACTGAGTATTTACTCCCTGCTAGGCACTGTGCTAAGAGCTTTACATTGATTGTTGCATTTAATCCTTACAATAGCTCTGCAGGGGAGATATTATCTCCACTTTATAGATAAGGAAACTGAAGCCTAAAGAAGTTAAGCTATTTGCTCCAGTTTTCACAGCTTGGAAATGGTGGAGTCAAAATTTGAACCCTGGTCTACTGACTCTGAACTTCTGGGCTGTTCTGCCTTTCCAAAGATGGCAGCTCGCAGAAAGGGGGACAAGGGGGAAGTGACAGAAACCTGGAGGTCAGTTCTGAATCAACAGCTGCGAAGTAGCATTTATCAAATACCCAAGGAAGGACCAATGAAGTGCGGAAGGACTGTAAACCAAAGTCCCTGTCCACAAAAAAGGGCTCAGCTAGGACGACAACATAGACACTTAAAACAGTGAATGAGCCAGAATGTGCTGATATCATGAAGGGCTAACTTGTGCCAGATAGTTAGAGAATAGTGTGGAAGCCAAGTGGCAGTGGCTGTTGAGGGTGTACAACCAAAGGAGGATTTTTTGTTTGTCTCTGTTTTAAACAACAAACACTCGAACATGGTTTTGGCTGCAGGAAGAAGTCAATAGAGTCCCTCCTTCCCTTCGTGGTCTTTGCCTGGCCTCCTGGGCCCTGGGGGCGCTGCAGTTCAGGGGCACAACCAAGCATCCTGTACGTGGAAGACCACTCTCTTGCCCCAGGAGTTGGCATTGTCCAACTTCCTGCCACAAGCACCCTCCAGCTGCCCCATAGTGATAACAGCTGGCACCAAGTGCTGGCCATCCACTGTACTTCACATATATCACTTCACTGAATCTTCTAAAGAACCTCGTGAGGGAGGCTTCAGCAGTCCCAGTGAAGTGAAGAAACTTAAAGTTACCTGTCCAGAGTCACACTGCTGGTAAATGGTGCAAGGAATCTGAACCCAGAGGTGTCAAACTCTACTACATTCCTCTGCCACGAAAGAACCTCTACCATTCATGTGTTCCTTGAAATAGCCGCCCCACACTGGCCCTGCCAACACACTGCCATGCAGAGATAGGATAGGGACATGCCTTCTGACAGGCCACTCCTGGGGTAGATTGTTGCAAATGGCACCCAACCTGTTTATTCCTCCACACACATATATGAGGAACCCTCGTGGTGCAGTGGTTAAGCACTCGGCTGCTGACCGAAAGGATGGCAGTAGGAACCCACTAGCGGCTCCACGGAAGAAAGATGTGGCAATTATTCTGTAACTGATTACAGCCTAGGAAACCCTATCAGGCAGTACATCCAGGAATCGACTCAACAGCAACGGGTTTATATTTATATATATTCCTCCCTATGACCTCATGTGGAGCCCTGGTCAGGCAGTGGTTAAGAGCTCAGGCTGCTAACCAAAAGGTTGGCAGTTTGAATCCACCAGCCACTCCTTGCAAACCCTTTGGGGCAGTTCTGTCCTATAGGGTAGCTATGAGTCGGAATCGACTTGATGGCAATGAGTTTGGTTTTGGTTTTTTATACCCTCATGTGGTTCAATGGTAGAATTCATGCCTTCCATGTGGGAGACCCAGGTTCAATTCCTGGTCAATTCACCTCATGCACAGCTACCACCCATCCGTCGGTGGAAGTCTGAATGTCGCTATGATACTGAACAGGTTCCAGTGGTGCTTCCAGACTAACAGACTATGAAGAAAGGCCTGGCAATCTACATCCAAAAACCAGCCAATGAAAACCCGATGGATCACAATGGTCCAGTTCATAACCGATTATGAGGATGGTGCAGAACTGGACAGTGTTTGTTCAGTTGTACATGGGGTCACCATAAGTCAGGGACTGACCTGATGGCAGCTAACAACAACAAACCCTTGGGTAGTTCTCACTCACTCTGATGCTGGGCTCAGTCATGTGACTTGCTTTGGCCAATGTGACACAAACAGAGGCTTACAAAGTGCTTGTGCATTGGAATGTATTTGCCCTTTCATGCTGCTCTTCGCAAACCTGACACCACGTGAAGAAGCCCAGGCTAGTCTACTGTAGAATGAAAGACCACATGGATAGGGAGAAGGCTTCCTTGCCCAGGCTGCCCAGGGCAACCAGCCTACCAACCACCAGATATGTGAGTGTGGCCATCCTAGATCACCCAGGCCCCCAGCAGAGCTGTCCAGACCAGAAGAACCACCCAGATGACCCCCAGAATCATGATAAATAATGTTTACCATCTTAAGCATTCATTTTTGGGACTGACACAAGTCTTGAAAGAAGGCCAGCCACTCCATGAATACAACACTACCATTGGCATGGAGGGCCACTGTGCTCTTGGAGAGAGTGGGAAAAGGAGGAGGCCTCTATGCACCTTCCTCTTGGGAAACACAGTGGGCCTGCCCCTGGCAACAGGTAGCCCCGGGCAAGTGCCAGGTTATTTGGGGACAAGGTGATGATAGCATGCTTCTGCCATCTTGTCCCCAGCCTAGTGTTTTTCCACTGATGAGAAAGGAAGGAAATCATGTCTTTAGTGAGCCCTACTGCAAAGGCTTCCAGGCAGCATTTTATCAAAGGGTGCTGGAGGAGCTCTTTTGGGAGACTCTGCAAAACCCAGCAACCTCCAGTTCCACTTAGCAAGGAGCTTGCTGTTTCCACTTCCAGAGAGGCAGAAAAATGAATGGGTTCCCAAGAAAGCCAATGTGATCAGTGGTCCTCTGAGAAGGTGAGAAAACTGCTCCCTCATCCAGTCCAAACCCACTCTCTGTGGTGAACTATTATGGGAAGAAAGCATCGACTAATTAGAAGTGTCTCTAGGACATGAGAAAAATCAGCAACTAAAATGGCTGAGCAGAAAGAATTCCTTGTTAAGAAGAGAGAAAACAAACAAACAAAAAAGCTAGGATGTCACTTTCCCCAAGCATATTTATAAAAGGAAGTGGAGATAAGAATTAATTAGGGCAGGAGTTTCTACCCAAGCGACATAGAAGATACAATTATTTTTGCTTCTTTCACAGACCAAGTCCCCCTTCCAGTTGGGGACAGATCCCTGACGCCACTCACCATTTTGAAAAATGACTCTTAGTCTTTGCTGGTTCTAATGAAGCTTGAAATTAAGATGGTTCTTTTGTTTACTCCCCCTGTTTGCGAAGCCCTAGACACCCATCAATAATATCAATATCTGGATTATTTATTTCTTATTGCCCAGCCTACGTGGCATAGAATTTTATAGCTCCAAAATGTGAGGCATTTTCTCTTTAGAGCGTGTGGAAGTGCCTCCCCAGTATTGTAGAATGTGGCCCTTCTATGACCTGAATTTTGACAGGACTGATGCCCACCTTTGGGCAGAGCAAAGAGCTTTAGGCTTGGAGTCAGAAAGCTTGATTCTGGTCATCCCCTGCCATTAACTAGCTGCAAGATCTGTGACAAGTCCCTCAATCTTTGAGAAATTCAACAGAACAAAGCAGTTAGTGACTAACATGCTACAATGTTATAATAACACTTATATAGTACTATTCGCGTTATGGTAGGCAGTTATATATATTAACTCATTGAATCCTTACAACACTGTCAGCTAGGGTATCATTACTATCCCTTTTGACAGATGAGGAAACTGAGGCACTGGGAGGTGAAGTCATGTGTCCAATCTTACCCAGAGAGAAAGTGGCAGAGCCAACTGGCTCCAGAGTCCATTCTTTCAAACATAGTACTACACTGTTTCTCTACAGTTTAAAAATTTTATTTAGGTAAACAGAGTCACAGAGATACTGAAGTCACTGGGGACGATGGCAAGAGTTGGGGCAGGTAGAATAAATGTGAGCCAGTGGATGAGAGATTTACTTTTGCGCAGCTGGAAGTGGTATTTCATATGAGAAAGGGTTAAGAGCCAGGAAACCTAGGCCCGGAAACCTGGGGCCAATGCTGACTCTACAATTGCCCTAGATACTTGGGAAACATCAATGAACAAAACTTACAAGATTCCTGCTTCTTGGAGATTACACTCTAGTAGGGAGAGACAGACAATAAACAATGAATATTTCAAATAATATGCAATACACAGGAGGGAAAAGTGGGAATAATAATATTGTCTTAGGCTGGGTTCTACAGAGAAGCAAAACCAGTGAAGCGCAGAAAGAGAGAGAGATTTAGCTCAAGGAAATGGCTCACATGGTTGTGGAGGCTGGCAAGTTCCAAGTCCATGGGTCAGGCATCAGGGTGGAGGCTTCTCCTGACTAATGGAACTGCAGGGGCTGACGAACCCAAGATCGACAGGTCAGACGGTATGCCACTGGCTTAAGTTCTAAGAACTGGAGGTCAGATAATGACAAGCCGGACACAGGATCCAGAGCAAGCAAGTGAGCTTTGCCAAAACATCCATACATATTGGATGCAGGCCACATCTCTGAAGAAACTCCCCTTACGGTCGGCTGGCTGATCCCATCAGAACGCACCATGGAGGATGACTACATCATTACATAACTGGCAAATTACATTATTACATCATTACATAACTGCCAAGCCACTGAGAATCATGGCTCAGCCAAGTTGACACACAACCTTAATCATCACAAATATGTAATAATAATAAATAATATATAGGAGGGGACAAGAGGGGAAAAATAGTAGAGCAGATAAGGAGATTGGGAAGGCTGGGTAGGAGGGCTAGTTGGAATTTTAAATACGGTATCACTGAGAAGATGACATTTAAGCAAGACATGAAAAAGGTGTAGGTGTCAATCACAAGGCAGGAAGATTATCTAGGGGACGGTGCTCCTGGCAGAGGGAACAGCTAGTGCAAAGGTGCTAAGGGAGAAGGAGCCTCGCAGGTATGAGCAAGAGCAAGAAGGTCAGTGTGGGTGGAGATGCATGAACCAGGGCCAGAGTAGAAGGTGATGAAGTAAGGAATGGCATGGCGGCCAGTGTAAGAACCTTGCTACAACCCTGAGTGACATGGAGGCTACTGTAGAATTTTGAATGAAGGGGTGGCAATGTAACCTGACTCTACTAATGCCAGTAAATTTCCATTAGTCCTTAAACTAGCCAAATCAGATTTGGCTGTCTGACATGCGCAGAAGGGCCAGCTGTGACCGCTAATTAATCGCAACAGAGGACGCAGCAACAGGAGGAGCGAATCAGAAGGAAAATCATCACTCAGACCTTATTTTGAAGCAAGAGGTCTGCCAAGAACCATGTCATCTCCTGTTTCCTGGCTGCCTTCTAGAGTCTTCCCTCTCCAGAACACCTGTGCAGCCGCCATCTTGCTGTCCAAGTCACATATAAGCCCGGCCTATTCATAGCTTGAGGGGCCTGATCTGAAGAACTTCCTCCCCAGTCCTTGCTCTGTGCATTGCAATAAAGTTACATTCTCTTTCTCAAAGATCGGTGTCCAGATAATTGGCAAGTCTGAGCGCACCAGATAAGGACCCGCCTTCTAGGGTTTGGTAACAACATGATCTGACATTTGGCTTTTGTAGTAATTTGAGTGATGGTGGCTCAGATCAGGGCAGCAGAAGGGTCAGGTCTGGATCTAACCCTAAGGCACAGCCAACAGTGTTTCCTGGTGGATGAGACGTGCGCTGGGAGAGAAAGACAGGAGTCAAGGATGACACCAAGTATTTTGCCCAGAACAACTGGAAAGAAGCAGCCATCAGCAGAGATGGGAAGGCTATAGATGAAGCAGGTTAGATGATAAGATTAGGAGTTTGGTTTTCAACATATTAAGTGTGGAGATATCAAGGAAGAAGTTGGACATATGAGTCTTGAGTTCAGGAGAGAAGCCCAGGCTGGAGATAGAAATGTGGGAGATGTCTGCAAATAGAATATGCTTTTAAAGCCATGAGACTGAATGATATCATGAAGGGATAAAAGTAGAGTGCCAAGTGTCTGGGGTCTTAAAAGCTAGCGAGCGGCCACGTAAGATGTATCAATTGGTCCCAACCCACCCGGAGTAAAGGAGAATGAAGAACACCAAGGACATAAGGAAAGTATTAGCCCAAGAGACAGAAAGGGCCACATAAACCAGAGACTTCATCAGCCTGAGACCAGAAGAACTAGATGGTGCCCGGCTACCACCAATGACTTGCCCTGACAGGGAACACAATAGAGAGTCCCTGATGGAGCAGGAAAAAGTGGGGTGTGGAACTCAAATTCTAGTAAAAAGACCAGACTTAATGGTCTGACTGAAATTGGAGGAACTCCAGAAAGCACAGCCCCCGGACTCTCTGTCAACCCAGAATTAAAACCATTCCCAAGACCAACTCTTCAGACAAAAATTAGACTGGACTATGGGACATAAAATGATACTTATGAAGACTGCGCTTCTTAGCTCAAGTAGATACTTGGGTCTAAATGGGCAGCTCCTGTCCAGAGGTGAGATGAGAAGGCAGACAGGGTCAGGAGCTGGCTGAATGGACACGGGAAATCAGGGGTGGAAAGGAGGAGTGTGCTGTCGCAGTTTAGGGAAAGCAGTTAGGGTCACATAACAATGTGTGTATAAATTTTTGTGTGAGAGACTAACTTGAATTGTAAACTTTCACAACTTTTACAAAAAAAAAAAAAAAAGAGTAGAGTGCCAAGGACTGAGCCTGGGGTGCTCCAAAGTTGAAAGACTGGGGAGAAGAGGAAACCAGTGAAGGAATCTGAGATGGAGTGGCCAGTGAAGTACCAGGAAAACCAAAAGCACAGTCGTGGAAGCCTGCACTCCTTCAAGTGGCTCCCACTGCACCTGGTGGGCCAAGGTCTTCCTATACTCCTACCTACTCGCAGCTTCCTCCCCTCCTCTCCCCCCTCCACATCCTAAGCTCCAGCCACCCAATTACTGAATGCACCACTCTCTGGAAACCCATCCTCTTCTGGAAACCAAAAAATCATCTGACCACTTACAGTCTTCAAGCCTCTCTCCTTTTTCCCATGATTCTGCTAAGCTCACCAAAAGCAATTCCATCAGTTTTTTTCTGTGTCCTAAAATATCACTACCTGGATCTGAAATCTAAACTTGGAATAGCTAGGTATTCTCTGATGATTTCTTTATCTATCCTGGACTCAATTTCCTCTTACTAGCCTGAGTCCCACTCTTCACAGTCTGGAAATCTTTCTTCTTACTGCCCCTCTATCCTCCGTCTTTTCTCTACCCATTCCTCCCATTTCACCTTAAGTAAAAGCTGTCTTTCCCAGAGAATATGCTGTCCTCAGGAAATCTTCCTAATAAAGACCAACTTCCCAGCACTCCCCATATTCTGTAGCTTCCCACCACTTGGTGCTTATACCCTGCCTTCAGGATATGCTTCTCTCCTCCAGGAGGACTTCACCACCTCTCTGGTGTTTACTCTCTCACTCTGCTCCAACCACCATTCATAGGATCTTCAACAACCATGTTGGTGACCCACCTGAGAAGGACTTCGCACTTCATTGCTCTCATTCCAGCAAACTTAAAAAACTCTAATAAACTTTATCTTCATGTCTCCGCCTCACCACGCCACCCCACTCCAGGTCTTGATGAGGATCATGATGATAATAATGTTGGAAGAAGAAGACAAGGTAGGGGAAGAAGCAGCAGAAACTATTAATTCATTGCTTTTCAGTAGGGTTTTTCCAGGGTCTATGTTCTGAGGAAGGACGTCTTGGTGGTGCAAAAGGTTTGCCTTCATTTTTTAACCAAAAGGTTGGAGGTTCGAATCTACCCAGCAGAACTGCAGAAGAAAGGCCAGGTGATCTAGTTCCATAATATTACAACTATTGAAAACCCAATGGAGCACAGCTCTACTCTGAAACACGTGGGGTCACTACGAGTTGGAATTGACTCGATGGCAACTGATTTGCTTTTTGGGTTTTTAGCTGAGGAATATGAAAAGCTGGGATGTCCACATACATTTGCATAACTTTTGGATTAATTTACATGTATTTGTAGATTATTAATAAATATTTTATTATTGCTTGACCTCTAGGTGGATTTTTTTTCCCCTTACCTGCTTCTCAAATCCTATCTCATTTCAGGGACTCAGTGGCTCCAATGCTTAGAAATCCTTTAAAATACATGTGAGGAAGGATAAAACGAAATGCACGGGAAAGGAAGAGAGAAGAAAGGGCCAGAGGGAGGACTAACAGAATTGCAAAAGACTTGCATAGTTTAAGAGATGACGTTTTAATTTGTCTCTCACTTTCTCATGGCTAGACATCCCAAAAAGATACAGAAAGTTTGATGTAAAAATAAATCCTTCTTAAATAAGAAGAGAATGTTCTGAACGGCTTCTTCCTGGGGTTTTGTATTTATTACTCGGTTTCACAAAAATTGCCAGTCTAGAACAATTAGTTCACAAGACTGTTACAAAAGATCATGTACTGGGAACACACATGGAACAGGGTAGGGACTAAGGAGGGGCAGGGAGGGTTGCGGTTGGGGCTGGCTGTTTCTGGGGAGGCACCTGGGCTGTTCTCCCATCCCTCTGCCCCCACCTCACTTTTGTCTCTCCAGGGGAAAGGCGGGGAATCATTCTTAAACATAAATAAAGGTCTTCATTCTCCCTCTCAGACATTTTGTTGCTACTTGAGCCTGGAGAACCAGGTAGGATACGGTGTGGAGAGGGGATAAGTACCAGGCGCAAGGCCATCTGAGAGTCAGAAGCCAGGGGAATCTCACATCCGCATGTCATTCGTGGTGCTAGGAAAAGGTATGCACCCTGCAGGCAAACTTTTTAGTTAATTACTAAGACTGGTGCGATTTCCCCTTAAATGTTCTACACTGACATCATTTAACTTTTAAGATTGAAAAAAAAAAAGTACATTTCCCTAGAAACCTGGCTGATTGACCACATGTGTTTATCTCATTTCTCTCGCATGCACGTTGTTGTTAGCTCTCCTCCCCTGAAAATACACTGTTGCTGTTGTTAGCTGCTGTTGAGTCAATTCCGGTTCATGGAGACCTCACATCTGCAGAGCAGAACTGCTCTATAGGATTTTCAAGGCTGTGACCTTTTGGGAGCAGATCGTCAGGCCTGTCTTTCAAGGCACCTCTGGGTAGGTTCGAACCACTAACCTTTCAGCTAGTAGCTGGTATAAACATAGGAAGGTATTGCTTAAGGGGTACCGAGTTTCTGCTAAGGATGATGAAAAAAACCGGAAACAGCAGTGATGGTTACACAACATGGCGAATGTAATTAATATACACATAAAAATGGTTGAAGTGGCAAATGTTTAGTTATATGTATATTTCACCCCAATAAAAATAAAACAACAAAAAAAATCCTCACCACTGATTAAAAAACAAATGGTATAAACAGCAAGGATAAAACATAAGGAGACAATGGTGTGACCCATGCAGGTTGTAGCTTCGTCTGTGTGCCTGCAGTGAGCATACTAATGTGAGGTGAAGCAAATCAATTCACCCCACAGGCCCTGGGAAGGCTCAGGACATGGAGGCCCCACATACCTTGGAGGGAGTGGAGAGCGGAAGGGAGGGGCAAAAACCAGGAGGCTAGGATAAAAGTCTGAATACAGAATGGACGCACCTAGGTCTCTCATCTCCGGCCCCAATACTCTCCAGAAAATGAGTTTCTATTTGCAGGAGAAATAGCGCCACAGGATTCTTACTTGTAGACACTTGGCACCGTGAGGGAAACAGTGTAGTACTGGGATGAAAACAGGGGAATGAAGTGAAAATTTCTATCCTGGCCAGTGGACACAGCAACAGGTCCCTGCCGTCGAAGGTTTATCCCTCCAGACAGGAGACTGGAGACATCCTCCCTGGAGAAACTGCACGGGCCCTAATATCCCTCAGGGGGAAATTCAGCTCTTCACCAATGACTCTACTGGGAAGCTTGTGTGTTGATAAGAACCCTCACTACTGCAGAGCTTTTAGGATAGTTAATGATCATCAGGAGCCCTGGTGGCACAGTGGCTAAGAGCTCGGCTGCTAGCCAAAAGCTTGGCAGTTTGAATCCATCAGCTGCTTCTTGGAAACCCTGTGGGGGCAGCTCTACTCTGCTCTATAGGGTCACTATGTCAACTTGACAGCAAAGGGTTTCTTTGTTTTTTTTTTTAAATTGTACTTCAGGTGAAGGCTTACAGAACAAACAGTTTCTCATGAAACAGTAGTACACATATTGTTTTATGACATTGGTTAACAACCCCACATGTCAACCCCCCCCCTTTTCGACCTTTTTTTTTTTTGGTGAAAATATACATAGCCAAAGATACACCATTTCAAAAATTTCTACATGGACAGTTCAGTGACATCGACTACGCTCTTCCAATTGTGCTGTTATTCTCACTTTAGATGAAGGTTTACAGAACAAAATAGTTTCTCATTTAACAGTTAGTACACATGTTGCCCTATGACAATGGTTAACAACCTCACAACATATCAACAATATCCTTACTCAACCTTGGGTTCCTATCACCAGCTTTCCTGTCCCCTTCTGCCTTCTGGCCTTTGTCCCTGGACTGCTGTACCTCATTTGTCCCATTTGGTTTTATGGGGCTGTCCACTCCCCAGCTGAACGGTGAACCTAGGAAATGACTTCACCACTGAGCTAAAAGGGTGTCTGGGGACCATACTCTCGGGGTTTCTCCACTCTCCTTTAGGCCAGTAAATCTGGTCTTTTTTTTGTGAGTTAGAATTTTGTTCTACATCCTTCCCCAGCTCTGTCCAGAATCCTCTGTTGTGATCCTGGTCAGAGCAGTCAGTGGTGGTAGCCGGGCACCATCTAGCTGTACTGGACTCAGTCCGGTGGAGGCCTTGGTAGCTGTGGTCCATCAGTCCTTCGACTAATCTTTTCCTTGTATCCTGTTCTCTTCATTCTCCCTTGCTCCCAAAGGGATGAGACCAGCGGAGTATCTTAGATGGCTGCTCACAGGCTTTTAAAACCCCAGACGCTACTCACCAAGGTAGAATGTACAACATATGTTATGCCAATTGAGCTAGATGTTCCCCGAGACCATGGTCCCCACAGCGCTCCACCCAGCAATTCAGTCCCTCAGGGAGTTTGGATGTGTCTATGGAGCTTCCATGACCTTTCCTTGTACAAGTTGTGCTGGTTTCCCCTGTATTGTGTACTGTCTCACCCTTCACCCAATTCTTTTTCTTTTTGCTTTAACGACTACTAAAGGACCTCCGGTGTGGAACAGGCACTTGGCTGCTAACCAAAAGGCTGGCGGTTCAAACCCACCAGCCACTCCCTCGGGAGAAAAGACCTGATGACCTGCCCCCATAAAGATCACAGCCTAGGAAACACTATGAGGCAGTTCTACTCTGTCCTACAGGGTCACTATGAGTTGGGATCGACTCGATGGCACGCAACAACAATCACCAGACATTTGAACAAGCCTCCAAAATGAGAAAGTGAGACTAAAACTAGCAAGAAAGTGGTACTTAACAGGAAACAGAGACAATTCAAGCAGAATAAGAAAATCTGGAGGAAAAAAAAACACCCTGTAATTAATATCCCCAATGACATAAGAAAGGATATTGCATCCAGGAAAACAAGGGTACTCTGAAAAAGCAGGAACCAGAACAATAAGAACCCCTGGAAATTAAAAATATACCAATTGAAATAAAAGATTTAGTGGAAGGTATTTGAGAGTAAAGTAAAGGAAAAAGCCCAGTAAGTAGAACAGACTCATAAAAGGAGACAGAATAAAGAGAAAAGCTAAAGAAAGACCTTGAGGCTCAGCCTAGACTGTTCAATATCTAACTAACAGGGAGTTCCAGAAAGACGAAACTGGAAAAACGATCAAAGAAATCCTTTGAAATATGCCAGAACTGAAGAAAAGGCATCTTCAGATTGAAAACTCCCAATGAATGCTCAACTCGAGTGGAAGAAAAAAAGACCCATCCAAGGCATGTTATCCTGAAGATAAAGAAGAGATCCTATAAGCTTCCAGGGAGAAAACCAGGCCCCATAAGAACTCAGAATGGCACTGGATTTCTCATTAGCAACACCAGGAGATACTGCTATTTTTCTGAAGAAAAATTATTTTCAATAAAAAATTCTATACCCACCTGTGGTGATTAATTTTATATGTCAGCTTGGCTAGGCTATGTTTCCCAATGGTTTGGTCAAACACTACATTATTTCTTGTTCCATAATGTAATCTAATGCAATGTCATGTAACGACCTTCTATAATGTCATCTAACGTAATATAAGCAATCAGTTGAAAGGGGAGTTCTTTAGGGTGTGGTCTGCCTCCAGACTACAAATAGATATTTTGGCAGACTTACTTTCTCTCTCCACTCTGCACTCATCACGTCACCCGACCTACAGATTTGGACTTGCCAGCTCCCACAATCACATGAGCCAATCGCTTAAAGTAAATCTCTCTCCCAAACTAAGACACCACCTAACCATCACCGTTGAGGGAAGACAAAGGTACTTTTCTTTTTTTTCAGGGCTACTTTCTTTTTATTGTGGTATATATATATATATATATATATATTTATATATTTATATATATATATAAAATTTGCCATTTCAACATTTTTACATATACAGTTCAGTGACATTATGTTCGTCACGTTGTGCTTACCACTATCTTCTTCCAAATTATTCTACCACCACTAACAGAAACTCAGTATCCCCTAAACAATGACTCCCCCTTTTTTCCTCCATCCCATATCTGGTAACCACTAATAAGCTTTGGTCTCTATTCATTTGCCTATTTTCATACAAGTGGGATGGTACAGTATCCATCCTTTTGTGACTGACTTATTTCACTCAGCATAATGTTTTCAAGGCTCTTCCATGTTGTAGCATGCATTGGGACTTCATTTCTCTTTATGGCTGAGTAACATTCCATTGTATGTAAGGATAAAGGTACTTTTAAGGCCCATGAGGCCTCAAAAAAATTGCCTTTCAGAGACCCTTTCTTAGAAGCTATTGGAGGATGTGCTCTTCTCAAATACAAAAACCAAAGCAGTTGCGTAAATTCTGACTCATGGTGACCCTATATATCGCAGAGTAGAACTGTTCCATAGCGTACCCAAGGCTGTGCCCTTTCAAAAGCAGATTGCTAGGCCTTTCTTCTGAGGCGCCTCTGTGTGGGTTTGAATCGCCAACCTCTTGGTTAGTAGTCAAGTCCTTAACCATTTGTGCCAGCCTAAAGAAGATGACACGGGATCCAGGAAAAACAGGGATCTAAGACAAAGGGGTACAGTGAGAAGTCCCCAAATGACTCTCAGCAGCAGGCCTAGGAGTAGTGATGCGTCTAGACTGGAGCAGGAAGATGGAGGATTCAGGGGATGAGGGTGGTGGTAGAATACCTGATTGTTGTTAGTTGCCCTCGAGTGAATTCTGACTCATGGTGACTCCGTATGTGCAGAGCAGAACTGCTCCACAGGGTTTTCAAGGCTGTGACCTTTCAGAAGCAGGTGGCCAGGCCCATTTTCCAAGGCGCCTCTGGGTGGGTTCGAACAGCTAACCTTTTGAAGTAGTTGAGTGCTTAACTGTTTCTGCCACCCAGGGACTTCAGATTATCTGATACTTGTGAGCATTTGCCAAACGGCACTGATAGGGATTTGAAAGATCTACCGGGCCTTTTGGGAAGAACTTGCAATAGGTCTGTAGTAAACTAAACAATTTTTTAAAGGCAATTATTAACTCTGCGAAAAACAAAAAGTTGTACAAGAAAGAAAATGTAACTCCAGTACACTAGTTGGTTCTCTAGTGACTAATATTTATATCATCATCATACTATAAAGTGACTACAGATTTTCCCCCACTTTATGCATAGCTCTTAACCACCTTCTTACACCCCACCCCCTCAAATCCAAGCTTCCCAAATTGAATCCTCCTAATGTGTCAGCGGAGTCCTGGTGGCACAATGGTTAAGAGCTCAGCTGTAACCAAAAGGTCGACAGTTCGAATCCACCAGCCACTCCTTAGAAATCCTGTGGGGCAGTTCTACTCTGTCCTATAGGGTTGCTATGAGTCGATGGCAACCTGCTTTTTTTTTTTTTTTGGTTTAATGTGTCAGAAAACTGCAGTAGAAGCATATAATTTAGGGCGATTAACATCGGAAAACAAACAGCTGAAAGATTTTAAAGAGGTTTCTCTAGGGAGTGGGTCTGGGGGTCTAGGGAGAGGCTGATGAGGGCACTGCTGTTTGACTTTAGGTTATGTCCTTACAAAACTCTGATAAAATAAAACTTCAACTAAAAAGTAATACATTGCCTTGAAATTTTTATATAAAAAAGATTTTAGGAGGAAAAAAGGAGTGACAAAGCAACTGAAAATGAGGAATACTAAGGTAAAGGTGGAAAAAGAGGTAATATTATAAAATTCTTAGCGTGAAATGGTTCAGATTCTGAACTTACACACTTGATTTTCCTGCTGCTGGAAACTTCCAAGCACAGCACTCCTACAATGCCGTGCTCCTTCCCCCACGCCTGGAGCCCACAGGACATCTGACATCCCTCAGGGAGGGGTTCAGCCACCCCACCGAGCAGGTTCTGAACATCACTGTCACCTTCACCACATCTGCTCCTGGCCCAAGTGGAGGCCTCAATTGGGAAATGTGTGTAGAAAGACTTGTCTCCAGCTGCAAGCTAGAATGTTCAGCTTCCTAGGCTGGGAAAGCCAAGAATTCTAGAAAACCCCCCAGGTGTGGGGAGCAGGGTGAGATGTGGCTGATGACAGGTGTCGCAAACAGTGACCTTGGAGTTTAGAAAACAATTAAGGGTGAAAGGCATGGGTTATGTATCAGCATTTTACCCAGCTGACATAGTTCATGGCAAAAGCCAATCAACAGGCTCCTATCAACAAGGGGAAGCCCTGTGCAGAGGGTGCCAAAGGTATTTTATTTAACAGAGAGCTTCTTTTCCTCAAGGGATGTAGATGCTTTAAGGCAACATTTTCCCACCGGACAAGGATCATGTTAAATTATACTGGTGTTTATTCTTTTATTTCCAAGTCCTGGGGGTGAAGTGGGTTATTTATCTTTACTATCTCTCCGATGTATTTAGAGACCCTAACGAGGGCAGAAAATAAACATTTGATGGAAAACAGAAATGTCAATATGTGCCCTCTACCTATTGTTGATACAAGAGAAGCCAGTTTTAATAAGATTGAAACAATTAGACATGAAGATTGCTGTATGCAAGCCACATGAAAATGGAAAGCTATTGCTCAGTGTATGAAGGAAAATAAACCGTTTGCTGGTGGTTTCTTTTGATTGCATTAAAATAAATGCTTGAGTGTTAAATTTACTGAAGTTGATAACTGTACTGAGGTTATGTAAGAGAATATTCCTATTCTTAGGAAGTACACATTGAAATAATTGTTAAGCGACCATGAAGAATGTAACTTACCCTCAAACGGCTCAGAAAAAAACATTACGTGTGACTATTAAAAACACATATGAGTATCTAACTATCCAACCAGCTGCTGTGGAGTTGACTCAGACTCATGGCCACCCCATGTGTGTCAGAGTAGGACTGTGCTGCTCTATAGGGTTTCAATGGCTAATTTTCTGTAAGTAGATCACCAGACCTTTCTGCCAAGGCACGTCTCAGTAGACTTGAACTTCCAATCTATCTATCTAGAGAATAATAAAGCAAATGGAGCAAAATGTCAGCAACAGTTGGATCTGGGTATAAGGGCATTCTTCTCTGTACTATTTTTCTTGTAAGTATTCTATAAGTTTGAAATTATTTACAAATAATAAACTAAAAATAATGCAAAACAAAATGAATGCTCAGTATCCCAGCTGAAGCTGTAAGAAAATGACTGATGCTTTTCAAAGATAATCCAAAGGTACCCTGGGTGAGTGCCAGCCTTCCAAGTGATTGATTACCCTGGGACACCAGCCCCTGAACCTTATAAACTACCTGGGCTGAAATCTTAGTCTTCTAGAATAGTTTTCTGAATACACAAAGCTGTCTTAGAATGTCCAAGGTGGAAGAAAACTACACTTTCAGGGTTTGTTTGACTCGTTAATGGCCTTAATTCTAAGGCTGATAAGTGACCGGTCAGTTTGCATAACACAACTTAAGTTTAAAACAAAGGAACCATCCAGCAGTCTTACTGATTTAAGAGATAACTCCATTAAGGGGGTCTCCAAAAGCTTGGGCACTATTGTGTTAGTCTGCAATCTCCAAAGATGAGTGATCTGAGGCCAGCCTGCATTCGGATAAAGCTGCATAAAATAATTTACAACCGTACACAGGGGAGTGAGAACCAAGTGAAGGGTGTTTCTACAAAAGGAAAACGCTTTACTAAAAAACCAGGTACCAAAGAAGCCATGGAGGACCCTAGAACACTGCAGCTTTAAAAGACTGTATCTGTCATTATCCCTTATGTATGAGCACATGGGTGTCTAATCTTTCACATTAAATTCAACTTTTTTTAAAAATTCAGGATCATGGTTACTTTTAGGCGATGAGCACACGGATGGCATCCAGGTGACTGATGCAAATGCTCTCCTAACCTGGCTGATGGTTACGAGGGTGTTGGCCTCATATGAATTTGAACATTTGTTTTATGAGGTTTTCTGGATTTGTGTTAGACATTTTTTAAAACATTGTTTTGGCAATGAATATTGAATTAAAAAGTTTAAAAACTGAAGAAACGTAAATAGCATTAACTTGATTTTGGAATGTTTTAAATACTGTGTCCCACTCACATGTCCTCTCTACCCCATCTGATACTGATGCTTATAGGTCACAAGAGTAAAAAGCAAAGCATTCCAAACTAATATTCAAGAAAATAGTAAAAATGTACCTATTACCATGAAGTAACACACTGGCCTAAAATTCAAATCGGGTATCAATGATTGGTAGCTTAGTGTCTTTCCAGAAAGCAAGGCTTACTGGAGAGAATGAATAGAAAGCATGAGTTGCTGGGTACAGGTGAGGGACCACCCTGCATGGTGGGGAAAGGTGCTAAAGCTGAGGCAGGACCTCACTGACTTGGACGGACTGACAGATGTGGTTCTCAGCACTCTATCGGTCACACATGCAGCCGCCTTCTGCTGGGCTGATGATGCAAAATACTAACACATCCCCATCTGCACTCCAGGTTCAGGTCAAAGGAGGGCTGCTTTTTTAATGTAAATTTTTATTGTATTCCCTGCACGTCCTTGGGAGACTCAACAGTAACATGCCAACGTATCACGAACTGCTGCTTTAAGATGCCTATGCTGTGCAGTGGGAGCTGGAGGTTCTAACCCAGCTTGGTCTCTAGGAAGCAGCTGGACTGGGTATCTCTAGGCTCCTTCCAGCTCTGATCCTCTTATAACTCCATTAAAAAAAAAACAAAAAAAACCGGTTGCTGTCAAGTTGATTCTGACTCATGGCCACCCTGTGCGTGTCAAAGTAGAACTGTGCTCCGTAGGGTTTTCAATAGCTGTGATCTTTCAGAAGTAGATCATCAGGCTTTTCTTCTGAGGCACCTCTGGTAGATTTGAACCACCAATTGTTTGGTTAGTAGCCAAGCACTTAACTGTGCTAACCAGGGCTCCATTATCCATGTTGCTGTTGTTATGTGCTGTTGAGCTGATGGTGACTCATAGCGACACTAAGGGACAGAGTAGAACTGCCCCACAGGGTTTCCAAGGCAGATTGCCACATCTTTTTCCTGTGGAGTAGCTGGTGGGTTTGAACTGTTGACCTTTCAATTAGCAACTAAGCGTTTAACCACTGCACCACCAGGCCTCCCCATTATCCATAGAGGACTGAATATATGGCTATCTGAGAGAGATGAGTTGTCACCAATGGCGGTAGTGTAGAATGTCTATGAGCATAGGTTCTGGAGACAGAGACCTGGGTTCCAATGGCAGATCCACTATGACTCTGGACAAGTTGTTTACCCTCCCTCACCTTCAGTTTCCTTACCTGTGAAATGGAAATGACAACAGTATAGGGCAGTGAGGATTAAATGCGATCGGGCACGGAACATACCTGGGCAGGGCTGGCATTAAGCAAGTGCTCAGTACCGATTAACTGTGATTACTGTCCTCACAATACTTAGGTTAACTGGTACTTAGAGCATCTTATTGCCCCTTTCCTCTACTTTGGTTGATGCCAGAAACACAGTTTTGCTACACAGTGACATTGCACATACTCAAAATGTGTAAGCCCCAGATACCTTCCAGTGACCCGCTGGAGGGCTCAGTGACTGCTGACAGGCAACTGGTATGTTTCTTTTCCTGCAGCCATGGAGCCCTCCCCTTACATTTGAGCTGGGCACACTGAAATCCTTCAAGTCTCGTGAAAATGTACTGCTTCTCAACAATAGATTTACTTTTCCAAAATACAAAACTGCCCAGAGTGAGCAGGGCATAACACCCTTGGAGCTGTAGAGAGAAATGTGTTCTTCTGTCAACCAAGAGGACACTCTCTACTCATTAGCTACAGGATTTGGGCTTGGGGTTGCTTTGGGTTTCTGTTTGTTTGTCTCTTTAAGTAGGGGTGGGAGACGTTCACTGATTCAGTCAGTCACCTTCTTGTCATTACTTCTTATGACCATCAGGAAGGATTCTTGGGATGGTAAGAGGAGCCCAAGGCGCCATCAGTGGCCAGGGCAGGGGGTGATTAACTGGTCACACAGTTGGGTTGGCATATTGAGTGCTTCCTCTGTAGTTTATAAAACACCTTCAGATATGTCAACCCACTTCACCTTCATGACAAACCTATGAGGAAGGCAGGTGAATTGCAGTATTATTACCACTTCAAAGACAAGGAAAGTGAGGCTTAGAATCAAGTGGCTTGTCCAATATCCCAAGGCTAAATAATGGTAGGACCTGTGACCAAGTCCTCATTTCCATTCTCCCAGCAAGTTGTTTCTAAGGGAACATCATATAACCCAAGATGATCAATTAGGGTGGGGAAACATATTAAAGCTTCTACTTCTAGTTTTTTAGCTTGCATTTTCCATTTTTAATTGTTTTTGTTTGTTTTGTAACACTCTTAATAAATTAACAGAATTGTAATGTGCATATAACTTATAATTAAACACAAATACATTGGGGTGCAAGCTCCAAACATTTTAATTAATAGGGGTGCATGCTGTTGCTATTAGCTGTCATTGAGTCACATACACAATGGAACGAAACACTGCCCGGTCCTACACCATCCCCTTGATCAGTTGCAGATCAGACTGCTGAGACCCACAGGGTTTTCACTGCCTGATTTTCAGAAGGAGATCACCACGCCTATCCTCCATGTCCACCTTAAGCTGGAAGCTCTGCTGAAACCTGCTCAGTTCATAGCAACACACAGGTCTCCAATGACAGATGGCTGGTGGCTAAGTAGGAGATGCACTGGCCAGGAATTGAACCCAGGTTTCCCATAAGAAAGGTGAGAATTCTTCCACTGAACCATAAATACTTTACCTTAGGGGATACAGAAGTAAGATGAGTTCCCAAAGGAACACCTGATAGAATCTGACATCGAGGACAAAGGTTTGAAAAAGATGAGAGACAGCTGGGACCAGCTAAGCAAAGAGTGTCCCAGAACCACAGCATCTCAAAGAGAGGCAGCCTTGGACTCCACTCCAATAGGTGTCTGACACACGCAGAACAGAAGGAGAGATTGAAAAGGAAAAGACAGGACTCTGTCTTTGCCAACACACATAAGCTCTGGTGATCAAGAGGGGAGCCCTGGTGGTGCAGTGTTAAGTACTCCTCTACTAACCAAAAGGTCGCCAGTATGAACCCACCAGCCGCTCCGCAGAAAGATGTGGCAGTTTGTTTCCGTAAAGATTACAGCCTTGGAAACCCTATAGGGCAGTTCTACTCTGTCCTATAGGGTTGCTATGAGTCGGAATCAACTCGATGGCAATGGGTTTGGTTTTGGTGATCAAGAATACAGAAAAACAAAACAAACAAAAAACCTGAAAGTCGTAATGGCATCCACATTTGTTTAAATGACTTTTCTTATTGGATTCTGAATCTCTTTCTAAAATAAACAGCATGCTTTCTTCATGTTCAGGCAGTAAGGTTCATTTTTATATCATTTGTTATACATTTAAACCATTTATTAAAATAATATGCAAACACTTTTTATGGAGGTAAAATAAACCATTCACTTTTAAGGACACAGTCCTTTTTCATGTCTTTTGGATAACAGCAGCCCATGTTCACAGAGTACTTACTGTCAAAGCACCATTCTAGGAGTTTCATACAAAATACCTTGCTTAATACTTTTAATAACCCTAAAAGTAGGTACTATAGACTCACAATCCCCTTTCTGAAATTCTTGGGCTCAGTGGGTTTCCCAAATCAGAATTTACTGGATTTTTGTATGGTAATACGGTGCACATTGCATAAAAACCCAGTAGAGTCCAGGACTACGTGCTATCATCAAAAACATTTAATATTTCTGCAGTGAAATGTAGCAATAGTCATACTACTTTGGATAAATAAAGAGTATAAATAGCCACATGTCAGTTCAGGTCAGATTTTTAAAAAAAATTTTATTGTGTTTTAGGTGAAAGTTTACAGTGCAAATTAGTTTTTCACTCAAAAATTTCATACACAAATTGTTTTGTGACATTAGTTGCAATCCCTGCAATGTGTCAGCATTCTCCTCCTTTCCCTTTCCACCTTGGGTTCTCAGTGTCCATTCGTCCAGTTTTCCTGTCCCTTCTTGCTTTCTCGTCTTTGCTTTTGGGCAGGTGTTGCCCATTTGGTCTTGTGTACTTGACTGAACTAAGAATTGAACTAACTCACGTGTGTTACTCTTTGTCCTAATCTTTGGCCGAAAGGTGGACTTCGGGAGTGGCTGCAGTTCTGAGTTAGCCGGGTGTCCGGGGGACAAAGTATCGGGCATTCCTCCAGTCACTGTCAGTAAGTCTGATCAGGTGAGATTCTGACGTTAAATGAGTGTTCTCAAACTTAGGGAAAAAAGTTTTCAATTCTGAGAGTTTGGATTTTGGAAATGCAGACCAGTATTATTATCCCTATTTGATAGTTGAGGAAACTAAGGCACAAAGAAATTTTATAACTTGCCCAGGGTCACACAGCTAGTAAGTGGTAGGGTCAGGAGTTGACCCCAAGGCAATTTGGTTCTGGAACCCAGGCTCTTAACTGCTCTGCCATATTGCTTCTTTGTATGTGGCATATAGTTTAGGATTAAAGTTGGCGAAGGGCGTAAATTACATGTCAACTGGAAGTAGTCATGGAACGTGTATCTGGATCCAAGCAGAGTCCTGCCGATATGTAAGAGCTAGGGAACATCAATGCTTCCCATCCCTGAAGAACAGAGAGGATGACTTGGAGGAAGACCAACGGCTTGGAATTACTTATAGCAGACCATGAACCAAAAAGACCCTGGGCAAACAAAGTGCCCTGGTGAGGTCTGTGCTTGCCCTAAATTCCATGGAAAGGTTGGAAATGAGAATACAGAAAAGTCCTAGATGAACCAGGGACCCAATGAGACTGATGAATATAAAAGGGAGAATTGAGAAGATAATGAAGAGGAATAATAACAATAGCTACCGTTTCGCAAGCGTATACTGTATGCCAAATACTATGCTAAGCACTTTATATACAATACCATGTTTTATCTGTACAATAACCTTTTGAGGGAGAAATCATTATTATTCCCATTTTACAGAGGAGGAGGCTGAGGCCAAGGTGTCAAAGTTCACACACTTTATGAGAGGAAGAGCCCAAGGGAGGCAAACCACAGGTTTAGAAGCTAGAAATCTCACTGGGGGAGATGAGAGGTGGGCATCACAGATTTTTAAAAGGGCTCTACTGGCAAAGAAATTTATGACTTCTGGAAAGAGAGCTACTTTCTATAAAAATATTTTTCAAATTATGTCTTGGTGGGATAATGCCTTTGACAGGGTAAATGAAAAGAGAATTTAAATACTAGATAAGCAGTCTTGTTTGCTTTTTCACACAGGATGATGAACAAATATGTAGCTTCCGATCTCCAACTTGGAGAAGGCAATCAATATCTTTGACAGGTTCAGTCCTCAAATAGCAAAGTGGAAACAGCCACTTCCCACACAGAGATATTAGTTCCTATGGGCTAATGTGGAGGGGAAAAAAAAAAACCAAACCTGCTGCTGTCGAGTCAATTCCGACTCACAGCGACCCTATAGGAGAGAGTAGAACTGCCCCATAGGGTTTCCAAGGAGTGGCTGGTGGATTCGAACTGCCATTCTTTTGGTTAGCAGCTGAGCTCTTAACCATTGCGCCACCAGGGCTCCAACGTGGGGGAGGGAAGTGAAATAATCATGCAATTTTATGGTAATTTTATTAACAGCTACAAAACACCCACAAATACACTCACATGTGCCACAGACTGCAAAGTGAAGATCCACACTATTGCTACCTTTCTCAACTTCAACATTAACCAAAATCGTAGACTTCGGTGGGGATTATCAGAACATATTGCCTAAAGTAAGCCTATTATGGTGAGAGGGGAAAGCATTAGAACTTCCTTTCAGAACTGGCCAAAGACAGAATGTTTACATTCCAAGCAAAATCATAGGCACTTAACGACTGGATGTTACAACGACCTTACAAGAACCTTCTCTGGAACGCTGGGATTAAAAAGAAAAAAAAATCCAGTTCTTACAATTGGTTCACTATGACTAGGGTATAGCAGGGTTTTCTAAAACATTCCCCATGTGAAAGCTGTGGGAAAACCCGAGGCTCCCCCTTTAATGCAAGGGTTCTAAATGCGGGCACAAAATCCTTGTCACTGAGGACAAACCCGGAGTGCTTCATTCAAAGGAGGCAGCTACCAACTCACCCAACAACTCCCTGCAGGACAGAGAGCAGCACGCCCATTTTACAGATGAGGAAGTGGAGGCTCTGTGAGGTTGAGTCACTTGTTCCAGGTCCTGTCAAGTACAGGTGGAGCCAGAAATGACACTAAGTCTTGGGTTTTCCCACAACTGGGTGGGCAGTGGGAGGTGCTCTTGAAACAGATGGAGAAGGGGGTCACCAAGGCGGTCTTCAGCTCTCCTGATTCCACCCCTCCACCTGAGCATGGATTCCATGCTTACCTGTCTTACTGATAGTTTTTTTTTTTTAACAGATTTTTTTTTCTTTAAATGAATTTGAATTTTATCTATCACACAGCTTTACATACGTTTGAAAATATAACCAATGAATAATTTAGCAATACCTGAAGAACACCATGGACACAAGGAAAGTATTAGCCCAAGAGATAGAAAGGGCCACATAAACCAGAGACTTCATCAGCCTGAGACCAGAAGAACGAGATGGTGCCCAGCTACCACCAATGACTGCCCTGACAGGGAACACAACAGAGAGTCCCTGATGGAGCAGGAAAAAGTGGGGTGCAGAACTCAAATTCTAGTAAAAAGACCAGACTTAATGGTCCGACTGAAACTGGAGGAACCCCAGAAAGCATGGCCCCCAGACTCTCTGTCAACCCAGAACTAAAACCATTCCCGAGGCCAACTCTTCAGACAAAGATTAGACTGGACTATGGGCCATAAAATGATACTCATGAAGAGTGTGCTTCTTAGCTCAAATAGACACATAAGACTAAATGGGCAGCTCCTGTCCAGAGGCAAGATGAGAAGGCAGAGAGGGTCAGGAGCTGGTTGAACAGACATGGGAAATCTGAGGTGGAAAGAGTGTGCTGTCACAGTACAGTGAGACCAACTAGGGTCACAAAACAATGTATGTATAAATTTTTGTATGAGAGACTAACTTGAACTGTAAACTTTCACTTAAAGCATAACAATATAAAAAAAAAAAATAGCAATATCTGCAAGTGATTTGGAGTCCCCAGGTGATGCAAATGGTTAAAAGTCTGAGGTTTGAGTCCACCCAGAAACACCTCGGAAGAAAGGCCTGGCGACCTACTTCCAAAAAATCAGCCACTGAAAACGTTATGGAGCACAATTCTACTCTGACACGCATGGGGTTGCCATAAGTCAGAATCAACTTGAAGGCAACTGTTTTTTGTTTGTTTGTTTTTACTGGATAAATGATTTAATCAAGTGACAATGTCTAGCGCTCCTATGTACTGGAGTATACCCTGCAGTCTTCACTTCTATGGGGAGAGAACTACTAATCTAGGCAACCAAGCCTCCTCCTCAATTTTAGTGACGAAACTGGAGAGGACCATGGATCCGCCCAAACTCATTAGTTACTCAGAGCTAAAACTTGAAGCAGCTTCACATCCAAGATTAATCAATTTTGGAGTAACAAGAGGTATTTTATCAGGGGGTGCTGACTGGGCAGAGGACAACTTGGGCCAGACCACTAGTGACTCTTCCATTATGGGGCAGAATCAGTTCATAGAGGTAGCCAGAAACAAAGACTAACTGCCCTTTGTAGAAAATATGCATATAAAAAAAGTCTAATAGAAAATTTGGAAGTCAGCTACATGGCCAATCAACTGGAAGAGATCCATATTCATGCCCCTTCCAAAGAAAGGTGATCCAATGGAGTGCAAAAATTATCGAACAATATCATTAATATCACACTCAAGTAAAATTATGCTGAAAATAATTTCAAAATGGTATAGCAGTACATCAACAGGGAACTGCCAGAAATTCAAGTGGGATTCAGAAGAGGACGTGGAGCGAGGGATATCATTGCGGATGTCAGATGGATCTTGGATGAATGCAAACAATACCAGAAAGATGTTTACCTGCGTTTTACTGGCTACAAAAAGGCATTCGACTGTGTGGATCATAACAAATTATGGATAACATTGCAAAGAATGGGAATTCCAGAACACTTAATTGTGCTCATGAGGAATCTGTACATAGACCAAGAGGCAGTCATTTGAACAGAACAAAGGAATACTGCGTGTTTTAAATCAGGAAAGGTGTGTCAAAGTTGTAGCCTTTCACCATAGAGTCAGCCCTCTGTATCCACGGGTTTTGCATCTGCAAATTCAACCAACTTCGGATAAAAAATATTCTGGGGTTGGGGGGAAAGGGGGAGAAAGTTCCAAAAAGCAAAACCTGAATTTGCTGTGCACCAAGCACTGCACTGAATCCAGGTGAATGAAGTAATGTGTGCAGGCATCCCCCGCTGTAGCCCTCCCGCCATTTCACAGATCCTCAGTCTCTCTCCAACACTCAGTGTCTCATTCATTTGCTACTTGCGTGCACCCTTTGTTTCTGTGAAAAAAATGGCTCCTAAAAAGCAATGAAGTGGTTAAAGCAATCCCTCAGGTTAAGGGGGGCGTAAAGTGCTGTCTCTAGATGAGAAAATAAAAATCTTAGATCTTTTGAGAAGTGGCATGTGGTTTGGCAAAGTGGGCTGTAAGGTTGGTAAAAACGAATCAAGCATTTGCACAATAAACAGAAAGAAGCTGAAATTCGTGGAAGTGTTAGTGCTGCCCCTACAATGGCAAAAATGGTCTCTCTGGTTCATGATAAAGTGCTTGCAAAGACTGAGAAAGCATTAAGTATAAGCATTAACAACTATTTACACAGCATTTACATTTTATTAAGTATTGTAAGTAATCTAGAAATGATTTAAAGTATACAGGAGGCTATGTGTAGGTTATATGAAAATACTGTGCCATATTATATAAGGGATTTGAGCATCTGCTGATTTTAGTATCCAAGAGGGGCCCTAGAACTAATCCTCCGTGGATACCAAGAGATGACTATACTAATTTAATCTGTATGCTGAGCAAATAATCCAAGAAGCTGGACTATATGAAGAAGAACAGGGCATCAGGATTGGAGGAAGACTCACTAACAACCTGTGACATGGAGACTACATAACCTTGATTCCTAAAAGTGAAGGGACGTGAAGCACTTACTGATGAAGATCAAAGACTACAGCCTTCACTATGGATTATACCTCAACATAAAGAAAACAAAAATCCTCACAACTGGACCAATAAGCAATATCATGATAAATGGAGAAAAAACTCATGTTGTCAAGGATTTCATTTTACTTGGATCCATAATCAATGCCCAGGGAAACAGCAGTCAAGAAATCAAATGACATACTGCATTGGGCAAACTTGCTGCAAAAGACCTCTTTAAGGTGTTAAACAGCAAAGATGTCACTTTGAGAACTAAGGCGTGCGAGACCCAAACTATGGTGTTTTCAATCACCTCATATGCATGTGAAAGGTGGGCAATGAATAAGAAGACCGAAGAAGAATTGATGCCTTTGAATTATGGTGTTGGCGAAGAGTATTGAATATACCATGGACTGCCAGAAGAAACAAATCTGTCTTGGAAGAAGTACAGTCAGAATGCTCCTTAGAAGCGAGAATGTGAGACTTTGTCTCATATACTTTGGACATGTTATCAGGAGGGATCAGTTCCTGGAGAAGGACATCATGCTTAGTAAAGTAAAGGGTCAGTGAAAAAGAGGGAGACCCTCAAAGAGATGGACTGACACAGTGGCTACAACAATGGGCTCAAACATAGCAACGACTGTGAGGATGGCTCAGGACCAGGCAGTGTTTCACTCTGTTGTATACAGGGTCACTATGAGTTGGAACTGACTCTAAGGCACCTAACAACAACAACAGAAAAACACAAACATAGTGAAAATGCATATGTTATGGTAATAAAAACATAGGTAACTTTTAAAAATCTTATTTCCCAAATTTTCTATAATGTGGCTAAATTACGTTTTTCTTCTTCTAAATTTTATTTATTTTGTTGTTGCTGTTGAGAATATACACAGCAAAACAGACACTAATTCAACAATTTCTATATGTACCATTTAGTGACACTGATTACATTCATCAAGTTGTGCAACTATTTTCACCCTCTTTTCTGAGTTGTTCCTTCCTCATTAAGATAAACTCACTGCCCCCTAAGGTTCCTGTCTAACCTTTCCAGTTGCTATTGCCAATTTCATCCCATGTAGATACTTCTTAAAAGAGTATAATGCTCAAGTTAGACCTTTTTTACTAGTTAGCCTAAACTATTGTTTGGTTTTGAGATGACTTTAGGTGGTATTTTTGGTTTATCTCAGGGCTATAGATTAATAGATTAAGATAAAAGATTAAGATTATCTCAGGGCAACAGTTTCAGGGGTTCACCCACCCTCCATGGCTCCAGAAAGTCTAGAGTCCATGAGAATTTGAAATTCTGTTCTGCACTTCTCCCTTTGGATCAGGATTCTTCTGAGAAATCTTTGATCAAAATGTTCAGTAATGGTAGCCAGGCACCATCCAGTTCTTCTGGTCTCATGGCAAAGGGGGCAGTTGTTCATGAAGGCTTAGCCACACATTCTATATCTTCCTCCTTTTCCTGATTCTCCTTCTTCCTCTGTTGCTCCAAGTGAATAGAGACCAACTGCTGTGCCTTGGCTGGCCACCTGCAAGCTTTTAAGACCCCAGGCACTACACAACTAACTAGGAGGTAGAACAGAAGCACTAAACACGTTATTAGGCAATTAACTGGGATGTCCCATGAAACCATGACCCTAAACCTCCAAACCAAGAAACCAAATCCCATGAGGTGTTTAGTTGTACATAAGCAGCTTCAGCAGCTACTCTTTTTTTGTTGTAAACATATCTGTCCATAATTTTTGCCAGTTCTATGTTTTACAGGTGTACAACTTACTGACAGCAATTACAATAATCGGCTGTGTAACCCTACCCTTAATCAACGTGATTTGTCCATCACTGTTAACCTGCTTTCTCCCCCTCCCTCCTACCCCTGGTAACCACTAATAAACTTTGGTCTCTGTATATTCGCCTTTTCTTGTCTTTTTATATAAGTGAAGCCATACAATATTTGTCCTTTTGTGCTTGGCTTATTTCACTCAGCTTAATGTCTTCAAATTCCATCCATACTACAGCATGTATCAAGACCTCATTTCTCCTACTGAGTAGTATTCCATTGCATGTATGTACCACATTTTATTTATCTAGTCATCTGTTGATGGGTACTTAGGTTGTTTCTGCCTTTTGGCTATTGCGTATAGTGCTGCAATGAACATGGTGTACAAGTCTCTTTGTGACTCTGCTTTCAAGTCTTTGGGTTATATACCTAGAAGTGGAATTGCTGAGTCATATGGTAGCTCTAATTTTAGTTTTTTGAGGAACCGCCACATGGTTTTACACAAAGGCTGTACCATTCTGCATTCCCACCAGCAGTGGATAAAGGTTCCCATTTCCCCACATACTGGCTAACATTTGTTATTTTCTGGTTTGTTTTTTTTTTAATCTCTAAGTAGTGGGAGAGAGATAGTATCACATTGTGTTTTGATTTGTATCTGATAGCTAATGATGCTGAGTATTGTTTCACATGTTTGGTGGCCAACTGAATGTCCTCTGTGGTGAAATGTCTATTAAAGTCTATTGCTCATTTTATGATTGGTTTGTCTTTTTGTTGTTAAGTTGTCGAAGTTTTATATATATTTTGGTTATTAGATTCTTGTTGGATATATGGTTTCTGAAGATATTCACCCAGTCGGTAGCTTGTCTTTTCACTTTTTTTAGTAAAGTGTTTTGGTGAACAAAAGTTTCAAATTTTTACAAGGTCCAATTTATTTATTTTGTCTTTTGCTGTTTATGCTTTTTTTTTTATTATATTATATAATCCATTGTTGAAAGCTAGGCCTGACTGTTGCCCCTCTTTGTTCTTCTAAGAATTTTATGGTTTAGTTTGTACATTCAGGTCCTTAATCCATTTTGAACTTGTTTTGGCGTATGGTGTGAGGTATGGATCCTATTTCATTTTTCTGCATGTGTGTCACGGATTGAATTGTGTCCCCAAAAAATATGTCAACTTTGTTGAGTCATGATTCCCAGTATTGCATAATTATGTACCATTTTGTAATCTGATATGATTTCCTTATGTGTTGTAAATTCAATCATTATGATCTAATAAGATGGATTAGTGGCAGTTATACTGATGAGGTATACAAGACTGGATAGTATCTTAAGCCAATCTCTTTTGAGGTATAAAAGAAAGAAGCGAGCAGAGACACATGGGAACCTCATACCATCGAGAAAGCAGTGCCGGGAGCAGAGTGCGTCCCTTGGACCTGAGGTTCCTGTGTAGAGAAGCTCCCAGACCAAGGGAAGACTGATGTATCTTAAGGACCTTCCTCCAGAGCCGACAGAGAGAGAAAGGCTTCCCATGGAGCTGATGCCTTGAATTTGGACTTGTAACCTACTAGACTGTGAGAGAAAAAACTTCTCTTTGTTAAAGCCATCCACTTATGGTATTTCTGTTATAGCAGCACTAGATGACTAAGACAATGTGGAAATCCAATTTTCCCAGCACCATTTATTGAAGAGACTCTTCTTTCCCCCAACAAATGGAATTAGCACGCTTGTCAAAATCAGTTGACCACAGATGTGTGGGTTTATTTCTGGACTCTCAATTCTATTCTATTGGTTGATATGTCTCTTGTTATACTAGGATCAGGCTATTTTGATTACTGTAGCTATATAGTATGTTTTAAAATCAGGAAGTATGAGTCCTCCTAGTTTGTTCTTCTTTTTCTACATTGCTTTAGCTATTTGGGGCATCCTGCCATTCCATATAAAGTTTAGGATTGGTTTTTCTATTTCTGCAAAGAAGGCTGTTGTAATTTTGATCAGGATTGCATTGAATCTATAGATAGCTTTGGGTAGTACTGACATCTTAACAATATTAAGTCTTGCAATCCATGAACATGGACTATTGTTCCATTTATTTAAGTCTTCTTTAATCTCTTTCAGCAGTTTTATAGTTACCATTATAAAAGTCCTTCACGTTCCTTGTTAGATTTATTCCTAGGCTATTTTATTCTTAGATGCTCTTGTAAATGGAATTGTTTCCTCAATATCCCTCTCAGATTTCTCATTCCTGGTGAATAGGAAGATTTTATTTTTTAGAGGAGTTTTAGGTTCAAAGAAATACTATGCTGAAAGTACAGAGAATTCCCGTATACCCCCTCTGTCCCCTGAACACTGTTTCTCCTATTTATGAACATCCTGCATTCATGTGGTACATCTGTTACAACTGATCAACCAATAGTGACACTTTACTATTAACTGAAGTCCAGAGTTTACATTAGGGTTCACTCTTTGTGGTGTACAGTCCTCACGGGTTTTGACAAACACACGATGTGTCATGTGTCCACCATTACAGCGTCATACAGATAAAACAGACTGAGCTTTTGCTTAACATTTTCTTTGGAAAATGATCCTGTCCTGAGCACATTAACAACTTCAATAACAAAGATGACAACTTGGAAAACCATTGTCCTACACCTGTGGCCTGCCTTGATTTGTGACTAAAATGGTTTTTTAAAAATTTCTTTCCCCACTCCCTGCAGGGGTGTGGGGGTGTGGGGTGCCGCGGGCAACAACTGTGGAAGAGGATAAGATGCCCATGTGTGGGAAATGTTAGACATACCTAACGCGTGATTTGGCAACGGAAGATAACATCTGAGTCATAAAGCAGCCCTACATCAAAACAGTAAATCATAAGCAAACAATGTGGGAAAACACATTCCTGTATTCTTACAGAGCCTGTGTTGGGAGGATTCACATCCCAGGGCCCTTAACCCATAAATCAACAAACCCATCCCTTCTCTAGGAGGCATCGAGCACCAACATTCCCACTTCTGCATGCTCAAAGGGGGATGAGGGCAGTGGGTGCCATGCCCTGTCATGCAGTAGCCCTGGGGACAGGAGGCAGCTGCAGGTATTGTGACCCCACCTGCAAACAGTTTTTATCTTTGCAGAGCAGTAAACATTTTAAAGGGCAAGGTCCACAGAGCCGTCCTACTGAGACTTTAAGAAACCCCTTCGAGCTAGTGCTTCTAAATCCAGGTTCCCAGGAGCCCTGGGTGCCACAAAATTATCTCAGGGATCACCCTAGGACCCTCTGCCTCCTTCCTTCTACCAGAACAGTTCCTTTTTTATCTGTTTTATAAATGGGGCCTTCTGTAAAGTTTCATTCAAACACAAGGTGCTCTACCTACCTTTATAAGGAGCCATGGTGGCTTAATGGTTAAACGCTCAACTGGTAACCGAAAGGTTGGTGGTTTCAAACCCACCCAGCATCTGCATGAGAGAAAGACCTGGCAATCTGCCTCCGTAAAGACTACACCCTAGAAAACCCTATGGGGCAGTTCTACTCTGTCAACGGGGTCACTATGACTTGAATATCGACTCAACAGCAGCCAACAACAACAACCACATATACCTTTATAAGATCCCTGGATGGCACAAATGGTTTATGCTCAACTACTAACCTCAAGGTCAGTAGTTTGACTCTGCCCAGTGGCTCCACAGAAGAAAGGCCTGGTGATATGCTTTCATAAAGATTACAGCCAAGAAACCTATGGAGCAGTTCTACTCTGTAACACATGGGGTCGCTGTGAGTCGGAACTCACTTGACGGCAAGAGTTTGTTTTTTAAATCCACCTTTATCATACGGTAGATGAGGCAACTGAGGCTCAGAGGGGGAAAGTGAGTTGTATAGCATCACACAGCTGATTAGTGGCTGGGCTCCAGCCTGCCTGCCCAATGCCCTGCCTCTTATGTCACCCTGGTTGCAAAAAGGGTTCTGTTCCAAAATAACGGATTAAATGAGAAGGCCATGCAGTCTCACCTTTGTAGTGAGAAAGGCTGGGAGCACATGAGGTCCATTCGGGAGGTCTCTGAAATTGCTCTGGGGAAGTCATGGAAGATTGAAAAGGCCTAGAAAGCATTTGTTGGGGCAATGGAGCTTCCAAATTTCCAACTCCATGGGCTTAGCTGGGCAATAGGTGGACAAAACCATTGTCTTAGGCACATCTGCTGATCCCTAGCATGAAGAGATTATGGCCTAGGAAGTATGAAAAATGCTCTGGAAGACTTTTGGTTAAACATGGCCGACTGATCACCGCACTGATCTCTGATCTCTCCTGAAGCTCCACTAAAAATGGAAAAAAACCTAATTTTAAAAAGGCGTAAACTACAAGAACAACGTGAACAAGATAGGAGATGATATAGACCCGAGATATTAACAAAGTTTTGGATGCCGCTGGAGGGTAGTTAGCCAAACGGTAGAAGATTTAGTGCATCTCTGCCAGCAGGCAGTGTAGGGTGGGAGGCATGAGCTGATCTGAGCCCCAGAAAGGCCCAGGATCAGAGGCACAGGCTAGCCTTGGAAACAGGAGGCTCGGGAGAAGGTCTATATAAGGGCTACCCACTACCTCATCCAGCAAAAGCCTGGAGAAATCAAAAAGCTGTTGACTTCCACACCTCTACATCCTCCACTGCACCTGACCCTGAACAGTTGCTCGAAGGATATCTGTGGATTTGATTTATCTTGAAGGCAATCATCAGACGACTGCCCTTCTGATTATTCCCTATTTCTTTGAATCTACTATGCCATGTGATGCACCATTATTTACATATTCATGAGAAAGAAAAAACAACCAATTTAACTATGACATGGCATCGATTTTAAGACCCACCCCAACATCAGAGATGTTAAAACATGAAAATAATAGGCATTTAGAATCAACGACATATGGTAGATTGTAAGGATACTACCTGTTTTGCACAGGAGTGCATGGAACCATGATACCTCCATACACTCTCCTCACAGCACTCATAAAAGGGGACAGTAAAAAGACTCACTTGGCAAAGATGCGTCATTCCCAGAGTCTATATAAACAAAAACACCCAAACCAGTTGCCATTAAGTCGATTTTGGCTCATGCCTACCCCATATACGTGTCAGAGTTGAGCTGTACCCCATAGGGTTTTCAATAGCTGTGATCTTTTGGGAGTAGATCACCTGGCCTTTCTTATAAGGCGACACTGGGTGGACTCAAACCTCCAGTCTTTTGGTTAGCAGCCAAGCACGTTAACTGTTTGTACCACTCAGGGACTCCACAGTACGTAGCAGGATAAGGAAAAAGCTGAGAAGTAGGTGGATGCATGGGAAGGGATCCATAAAAGCAAGCAGGCCCACAGGCATAATGACGCCTGAAGAGCTGACTCAGGGTCTCCGGAGGCAGTGGACTGGGCCACTGAGCACCTGTCTCTGGCCACCCTTCTCCACACACATGATGAGTCAGACACCAACCGCAGCAGCCTCTGTATGACAAGTGATGCGCTGGGTCTTTTGGAACATTTGCCAAATGCTTGCCTCCTTGGTGAATGAACTCAGCACATGTACATTCACTCATTATGGCGCAGGTCCTAAACGCAGGGGTCGGCCTACACAGGAAATACAGCAAATCCTTTGCAAAGAATGAACCAAGTCTTCTCCCTCGGAAAAAAGCTTCTCTCCAGCCTCCTTCAAGGGACTTGGAAAGGAATGCTACCCATTTGCAAATCAATAACTTACATTGGCTGTGTAGACAATAAAGCTCAATATGTGACCCTAGAGACCCATAATGGCTCAGTGTTCTAACATAATCCTGCCCTCCAAGAAGCAGACAAGAAACCGACATGCCTCCTGGCTGTGTCTGCCCAGGGCCACACCAAGGGGTGGGGGGAGGCATTTTCTCATGGGGT
>NW_004444032.1:9526404-9557480 GCF_000243295.1 Trichechus manatus latirostris | reverse complement strand
CTGAAAATGCTGCCAGCAGCCAACGACACTCGACATTTTACCACTTCCTACTTTTCATGGCTATTTGCATAACGGTTGTTAGGAAAATACCTATACCAGAAGGGAGCCGATTTAGTGGAAAAAGCATTTCAATCATTCGCTTTCAGCCAGAATTTCTCACACTAGCAGGCACTTGACATTATCCTTGGAAATTAGGAGAGAAGCAGCTGCCACGCAGGCCACGCCTCCAGGGACTTCAGCCTTCTGCTACATGGGGAGTCACCCATGCGAAGGTTTGTTAGCTCCTGTGAAATCCCAGCCAGGAGCAGGGGCTGGGAGATAGGGTGATAAACCCGAACTCCACCCTACCTGCATCAGCCCTGTGCCCAACCTGCAAGGACAATAGAAGGGCCAGTGGCTGGCAACCATAATTTTCCCGATTGTTTCACTCCCTCCTAATTACTCTCCTGGCCTGGCACCACAGCAGGAGCTGTGGGTGAAGTGGAGATGATCTCAACTCCCAGACCCCCAGGAACCGAGCTAGCCAGGTGTCCAGGAATCTAGGAATGAGCCTTTATTAACCCGCTTGCCTCATCTGAAGGGTGGCTGGAGCATACCTCTGTTTCTTTTTCACTCACATGAGAGACTCTTAGGAACTTCCCTCCCTCCCTCCCAAAAGAAAAGCAAAGGAATCCATCCCTCCATGAAGCACAACCCCTGCTTAAACTAAGCATTCCTTAGTTTAGACAAAATCACTGAAGAACTCTTCCAATTGCCCACTCAACTTTTGCCATGCAAAGTGACCAACCAAACTTAGCCAACATCTGGCACATTCAGCTGTGGTTGTTCTAGATCTAAATACAGAGGTTTTTCCTTTTACAAAGGCCAAATGGCATGCTGTTATGGGCAGCAGTTCAGTGGAGAGAGGTTTTTAGGAAGCTGTTGCTGCTGCATGCAAAAAAAAAAAAAGCAAGCAAGCTTAAGGATTTCGTGCGCTTAAAATGAAAATCAAAACTTGACACTGGAAGATGGCTGCCTGATGGTTTGGCACCTCTCCCTGGCCTAAGTACTCCAAATCCAACATGGGGATTTCCACGCCTGAGCCCAGCACACTCTTCACTGGATTTGCTCCCAACGTGTTGGGCACGTGGGTGGAAATGCTGGCAGCCCTCCCATTTGGCCTGGGCTCAGCCCAGTACCTGATTAGCACATACGAGTTGGTTTTGGCCATTTGGCCTTTATTGGATAGTCCATCTGGGGTGTCTGAACAGCAGCTGTTAGGCAGTTAGAGCACAAGGGCAGAATAAGACGAGTCTTCTCTTTCTCCCCTTCTCTTGGTTGGCCAACAGCCCCTGGGGTGAGAGGCAGTCAGTATTTCCCAGAAGGAACGTGAACTGAGCATGCTCAGTGTACCCAGTAGTGAGGGAGGAACTCAAGCACCCCAGAAGTGATAGCCCCTTTAGGTCCAGCCCCATGTGCAAGACCTGTCCTACCAGTGGTAGACCAGAGAGGACGAATGAGTGTACACCTCCTTGCACTCAGCCCAGGGACACCCATAGGAAAATACACCTATTAAGCACCTACTACGTGCTATGAGTTGCAATCGACTTGACGGCAACAGGTTTGGTTTTGGTTTATGTGCTAGATGGAGTCCCTGGGTGGTGCAAACAGTAATGTACTTGGCCTCTAACTAAATGGTTGGCGGTTTAAACCCACCTAGAGGTGCTTCAGAAGAAAGGGCTGGCAATCTACTTCTGAAAGATCAGCCACTGAAAACTATGGAGCACAGTTCTACTCTGAAACACATGGGTCACCACGAGTTGGAATCAACTCCACGGCAACTGGTTTGTGTTTTTTGTTTTATGTGCCAGGCATGGGAAAGAGGAATATCTATGAGACATGGGCCCTGTCTTAAAGGAACCCAGAACCCACCAGGAAGAAAACTGAGTAAGACATAGTAATACGATGTGACAGACGCCATAACATAGGCACCTGAAATGTGCCAAGGAAACAGATGAGAACTTGGTTAATTCTGCATTGGGCAGAGGGTGAGGTGGTATCAGGGAAATCCCATTTGAACTGGGCCTTAGTGAATGACCAAGAAGTAGCCACGAGGACCCAGAGAGAAGTCGGAGGTAGAGGAAACAGAGGGTGGTTTGTGGGTAGCTAGTGTGAAGCGAGCAGGGTGGTGGCAGGGGCTACTGTGAACACCACATGCCTACTTTGCTCAGTAGACCTGGAAAGCCACTGAGAGGATTTAAGGAGTAAAGTGACAATTAGATCTGACTTTTAGAAAAACTGCTTTGGAGATGGCAAGGCTGCATGGAAGAAGCAGTAACTAGAAGGAGACACATCAGTCAAGAGGCTCTTGTGAAGGTTCTAGATAATGAGGGCTGGTGTGTGGTCTGCCACTGTGGGAGAGCAGAGTGAGGTCCGCAGAGTTGCAGGCAGGAAGGGCATGGTGGCTGCCTGGGGCCAGCCTGGGCCGTGATAGGGCTAAAAAGCCTGGTGGGTTTAATGCCTCTGAGTCCAACCTGCCAACACACCACTTCTCTCTGCCATATTTTTTGAACTTCTCTGATCCCCAGCTTCACCCCTGCCAAAATCTGAGCTACATCCTGGTTTCCAGCAATACCTTTTATATCTTCTTCTAATCATGCATCCCACTTCCCACTGCTTCCAAACCTCTCACCCACCAGCTGTCAGATGCTGGCCCACAGGGCTTCGCTGGCCTCCCCTACATCTCCACCAACTCTGGGACCAGGAGCCCCAAGAAGGAAGTGGGATGTACTCCCTGCTTGATCCTACCCACAGGCCCCTTTCCAAATATAAAACAAGAAGTAACTCACCAGAGGGGTGAGGTCACCCTTCCAGGTTTACCTGTCCCAGCTAGTATCAGGAATTACAGGATCCAGCTGGTCTCCTAGACTACCTTTCCTCTCAAGTGACCCCGTGGAGTCATGGCAATCTTCGGGTCTTCCCAGAAACGTCTCTGGGACATTCTTCTATGACCAGAGCATAACATGAGATGGCAATCCTAATTTCTTTGTGAACTCCAAAAGGAATGCATTTAGGGTGGGGCCAGGGCAGAGCATTAGGGCAGACAAGCCCCAGGTGTTTGTCTTGTAAGGCTAATTGTTAATATCTGAAGTAGTAGTTATACTGGGCCTTACATGTGCTGTATAGCATTTATGCTTATAAGAGGGTTTCGCTGCGTATAATCATATTGAATCCCCACAACCACATGAGGTAGGTGGGTTAGGTACTCATAGGAGGCCGCATGGAACAGAGTGTGAGCGCACAGACTCTGGAGACAGACTGCCTGGGTAAGTACTTCACTTCTTGTGCTTCAGTTTCCCTAGTTGAAAAATGAGGTCAATAATAATGCCTAGCACATAGTGAGTACTTCATAAATGTTTATTAAAGAAAGATCTCCAATGCAGAGATGACTAAACACAGAGTCCACTGCCTGTCGGTTTGTCGTACTGTGGTGGCTTATAGGTTGCTGTGATGCTGAAAGATATGCCCCTGGTATTTCAAATACCAGCAGGGTCACCTGCGGTGGACAGGTTCCAGGCTAAGTGAGACCCGGTAATCTACTTCTGAAAATTGGTCAATGAAAACCCTATGGATCACAACAGAATATTGTCCAGTATAGTACTGGAAGATGAGCCCCCGAGGCTGGAAGCACTCAAAATAAACAGTGGCCGTAAAATGGACTCAAGCATATCAAGGATCGTGAAGATGGTGCAGGACTCGGCAATGTTTCGTTCTGTTGTACATGGGGTCGCCATGATTCGGAGCCGACTCGATAGCAGCTGATTACAACAACACGGAGTGCTCACAGGCCGAGTGACTTGAGGTTGTCTAGCTGGAATGTGAGAGGGAGGACTAGAATTCCTTGGATCCCAGGTCATACTCATACTGCATCAAGCTACTGTGGGAAGCACCTATTCTCTGCCTAGCCCCTCATCTTGCCTTAGAAGGTACTTTTACAGGGAAAATGACGTACATCATCATCCTATGGCGAGAACCATTAAAGTATGGTGTTGGTGTTAGTTGCCATCGAGTCGATTCCAACTCATGATGACCCCACGTGTGCAGAGTAGAACTGCTCCATAGGATTTTCGAGGCTGTGACCTTTTGGAAGCAGATCACCAAGCCTGTCTTCTGAGGCACCTCTGGGTGGGTTGAAACCGCCAACCTTTTGGCTAGTAGTTAAGCACTTATATGTTTGCACCACCCAGGGACTGCTACATCTTAAAAAAAAACATTTTTTTTATTGAGACAAAATTCATATAACATAAATTCATCATTTAACCATTTTAAAGTATATAATCAATGGTTCTTAGTATATTAACAATGTTATGCAATCATTACCGCTCTCTAATTCCAGAATATTCCTCTCAATTTCCCTCTCCCCCAGCCCCTGGCAACCACTAATCTACTTTCTGTCTCTACAGACTTGCTTATTCTGGACATTTTATATAAATGGAATCATACAATAGATGGCCTTTTGTGTCTGGCTTCTTTTACTTGGTGTAATATCTTCAAGGTTCACCCATGTCATAGTATGTATCAATACTGCATTCCTCTTTATGGCTGAATAATATATTATTGTATGGATATACCACATTTTGTTTATCCATTCAACAGTTGATGGACATTTGGTCCCCCCCCCCCCACTTTTGGCTATCATGGATAATACTGTTATGAACACTCATGTACAAGTTTTTGTAGACATATGTTTTCAGTTCTCTTAGGTATATGCCTAGGAATGCAATTGCTGGATCATACGGTAACTCTATGTTTAATTTGTTGAAGAAATGCCAAACTATATTCCAAAGTGGCTGCACGATTTTACTTTCCTACCAATATGAGGGCTCTAATTTCTCCACATCCTTCCCATCATTGGTTATTTTCTTTAAAAAAATAAAATAAAAAAGATAGCCATTGTAGTGAATATGAGGAGTGCCTGGGTAGTGCAAATGGTTAATGCATTCAGCTGCTAACAGAAAGGTTGGAGGTTCAAGTCCACACAGAGGCATCTCAGAAGAAAGGACTGGCAATCTTTTTCAGACAAGTCAGGCGTCAAAAGATCTACAGAACACAGTTCTACTCTGACACACATGGGGTTGCTATGAGTTGGAACTGACTCGACAGCAACCAGTCAAAGTGAACATGAAGTGGCATCTCATTGTGGTTTTGATTTGTATTTCCCTGATGACTAATGATGTTGAGCCTCTTTCATGTGCAGTACATCCTATGCTCCTGATATTATAAAAAATGAGATAAAAGATATGAAGTCTTAGGTCCCTTGTCTTAAATGAAGGCACTGGCTTGGTTTAAGTGCACAAGACTGATCCACATACAGATCGCAGCAGGAAAACTTGATACCAACAAACAGGTTCCATTGGTCAGTCCTAGGTGCAACAAGCAAATGACGGCCCCTAAGGGTAGGGTGGAGTCTGGGAAGGCTGCACTGGCCCACAAAAGCTTTCATATCCACCTGAGGTCCACTCTGCTGTCCTCTTCTTGCTGAGTATCTGTCTTTGGTGGCCTTCTAGGCTGCCTCCCTGATGGCATAGTGGTTAAGTGCTATGGCTGCTAACCAAAAGCTCGGCAGTTCGAATCTACCAGGCACTCCTCGGAAACTCTATAGAGCAGTTCTACTCTGTCCTACAGGGTCGCTATGAGTTGGAATCAACTCAATGGCAACAAGTTTGGTTTTTTTCGTTTAGGCTGCCTCCACTTTTAGAATGGCAGCCCAACTTTGTTCGTATGCTTGAAAGTGAGATTAGCAAGAAGCTCTGAATGCTCAGCTAGTAAACCAATCGCAAGCCTGAGAAAGTCTGGAGAGCTAAGGATAAATGCCACACGACAGATAGATTCAGGAAGCTAAGGGAGCAGATGGCCTGAAATGCCAGCCGATGTCAGGGTTTGGTGAGTATCGAAGCAAAGCCCTCGTGTGGCTAGGGCAGGAAAGTGGCCCTAGCATGACTGATGCATGAGTACAGTAAGCCTTTAAGGCACTGTGCCATGAGCAGAAGTACAGTTGGATAAGAGCCTTTCTAAAAACAGACAACTGGCCACAATTATAAACGGTGATTACCCCAAGAGTGGGTGTTCCAGGCCCCAACACCCCTCTTCTTTTCATTACTGCCTTCTGGCCATTTTATCATTTTTCAGGGGCTTCACCAAGAAACAAGAATTGCTTCTGCAACTCTTATAGAAAGGTATGGCCAAGTGAGTCAGGTGGAAACCAATGGATTCTGCTCTATTATTGTGTAATATATGGCCCCAAACTTTGTGGCTTAAGATAACAATTTATTATTATCTTTCACAGTTCCACGGATTGACTAGACTCAACTGCACAGTTCTCTCTTAGGATCAGATGTCAGCTGGGGCTACAATCATATGAAGGATCTACTGGGCTGGACATCCAAGATGGCCCACTCACATAGCTGCCAGTTGGTGCTGGCTACCAGCTGGGAGTTCATCTAGGGATGTCAACTAGAATGCCCACACTCAAAGTGGCTTCAGCTTCTTGTAGCATGGCAGCTGGGTTCCAAGAAGGAGCATCCCAAGAGTGAATGTTCCAAGAAACTCAGGCAGAAGTTGCAAGGTTCCTTATGACCTAGCTTCAGATGTCACATGGTGTCACTTCCATCATATTCTATTGGTCAAAAGTGAGTCACAAGGAACACTTCCCAACTCATTCTATAAGGCCAGTATTACCCTCTTGTCAAAACCAAGGACCTCACAAGAAAAGGAAACTACAGACCAAATCCCTTATGAACACAGATGAAAAAAAGCTCAACAAAATACTAGCAAACAGAATCCAGCAACATATAAAGTGGATTATACTTCATGATCAAGTGGGATTTATCCCAGTAATACAAGGATGGTTCAACATATGAAAATCAATCAATGTAACACACCATATAAAGGACAAAACCACATGATCATCTCAATAGACACAGAAAAAAACATTTGACAAAATCCAACACCCTTTCATAATTCATAATAAAAACAATCAACAAACTAGGAATAGAAGGGAATTTCCTTAACCTAATAAAAGTTATCTACAAAAAATCCACAGCTATCATCACTTAATGGTGAAAGATTGGAAGCTTTCCTCTTAAGATCAGGAACAAGAAAGACAAGGATGTCAGCTCTCTGCACTGTTATTCAACATTGTACTGGAGCTTCTAGCCAGGGCAATTAGGCAAGAAAAAGAAATAAAAGGCAACTATATTGGAAAGTAAAACTATCTCTCTTTACAGATGACATAATTCTATATATTGAAAAATCCTAATGAATACACACATAAACTATTAGAGCTAATAAATGACTTTAATAAGGTTATGGGATACAAGATTAATATGCAAAATTCAGTTGTATCTCTATAAACTAGAAATGAACAATCTGAAAAGGAAATTAAGAAAACTATTCCTTTTATAATACCATAAAAAAGAATACCATATTAAGAACAAATTTAACCAAAGAAGTAGATGATTTGAACACTGAAAGCTATAAAACTTTTAAAGAAATTAAAGAAGAATTAAATAAATGGAAAACTATCCTGTATTCATAGATTGGAAGATGTACTACTGTTAAGATGTCAATACTCCTTAAACAAATGTACAGATTCAATGCAATCCCTATCAAAATCCCAGCTGCTTTTTTTGCAGAAATTGATTAGCTGATCCTAAAATTCATATGGAAATTCAAAGGAACTATAATGGCCAAAAAATCTTCAAAAAGAACAAGATTGGAGGACTCACACTTCTCAGTTTCAAAACTTACTACAAAGCTACATTAATCAAGACAGTGTGGTACTGGCAAAAGGATAGACATACAGATCTACAGACTAGGATCAAGATTCCAGAAATAAACCTTTACATTTATGATCAATTGATTTTCAAAAAAGGTACCAAGAAAAAACAGTCTTTTCAACAAGTGGTGCTGGGACAACTGGATAGTCACATGAAAAAGAATGAATCTGGACTCCTACCTCACACCATATAAAAAATTAACTCAAAATGGATCTGAGATCTAAATGTAAGAGCTAAAGGTATAAAACTCTTATAAGAAAACATGGGAGTAAATCTCCATGACCTTGGATTAGACAATGTTTCTTACATATGTCATCTAAAGCAAAAGCAACAAAAGAAAAAAATATTTGATGTCATCAAAATTAAAAACTTTTATGCTTCAAAGGATATCATCAAGAAAGTGAAAAGACAACCCACAGAATGGCAGAAAATATTTGCAAATCATATATCTGATAAGGGTTAGTATTCAGAATATATAAAGAATCCTGCAACCTAACAACAAAGACAACTCAATTTTTAAAATGGGCAAAGGATTTGAATAGACATTTCTCCAAAGAAGATATACAAATGGCCAATAAGTACATGAAAAGATGCTCAACATTATTAGTCATCAGGGAAATGCAAACCAAAACCACAATGAGATACCTCTTCACATCCACTAGGACGTATATAATAAAAAAGAAATCAATAGCAAGTGTTGGCAAGGATGTGGAGAAACTGGAACCCTCAAACACTGCTGATGGGAACATAAACTGGTACATCCTTTTTGGAATGATTTGAAGTTCCTCAAATAGTTAAACAAAGTTACCAGTGACCCAGCAGTTTTACTGCTAGATATACACCCAAGAGAAATGAAAATTTATGTCCACATAAAAACTTGTACATGAATGTTCATAGCAGTATTATTCATAATGGCCAAAAAGTGGGAAAAAACCTAAATGTCCATCAACTGATGAATGTAAATGGCATTGTTTTCTTGATTTCCTTTTTGAAGGCCTCCTTGTTAGTGTAAAAAAACCCCAACTGATTTTTGTATGCTGATCTTGTACCCTGCCACTTTGCTGAATTCTTCTGTTATATCCAACAGCTTTCTCGTGGAATGTCTGGGATTTTCTATGTATAGGATCATGTCATCTGCAAACAGAGAGAGTTTTACTTTTTCCTTTCTAGTTTGGACATCCTTTATTTCCCTTTCTTGCCTTACTGCTCTGGCTAGGACTTCTAGTACAATACAGACTAAGAGTAGTGATGATGGGTGTCCTTGTCTCATTCTCGTTCTCAGGGGGAAGGCTCACATTCTTTCTCTCCATTGAGAATAATGTTGGCTCCTGGTTTTGTATTATGCCCTTAATTATGTTGAAGAATTTCCCTACTATTCCTATTTTCCTGAGAGCTTTTATCAGGAAAACGGTGTTAGATTTTATCAAATGCCTTTTCTGCATCAATTGAGAAGATTCTGTGATTCTTTTCCTTTGTTATATTTATGTGGTGATCGACTAAGGAATAAACAAAATCTGGTATATCCATACAATGAAATATTATTCAACCAAGAAAAGGAACGACGTACTGATTCACTCCCATAACATGGATGAACTTTGAAATCATTATGTTAAATAAATGAAAGAAGTCGGACACCAAAAGCCACATCTTATATCATTCCATTTATATGAAATGTCCAGAACAGACAAATCCATAGAGGCAAAAAGTAGATTAGTGGTTGCCAGGGCCTGAGGGAAGGGAATGGGGAGTGACTGCTAATGGGCACAGGGTTTCTTTTTGGGGTAATGAAAAATATTCTGGTGATGGCTGTACAACTTTGTGAATAAGCTAAAAACACCGAATTATATACATTTTTAAAAGGTGACATTTATGGTATGTGAATTATATCTCAATAAAGCTATCGTTGGAGAACACACACACAGGAGTCACTGGGCCAGTGAGAGAGGGGACCACACGGGGAGGCATGTTCACTGCAGGGTCATCTTTGGAGACTAGTTACCACATGCTCTCCAATCTGCTGTTGTGTCTTAAATGGGTGAGATAAGTGGGAGTTGGACAACAGATCAAAGATTGGATTGGGAAGTGTGTTCTGCCTTCTGATCCTGAAATTTGGGCGAGAAATAACATCCTGGTATCTTTTGGGCTTCTTTATCAGTAGCAAAACAGCTTCCTTTTGGCCTCTCTTCCTTCTAAGGCTTTTGCTAGGTAAACGACCTCCTTGACCTAGGACCGAGGAGAGATCACACAAGCTGGAATGCCCACAGAATAGGCTGAATTGAGAAACTACGGAAAGCATAACCAAAAGGTTGGCAGTTTGAACCCACCCAGAGGTTCTGCAGGAGAAAGACCTGGTGATCTGCTTCCATAAAGACTACAGCCAAGAAAACTCTATGGCGCAGTTCTACTCTGCCACATGGGGCCACTATGAGTCAAAAATCAACTTGATAGCGCCCAACAACAACAACAGATAAAATCAGGTTCAGGGTAACTATTCTAGAGCAAGTCCACAAATTGAATGTGTGCAAAGATTTAGCTACAGGATGTTTATTCATTCATTTATTGATTGTAATATTATTTTTAATAGTGAAAAACTGAAAACAACCAGTATACCCAATGATAGGAAAATGGCTAAATAAATTATGGAACACACAGTAGAATATTTAATAACTTGGAAAGATGTTCACCATGATCAAAACAATACAAAATCATCTCATTTTTATAAACTACCAAGAAAAAAAAAAAGGTCATCATTGGTTAATTTTAGGTGATAGGATTATAGGCTAGTTTTTCTTTTCTTCTTTTTGCTGATGTATATTTTCCACAGTGATCATGCATCACTTTTATATTAAGAAAGAAAAAAGATTTAAAAACATTTTAAAAAATAAAACCCTCCACGAGTGCCAGCTCAGTGTGCCCAGCTCACTGAATTTCCACTCTTTCAGCTTCAAATCTTCTTCTTCTAGCTCTGAGTGCTTCCTCAGGGCCAGGCCACTGCCTTCTGCCCCTCTCTGTAACCTCCCCCTGCACCGCTCCTCAATCTTGCAATTCTGGAGGCTTGCATGAGGCCCCAGGCCCAGCTCCACCACTACTTATCACCCCAGTGAATCACATGGTCTCCCAGCACCTCCACTCACCCATCTGCAAGCCCGTTACCTAATGTCCCCTTTCCCCCCATCTCCACAACACAGAACCCCGGCAAATAAAACTGCTCCAAAGAAGCTGATGTGGTACCTCATTACCATCCTATTGTTAGCTGTCTTTCTAGTCCATCAGAGGAGACCAGTTGCCACCACTGGCCCCTGCAAAGAGCTGAGTACTCTCAGCAGGGCCTGCAGGTGTGATGCCACACCCCCGCTGAGGAGGTTTCCTGTGCTGGAGAAGGTGGGAGAAGGCCGGTCACCATGCTACACTTACTGACAACATCAAAGCTGCCCAGAGGCCCAAATCTTGTGTAGCTGCTCCCTGTCCCCATATGGAAGTCCCTGGATGGTACAAATGATTAAGCACTCGGCTACTAACCAAAAGGTTGGAAGATTTGAGTCCACCTGGAGATGCCTCAGAAGAAAAGCCTGGTGATTTACGTCCAAAAAATCAGCCATTGAAAACCCTATAGAGCACAGTTCTGTCCAGCACACACTGGGTCATCATAAGTCTGAGTCGATTCCACAGCAACTGGTCTTCACGTGGTAGATATGCAGGTGGCAGCAGAGGACAGGCCTCCAGCAGAGAAGAGGTAGCTCAATCAGATCTCTATTGACTGACGAGAGACACGTCAGAAATTTTTAAGGGCAGGAGGGCAAGTTTGGTTGCCCCTCAAAGTCTCCACAGGCACCACAATGCCAGGGCTGGGACTCCACCTGGACACACTGCGTGTCTGTGGGTCACGCAAGCTGTATTCAGACACCAAGTCACTGGATGCAGCCCTTTTACTGGGTGGCAGAGATCTATGATTTCCAACCCTCTTGGAGGTAACAGGTGAGGCAATTGTTTGCATGGTCTTCTGTTCTCTGCCCCCTTCTGGTTCTCTATGAAGCTCGACCACTTTCTTGCTCAAGGCCTTGAGCCTTCAAACCCTTGTTCTCCTATCCATGCCCCTGTCCCGAGAAGCCTGCCCTGATTCTCTCCTCCATGCATTTCTCTGGCTCTCTGCACTATCTTCCCAACAGGCGCTCTTGGCTGCCCTTATACTGACAGAGACTTTACAGTCTTACCCCTCATCTCACAGATGAAGATCCCAAGACCTTGCTTTCTAACTGCCCACAGTTATCCTGTTCTCTGGCAGAGGAAGATCCAATCCCAGGAATCCTGACCTAGTTCAGCGTTCCCGAGTCGGAACTGAACGGCACCTAACAACCACAACAACGTTCCTCACAGGCCTCTGCCGGGGTATCTGCCTCCTCCTTCCCAAGAAGCAAAAACTCCAGAGGCCAGGAGTAATCTAGATCTCTCAGATTTTCAGACCTGGGAGGGCTCTACTGTAGGCCCATAAAGCACCTTTGTGTAAATTAGAAAAAGGCACCCCTCTGGGCAGATGCAGCCCTGTGGAGGCACAGCTCCACAAGCAGAGTGCCACTTTGATCTGAGTCCCCATCAGCAACTTGAACGGCACACCTGAACAGGGCCATCCGCACATGTGTTCATGGCAGTGTTGATGGAGTGGTACACCTGAGCAGGGTTACCTCAGAAGTGCTGAGGGGTCTTCCTTAGACAAAATGGAAACAGCAGCACACTTGCCTTTAACTCACCTCAAGAAGATATGAGGATTTATTACACTTCTCATAAGAGCTTAACACACCAAGAACCTTAACCTCAGTACATAATTCCCCAGGCACCAACACCTCTGTAGGGGCCTAACATCTTTGGACATGTGACAATTTGAGACCCCATTGGATAAAAGGTACCACATACATGTAAACACCCTGTTCTTCCTGCCCGTTCCCTGCACCCATAGACCCCATCCCACAGGCAGCTGGTTTTTTACAAGGCCGCAGCAGCCAGGCCCATTCTTGGTAGGCATAAACTGCCATCCTGTTATAAATCCTTTCCCACAAAGAGCTGGAGACTGGTCCTCTCACTGTGCCAAGAAGTCTTTTTCTGACCATCTGTAATCCATTCAAAGGCAACCGGCAGGAAATGGCGGAAAGGAAAACCCCTGCAAAATGCAACTGGTGGGACCACCTCTCTTCTCGCTCATGGCCAGCAACAGGAAGTCCGCCTTTCTCGGGACACAGAACATCTGTGGGCGTTCTGAAAGCTGCTGGGCGGCTGTCGGGCTAAATGGGCTCAAGACAGATGCTTGCAAAATTTGGTAATAAAAGCATGCTGTATGGAGTTTTTAAATTAGCGCTGAAGGAAACTCATTTGAAAAACCAAAACAAATCCCAGGCCCTAAGAGGGAAAAAAAAAAAAAATCATATGAAAACTAACCTCAAAAATGCTTTCTTCTGATTTCTACGGATAATTAGACCACATTTTCAAGTAGTTCAAATCCTTCTTATTGTGGCTCCCCCTCCAATCTGGTATTGTTGGCCTCTTCTTCCTAATATTGACAGCTTCATTTTTTGGCACTAAAAACTGAGGCCCTCAAAGCATTGCAGTAGTGAGCCAGAGCTGGCTGGTACAGGCTCACAAGAGCTGATTGTTAAATTTTCAGTAATTTGGTGAACCACTTATTAAATTCTTAAAACTTAAGTTACATAAGCTTACAATTAATTACATAAAAACAAAGGTAATAAATACTCAAAAACTCATCACTTCCTATTTTATTATTTTATTTACTATTAGCTCTACTTTGATCAGGAGCTGACAACTTTTTCTACAAAGGACCAGGCAGTAAGTGTTTTAGGCTTTGTGGGACATTCTGTCTTTTCCTCAACTACTCAACTCAGCCACTGCAGTGCAAAAACAATCACAGATAATATGAAAATGAATAAGCATGGCAGTGTTCTAATAAAAATTTATTTACAAAAAATAGGCAAAGGGCCAGATTTGGCCTATGGGCTGTTGTCTGCTGACCCCCTTTGAGGTTATTTATGTCTATTTTATCTGTATGGTGGAAATACTATATAGCAGTATGCTCACTGCACATCTCTTTCCATGTTGTTACTTCCCAGATGTTCAGTAAAATCACATTATTAGCTTGAAATCAGCTATGGTGGTGGGAGAATTTACACCACGGAAATCATCAAATGCTACAAATCACGATTTGATTTACTACTTTATGATCTAGATTTAAGAAAGTGGTGGACAAAATTTTAATAACGTAGATTAAACTAAAAAGTTTATTGTGTCTGTAGCTCTATCATGAATAGCATAAAAAAATGAGAACATATTCTTTCAGTACTTGAAAACTATTATCCAGTTCAGCAAGGAAGTCACTCACGTCACTGACAATCGAGTGAATTTCCAACATACATCTCTGTTGTTTCACTTTCATCTTACTGACTTAAAAATGAAAATATCAACCAACATTTACATTGGACTTACTTATACTTGTTTATCAATTTCAAACTTACGTTGGCTAAGGGATACAAGAATTGGGCAGAAAAACAAAAGCATCCTGTGAGAATCAGCTGACAGTATTAAATATTGTATTATTATCTATAAATTATATGCTAAACAGCCTTTTTATCACTAAAATTTATAATAAACATAGATATATGTGCAATTTTTTTTAGACAGCAGATTGTTAAACATTTACTAGCACAACACTGATTGTTTAACAGAAAAGAATTTACAAATTAATTGGGCAGTAAGTCCTAAGAAGTGAAAGACATAGTAACTTTCTCCCCAGTACCCTTAACAGAGAAAGCAAAACACACATATTACCAAGCAAAAAAGTAGATTGTTTCCTAGTTTGAAAACTCTACTTCATGAAAGACTGCATTGGTTTGGGTATCAAGTGGGTCTACAACTGGAACAAATCATGGACTATTTCTCCTCAGTATTAACAGCAGATTCAGGACTCATTAAAACTCTTTTTTCCAAAAGCAACTTCCTGGGGAACTTACAGCCCTCACAAGGCCTTCGCTTAAGCTGTGCCCTTGCTGTGAAATGCCCTGAACGTCCAAATCCTAGCCCTCTGTGCACACTCAGCACAGACATTGCCTCTGCACGAGGCATTCATTCACTCATTCTTTAAACATTAGCCTGGCTCCCACCACACCCTTCACTGTGCTAGGTGCTCCAGATAGAACCACAAACCAAACAGCCCTGCCCTCGGGTCACAGGTCTCACTGACTGCAGACAAAAACCTCTTCCTGCCCTCGATCCCAGGGCATTGGATCCACATTTCACACTCTAAGCAGCATCAGACTGCCCAGCCTTCACATGGTGATTTCCTAGAGAGCAGGAGCCATGGCTCTTCTATCTTCACACCCCGAAAAGAGCCCAACACAGGGCCTCCCACAGCCTGGGCATTCAGTCACTTTCCACTGAGTCAGTGAGTGAGGGACGCGTGGCCCTGGCTTCACAGTCTATGGAGTATCACTCATCATGGTCTGCAACTTTACTTCAGTGATTTACCAGATCCAGGCTAAATACTGGGCTCCAGTTGGAAGGTGTGGGAAGGATTACTTCAAGTGTGATCACCTTCTTCTTTCCCCAAATTGGAAACCCTGGTGGCATAGTAGTTAAGTGCTACGGCTGCTAACTAAAAGGTTGGCAGTTCGAATCCACCAGGTGCTCCTTGGAAACTCTATGGGTCAGTTCTATTCCGTCCTATAGGGTTGCTATGAGTTGAAATCGACTCAGCAGCAACAGGTTTTGGTTTTCCCCAAATTAAAATACAGGGTAACCTGAGTGAGTAGGGTAATGTATCTCAAGATTTTAAACTCCTACCAACCAAGATTTGATTGCACTTTATTTCTTGAGGTTAGCACTACAAAGTTCTACCATCCATCTACCCATCTAAAATATCCCACTCATTATAGATTTTCCCACTACACATGTATCTTCTTAAAATGCTAGTGTACCCAGTCCTTGACCCTGCCCCTCCCTAGCTTAGGAATCATAGGCATTCAACTCCTTACTCTGAAAATTGGTAATTAAAAGGAAAAACTTCATTCTGCCTTTTTAGAAGAGATAGTTCATCCCCCATTGACAAGTAGAAGGTCAGAATGACAGAATTTGAAAATGACCATTATAAAAAAAACCCGCTGCCATTGAGTCAATTCTGACTCATAGCAACCCTACAGGACAGGGCAGAATTACCCTATAGGGTTTCCAAGGAGCAGCTGGTGGATTCAACCTGCCGTCCTTTAGGTTAGCAGTCGAGCTCTTAACCACTATGCCACCGGTGCTCCAACCATTATACAACCCCAAAGAAATAACCAATACAGGCAAGAATCATCAATGGATGCCAAGATGATTCAGTGACATTTCCTGTTGGTTAACAGGAGGTTCACTTGGTACCAAAGCATCACCCACAGAATGGCATGCTGACTGCAGAAGGAAAACACATCTATGCAATGGTAAGAGGCGGTCACCACCTTACCAAGTGAATGCTTCCTAATACTGGGATGCCCTGACATCATGAGCCTCCTGGTAAGATGCTTCAAGAAGTGCTCAGAATCATCTGAGCCATATTCTTGCCAAAATGTTGAGCCTGAATCTAATTGAGACTTCAGAGCTAACTTCCAGATGGGAGGAAAACAGGGCATAGGAAAACAAGGTAAACAGCACCACGAGGAAACATTAGACAAATCAAAAAGTGAAGCAGTCTAAACGGCCATGCTACATCAAAAAAAAAAGGTAGCGGAGCAGTGTTCTAGGTTAAAAGTGACTAAAGCAACGTAACAAACAAATGCAATGCATGAACGTTGACAGGATCCTGGTCTGAAAAAAAAGCAGTTATAAACTTTTTTAGGGGGATCAAACCCATTGCTGTCTAGTCGATTCTGACTCATAGCGGCCCTATGGGACAGAGCAGAACTGCCCCAAAGGGTTTCCAAGTCTGTAATCTTCAGGGAAGCAGGCCGCCACATCTTTCTCCAGAGAAGCAGCTGGTGAGTTCAAACCACCGACCTTTTGTTTAGCAGTCGAGCACTTAACCACTGCACCACTAGGGCTCCTCTTTCAGGGGATAACAGGAGGAATTTGAATATGAACTGGATATTAGATGTGCTTAGGGAATTGTAGTCAGTTTTCTAAGTGTGATACTGGCATTATGGTTATGCAGGAGAATGTTTTTATTTTTAGGAGATGCATGCTGAAGCACTCAGGGTGAAGTGTCATGCTATCTGTGACTTACTTTCAAATGGTTCAGCAAAAACACACATACATATTTATATAAGATGAGGCTCTGGGAACTTAAGTGAGTAGCTCAAGGTCAAACAATCAAGATGTCGCAAAATGATAAACATTTAGAGATGAAGTGTCATAATGTCTACAACTTCTTTTCAAATGGTATAGAAATACACACACATCATTATAGATAAAGCAAATATGGCAAAATGTGAACTAATTTTTAAATCTAATTAGTGCATATATGGGTGACCATGGTACTATTATTTCAGCTTTTCTATATGTGTGAAAATGTTTTATAATAATAAGCTGGGGCGGGGGACAACAAAGAAACAAGGGTGTAGGGTTGGGGTTCTGACCTAACCTTTAGTGAGAAGCTGCAGGTTTCTCAAAGGTGTCCGTGATTCTAGGCCTGAAAATAGGGCTTTTCCACTGACTTTTCCCTGCTGATGGAGGAACTCATGGAGGATGCTGGGGCTCCTACACCCTAAGCTGAGCTGGCCCTTTGGCTCTGTGGCTACAAGTATCCACTTGAACAGAAACTTCAGAAGTCCTCGATTGGAATCTCAACAATCTCAAAACATCAGGTGGTGAATCAAAGGAACACACAGGTCATTCCCAGATAGACTTAAAAATGAAGATACAGGTATAACTCTGTATAATGACATGTACCTGAAAAATAAACTGGATGTTTAACCAAACTGCAACACTCTGTTGGTTGAAAAGTAACTCAGGAGAGAAAAAGGGAACTTAAGTGTGTCCCTTCTCCCCAGCTCATCTCCGTATTATAATGCCACTGTGAAGACAGGACATGAAGACGACGATGGAATGGGTCTGTGCAGTACGAGGAAGTATGATTTAGCGGTCAAAGTGCATGGTGGGTACAGCCAGCAGTACTGGGTCCAGAAAAGGACCAGGCTGTGCAACCAGAGAGGCTGGGAAGGCTCTGTGGGAGAGAATGCGGGCTGGACCCTGAGGAAAGAGTAGGGTTCCCGTGAGTGGACAGAGAGAGAAAGGCACTAGAGCAGAGGACACCACAGAGGCAAAGATGGGGAGACGGGAAAAAAAAACATAAGAAAACCATGGTTTGTCCAAAGGGCTGTGAGGTGGTTACCTGTCAAGATCTGAAAGGACTAAGGCATCGAAGACCTGGAATGCTGCGTTAACTGTGGTCGATAGGGAAATGATGAACGTTTTCACTTGAGGAAAACCTGATAAAATTTGAATTGCCGGGAGATTAATTTTGAAGTGCTGTGCAGGGAAGATGGAGACAGGAAGACCAATTAAGCAGCTATTATAAAAACCCAAGTAGGCTATGAGGTAGGCCTGGCCTGGGGTTGGCGCTGTGGGAATTGAAAGAAATGAAGAAGTGCAGAGAATTGCTTTTAAGGTGAGAGAGGGAGGAAAGGAGGGAGGAAGAGCAAAAGGCAGGGAGGAAAGCGGAAGGGAGAGAAAGCCTATTCAAAGATAATGAATGAGGGAAAACGCAAACAAGGCTCTGCACTTGGCTCCGGGGTCTGGGATGCACTACAGACATCCAGGGAGCTGTGCCATGCAGCACACCAGAGGGGTGAGAGGAAGCTCTGCACAGAGGAGAGGTCAGGGCTGACATGCTAGTCACCACACAGAGGGGACCTTCCAAGGTATGAGCAAGAGAGTCTGCAGACACAGCAAACGGGAGGGCAAAGCCTGGGCTCTCGAGGAAGGGGCTGTGAGGAGTGAGGCAGACACGAGGAGCTGGCAAAAGGTGTCAAATTGGGAGTCACTAAAAGGTTAGTAAAGAAAATACGGTTTTCTAAAAACTGTAGGGTGGTCTACCATTCGGAGTTCCTGGTTGGTGCAAAGGGTTAACATGATCAGCTGCTAACTGAAAGGCTGGTAGTTCAAGTCCACTCAGAGGTACTTTGGAAGAAAGGCCTGGTGATCTACTTCTGAAAAGCCAGCCACTGAAAACCCTATGGAGCGCAGTTTTACTCGGACACACATGGGGTCACCATGAGTCAGAACTGACTCCATGGTAACTGGTTCGGTCTACCATTTAAAAATTCCCCAACAACTCTAATTGGAAGTTTGTTTAAATCTGGATTTTTAAGTATATTGGGTTTGCATAAAACAAGTTGTATCTTTACTTTGAAATGTTTTCTGCTGATAGGTACGTCTTTTGTCTGAGCTGCTGAAAGTAGCAGGACTAATTTGAGCTCCATGTCTTCGTTTGGTCTTGCCTGCCTCTACAGAAGATGGTGAGGAAAGACAGAATGGTCAAGGGGCAGGGAGTGGCCCAAGGGAACAGAAGGCTGGAGTCTGGGGACTTGGCTACCAGGGCAATCTTTCATGGGTAGGCCAAGCAGAGTCACCTTCACCCAAATGTGACCAGTTCCACTTTCCCACGAGTCTAGGGCAGATTCCATCATGTGTGAAAGGTGTTCGAGTCCACGAACTCTTGGCACTTACCAGAAGAATCAATCAATGGCCAGCAGGCCCAGGGGCCTGGGCCCCATCATATTGTTGTTGTTAGGTGCTGTTGTGTCAATTTTCAACTCACAGCAACCTTATATGACAGAATAGAATTGCCCCATACGGTTTTCTAAGCTGTAATCTTTATGGAAGCAGATTGCCAGGTCTTTTCTCCTGTGGAGCCCCTGGTGGGTTCCGATCACGAACCCTTCGGTTAGCAACTGAGTGCTTAACCATTGAGCCACCAGGGCTCCTAGGGCCCCATCATAGGCCACCTGAAACCCCACACAGATCAGGTGACTGACTGGGACGGGGTGACACTGAAGAAGGAATACATGTCAAGGACTCCTCTCTCTCTGAATTTGCTGAGAGAGATAACACCAACTCCTCTGGGACCAGCAAGGCCATTCCATATCGAATGCTTAGGTGCCCTGGTTAATTAAGAGTAGGTGAACTTTGAAGTCATGGGAACTGAACATGGCCACATCACTCAGTCCTCATGTGGGAGATGATGCATTCTGTGCCTTTCTCAGCCTCTTTGTCACTGCCCTTCAGAGCCAGTCACAAGCAGGCCATCACTGTGGCTGGAGAAGGCAAAGGATGTTCACACCCACTTAGCAAGTGTATCACCATCAAAAGGACACCTCAGCTGTGGCGGGTATTGAAAAGCTGTCTCTGCTCATCATCCAAAGGAGTGCGCCCTTCACAAAAACCCTAACAATCCTGGCGGTGCCACAGGGAAACTGAAAAGCAGCCTAGAAGACGTTTAAAAAGGAAAACAAGAAAGAAATCATCACTGTGGATAGATGCCCCTGAAGTTGCTTGGCAACCATCTTCGCTAACACCTTCTCCCAAAAAGGAACAGTTGGAGTCAGCTCCTGAGATTCCCTGAGGCCAGGACTCTGACCACTGAGGCATAATACAGTTCGGTTCTTGGGATGAGGAAGCGGCTCACTGAGGGAGAGACCTGGGGCCCCGTCAGTGGGGGAAGAAAAGCTAGTCCGTCTTAACCATTCTGCTAAAGAACGTGCCCTCCCAGGCAGGGCTGGAACCGTTGTTCTTGTTAGTTGCTGTCAAGTGGCTTCTGAGTAGATTTCGACTCCTGGCAACCCCATGTGTGCAGAGTAGAACTGTTCCATACGGTTTTCAAGGCTGTAACCTTTTTGGAAGCAAGTGCCATTTGCGCCACCCAGGGACTAGGGTGAGGCAAACGAGGTGCCCAGGGTGTAGCATTTAAGGAGGCACTCACTCTGTGCCTGCAGCACCCTGAGCAAGTACCTCCTTAAACGTGTGTCCTGAGTGCCTGCCTTGCCTCACCCTAGTCCCAGCCCTGCTCCTAGGGCAACATTATGACACATTATGACATTACAAGTACAGCCTCTGGAATCAGCCTGCCTCTGTGTCCAAATCCCAATTCCACCACTTACTAGCTGTGTCACCTTGGGTAAATCACTTTACCTTTAAGCCTCAGCGTATTAATCTCTAAAATGGGGTTGATAATACGACTTGCCTCACAGGGTGCTCACAAGGATTAAGTGAGAAATGTACCTTTAGCACTGGGCCTGGCACCTAGTTGATGCCCAGTAACTGGCGGCTGAGATTGCTATTTTAAAAAAACACCTAAGCAGCACCCCAGAACTCCTCATCCCAGAACTATGGAATCAGAATCTGTGGGAGTGAGTGGTCCTGGCATTTCTGCTTTAAAAAAGCTCCATCAGGGATTCTAAAGGTGGGCAGGGCTGAGAGCTGCTTCCCTCAAGCATTAACGGTGGTTCTCAAATCAGTAGACATCAGAGCCACCGGGGGAGCTGGTGTAAAGTGTAGGTTCCTGTGCCCGTTCCCAGTCATTCTGACTCTGTGAAGTACTAGGGGCTTCAGTGCAGGGTCCCAAACTGACGACACTCTGAAAGAGACTGAAACAGACCCATTCTTGAAAACTAATGGGACAGGGACACTGGACCACCTCCTTTTGCCTTTATTCCTGGCATCCTCAAAGAGGCAGGGGTAGAAATGTTGACAAAAGATGCTCCGTGAGCACCAGGCACGTTCCTGGAGCAGGAAGAATGTACCACCTGCTCCCTGGAAGTGGCAGCTCTCCCATGGCAAAGAAGGGGATCCGAGTTCCTGGTAAAAATAACAATCATCGTAACCAAAACTTCCACGACTGTGCACCTACTGTGTGTCAGACAGTATCTTAGGGGCCAACATGTCATACCTCATTTATCTTCACAACAACCGTGAGAGGTATTACTATTCCCGTTTTGAAAATAAGGAAATTGAGGCTCAGGAAAGTTATATTACTACACAGCTAGTAAGTGGCTGAGTTGAGATTCAAATAACGCTATATGAGACTCTCAAGTTTGCCCTGCCAACATGCTTTTAAAAATAAAATTATTGTGGTAAAATATATATAATACAAAAATTGCCACTTTAACTATTTTTAAGTGTACAATACAAGGACATTTATTATATTTACAACGTTGTACAACCATCACTGCTATCTATTTTCAAAACTTTTCATCACTCCAAACAGAAAAAAGTGCTCAAATCATCTTGGTCTGAGACGACCAAATCAGCAATGTATCTCAACCATTTTCCATGTCCCTGGAACACTGGACTCTCCTGGGGCTAGGGTCATCAGACTGGGTGTCCTGTGTCCCCACTCCCATCCCAAGACTCCATGACCTACCAGTGTATCAGGGCAGGGTCACACAGTTCCCACCCCAACCTGGCCAAGGCTGTCCTTGCACTATGACTGTCCAGAAAATCACAACTGGCTTCACAGAAGCAGATACACTAATAACTGTTTCTATGCTCAAAGAGCTGGTCACTGAGTCACTTTTATCTTCCCCACTATGGTGACCTGGTGCCAACCTGGTGCCACTTTGTCCCACCCTGGAAAGTATTTCTTTAGTTTCTTTTTTCTCTTTAAGTACCTGGTCCCTTGACACTGGCAAGAGGCATTATAAAACCTCAAGTATAAGAATAATGCATCTACATAAAAACACCACCTTTCCCCCAGCTGAATTCCAGCTTTCCTTACAGGCAGCAGGGTAAGCCAGGTCTGGCTCCTGAGTCTTAAGGATCCTATGCTCTGGCATCAGCCCACTTGCAGGAAGGGGTTTTCTGGGCTTTCATTAGTTCAAGTGTCTCAGGATTCGAATCCAGGTCCATTTGGCAGAAGCAGTCATGCTGACCTCTGCCGCAGGCGAGAGTAAGAGAGAGCCAGCCAAAGAGCATTAACTGGGAGCCATCATCAGGCAGAACAAGTACCAAGAGTTTTAGGGAGGGGGAGGGAGAGAGAGAGGCGGAAGTTAGTCCTTGCCACTCAGTTTCCACAATATTCAGAAAAAGTCCATCCCATTGGCCAACTGTCTCCTTCTCCATTATGGCTAGGTCTGATTATTAGCCAGTGAACGATCACAGTTTCCAGATGGTGACTACTGGGCCACCTCAGAGACTGGAGGTCCTTGGATAAAAGGGATTTGACTAGAACAGGTTCTCGCTGTGTCTGCTACTACCATTTTATGTCAATTTCTGAAGGATATCATGAATGAAAGAAAGCATCATGAATGATGTTAACCCAAAGGATATAAACACAACCTACACAGAACACTCTGCAGAAACCAATCTGCCTAACCTTTCTAAATCATTTCTGAAGTAGAGACAGCCAGACCCTGCAAACAGTTGGCTGAAGGCGTTAATGTGGCCTCATGGTCCTAAATAATGCTTGAGACCACTTGGCATGCAGGTCAGAAGCCCTCCAGAATCAGATCCTCTCCTGCCCCTCTTATTTTCCAAGTCCTAGCATGGAAATCCTGCAACCAGCCGCTTTGCTTTCCATCATGTGCATCCCTGTTTAGACAAACCCCACGGGTAATCAAACTGCAGAGAATGCCAGTTGTATTTCCAGCCTGACTTTAAATATAAACTGAAATCCTTAATGCTTCACTGTGGCGCTTTTGACATCGGGGCCACCATACAATAAATGCCATCATTATCAGAATGGGTGCCTTGGGGTTCCCTCTACCCACAGAGAGTGAGGGTTGGGCCACCCAGAATTATAATCAAAATCTCACCATTATCACCATTTACTGTAGAATGGAATCGAAGGTTTGGAGGAGTCACCATGAAATCTTTGGAGAACTCCTTAAGGGGCAGAGTCTCCTCTCTCTTTATATCCTCCCAAAAGTAACCCAGTGACAGGGATGGTCACAGATACATATACATCTGTTGATTACTTGATAAGGCAAATTTCCCGGGAATGTAGGCTTAAAATGAGCAGATATTTTAGATATTCTTCACTGCTATACCCCCAGGGCCTAGCCCAGTATTGACACACTGTGAGAGTTCACTCAATCTATGTCAAAGGTACTAATGAGGTCAAGAAAGCAGCTCTTGTTGTGTTGTTGTTGTGTGCCATACAGTCAATTCTGACTCATAGCGACCCGATATGACAGAGTAAAACTGCCCTATAGGGTTTCCTAGGCTGTAATCTTTAAGGGAGCAGATTGCCAGGTCTTTTCTCCCGTGGAGCAGCTGGTGGGTTTAGATTGAAGACCTTTTGGCTGGCAGCCAAGTACTTAACCACTGCACCACCAGGGCTCTTTAAGAAAGCAGCAGGGGATATATTAAAAAGTAAGCAAGATACCCAAAGGCTTAAATCATCCTCCTCCTATGCAGGCACTAAAAAGAGAACACAAAAATTCCTTATGAAATTAATATGGACAGCTCTCTAAGATAAATGAAAATGCCAAGGTACTAGACAATATGTACTGTATACTTTTATGTGGGGAAAAGGAAAAGAAAAAACATTGTATCTACTTGAATGCACACAGAATGCCTCTGGAAGGATATACAAGCAACTGGTAAACAGTGGTTACCACTGTAGGGGCAGGGGTGGAGTTACTTTTCACCATATACCCTTTTGAATTTTATAACATGTGAACCATTACTACCTATCAAAAAAAAAAAAAAAAAAGCATTGAAACAAATGTGTGTTAGTAAGTGTTGAGTGTGTGTGTGTGTGTGCGCGTGTGTGTGTATGTGGATACGTGTATGTCTAAGTCTACATCTTCTAACCCCTTGCCATGGAGTTGACTCAAGGCGACCCCATATGTTATAGAGTAGAACTGCTCCATAGGGTTTTCTTGGCTGTAATATTTACAGAAGCAGACTGCCAGGTCTTTCTTCTGCAGTGCCACTGGGTGCGTTCTAATCAACCTTTAGGTTAGTAGCTGAGATCAAACCATTTGTAGTACCCAGGGACTCTGCATCTTCTAGAAGTAAAAAATGAATAATTCTCACAGAATGACATGTGATGAGAACATGGCACTGTAACCGTACTTGAAAGGCACTATCACACGCAGTGTTTGTAAGTATGCCCACCCTGTGTAACTAACTTCCTGTTCTGGAAGAAGTACATAGCCCTACTTTCTCCATATGGGAATGCAGGTACATGAAAATACCTATATGTAAAAAGATATTCAGTTTAGAAGCTTTATATTTTCAAAACTAGTTACAGACAACCCCCTGTGCCCTCTTTCAGCTTTGTTGTCTTGGTATGGATGCCCTCTCCCCCATTCTCCATCAGGTGGCCGCAACTGTAAAGTTTATTAATTCTCCAAGCCCTTACTTCTCCTCCTCCTTAGTCATCTTCCCTCCCTACCACCTTTAGGCCACTCCGTCTCTCCTGTCCTTCCATCTCAAACCCTGCGTAAGAGAAAAGAGATGGTAATGAAACGCCAAAGAGAACAATGTTGCTGCTTGTTACCAAAAGGGGAGGAAGATAGAGTTAATGGAGAAAGAAGTTGAAATTAATGGCGAAAATGAGGTTTATCTGTGTAATCTGTGGACTTCACGCCTTCCCATCCCCTTTTAACATAGATAACAGAGTTGTCTGTATAATGATAAAGGGAAGCTGTGTGCAGTTTCCCATAAATCTCTACTACTTGTTGCTGGCTTCTCTGGCTTGGATTCTAAGAATACTTCATTCTTAGCAGGTCAGTTGCCATCTCTTCCCCCACAAGTTCCCATCCAGCAATAACTGCAAACCTCTTGAACTTGGGCTGAACACGTTCTCGTTGAGACTCCTGCTCCCTCCTATGTAGTCTTCTAGCCCAATTCCACCAGCATCTCAGGAGAACAGCAAACTCTTACAGTTACAGCAAGACCTTACTGGCCCCAGCACAGTTTTCAAATTGGAAGCATTCCTCAAGTTTAACTACATTAAATCAAAGGGAACATTAAAACATAGACGAGTGCCTGAGGTGACAAGTGTGGGGCTTCCAAAGTCCCAAGCAAGAACCAATGGAGGACTTTTTTTCTCAAAGATGAGATAAAACAATTTATTGATCCCTTTTAAATTTTTTTAGATCTCCTAGTCCCCAGAAAGAACTTTGTAAACCCCTCCTAGCCATAGGCCAAAAAACTGCCCATATTTTTCTCTAACCCTTGATAAAACATATCAATGGCCACTTATCAAGTGTGCTTCATTGAAAATATAGTATCCATAGAAATTAGTTTTTAAAAATTATTAGCTTTATAAATGATTAAGTGGTTTAAAAACACTCTAAAAATGAAGTTTCTGATACAGCATATCTATTCTCTTCATCAATGATTAGTTAAAAGTCCTAGTTAATAATAATAGCAAAATTTTCTACAACTAGCTTCATTAATAAGTGAGGGTGATAATAATAATAGGAATAAAATAAAGAATAAGAAACATTCATTTAGCACATACTGTGTGCCAAACCCTTTTGTATTATCTGTTAATCCTCATAGCAGCCCTGTTATTATATCCGTCTTATACTTAAGGACACTGAGCCACGTGAACCAGGCTCTGTATTTATGAATTGGCATTCTTACGAAAAAAAGTTTACATGATGCCATTAGAAAAGGGAACCATCTTTCTAAATCACTGGGCGCTTTTCCCCAAACTTGAAAAGAATCTTCACATAAATTTACTAAGCTGGAGAGATAAAATTTGGTTAGCAGAGACGAATGGCCTTCCCTTGGAATTTTCTACCATAAACACATTTCACATCTTAGATTAGGCGAATAAGGTTTCTGGGAACTGTCCTCTTAGGAAATCTGAATGCCTGACTGATCCAAGCTGATGGAGGTCAACTCACTCACCAATATGAGGAACACATTACACAGAGATTTGGACCCACCCTCAGTTTTCTCAGAGTCCTGAAGGCCACATACCAATCATAAACTATTTGCAGGGGTCTGGATTATTCAGAATATGCTTGTGCATGAGATGCAGTGATTTTTGCCACAAGAGGTTATAAATCAAGAAAATAAACCAGTATGAAGTGTGTTTTAAAATATTTTTGATGTAAGGGCTTGATTTTTTTTTAAGTTTCTTTAAAAACAGCCTGTCTACAGAGAGGGTTAGGAGCTGGTTGAACGGACATGGGAAATCAGGGGTGGAAAGGAGGAGTGTGCTGTCACAGTACAGGGAGAGCAATTAGGGTCACATAACAATGTATGTTATTACACTTTTGTATGAGAGACTAACTTGAAATGTAAACTTGCACTTAAACTAGAATAAAAAAAATAAAAATAAAAACAGCCTGTCTAGTATGACTACATCCCAAATAGAAATACATACAATAGAGAAGTTTAGGCTCTGAGGCCTCAAAGGAACACAGAGGACATATAGTCCCTCCTCCTTACTTTGCAGGTAAGAGAATCAGCCCAGAGAAGGGAAATGACATTCTCAAGGTCACACATTGGGGCTTAGGAAGCCTGGACTCAAAGCCCTCTCTCCTGCTCCTTCACGGTGCCACGCTGCCCTGGATGTGCCCTATACACCCATATCCAAACATGGAATTGGCAACACCTTCTGAACCCAGGTCATGATTTGGCCAGGTTCAAAAGCATCTGGAAGGGAATATTGGTCTGTCAAATTCCTCTTGGCCATAATTTTAGCTAATTCTAGATGAAATAATAACATTGATATAAAGATCACAGAGATTTCAAAGCATTTAGCTGACATTTCATACCTGATATAGGCAGACACGAAGCAATGGACCGCTAACCGAAAGGGCGGCGGTTTGAAACCACCAGCGGCTCCGCGGGAGAAAGACGTGGCAGTCTGCTTCTGTAGAGATTTACAACCTTGGAAACCCTATAGGGTCGCTCTGAGTTGGAACTGACTCAATGGCAGTGGGTTTGGTTTGGTTTATAGGTAGAGAACCGAAGCAGAGAAAGGTTAAAGTAATGACAAATGGAGAGGAAACATATTACAACCATCAGGTTATTGAAAAAGTCTGCAAGTCCTTCCCATGTCTTCTGAAGCTATGGCCAGAGAGATGAAGAAGGTAAAAAGATTCTTATTTCCTATTTACAGCTGACCTTTCCTCTCTGAGCTCAATCTATAAAAAATATCATATCGAAACCTGAATCAGATCCTTTCATTTCACAATCGGAATTCTGAAACTTACTTTATTCTTTCGTCACTATTCAAGCCCAAATTTCTTCTCAAGACGTTCTTACTTCCAACAGCATCATGGTAAATCTACGTTCATTCACACACAGACATACACACAGTCATACATAGGCCACTTGTGTCCTGCAGTGACACATCCACAAACTTGTACCCACTCTGAGACCTCCATATGATAACTCCATCAAGATTAATGCAACCAGCCTTTCTGGAGATTCTGGCAACCAAAAGCTCAGACACAGATTCCAAGCTCAATGCTTAAATTCCACACCATGAGGAATTATGTATTAGTATATGCATATTTTATCCATAAGGAAAACTGTGTGCATATACCAGAAAGACTATCAGAATTGCTCACCCAAGTCTGCTCCACCAGGCCTGTGAACAAAGAGATTTCAAGCCCATACGTGGCTATTTTGGTGGACTCAGCAATTGCATGTTACACTGAACAGTGGGTGTCCTTAATGCAAATGCATATAATTAGGAGCTAAATCTTTGTACCTTTACAGGACAAAGGACATAATAAGCAGGATGTACTGCTTGTGACTTCTGAGGAAAGGAGAGCTTTTCATTTTTCCTTAAAAGAATCCATTTCTCATGAGGCACAGGGAATCTGAGAACAAGAGTCTTTTGAAATAGAAGAGGAAAAAGGGAAAAGAACATGAGTTTTGTGTGTTATAGTCATAACCCATCACTCAGACCTGAGCAGTGCCAATCCTGTGCCATGTGTTGAACTTTTTACTCAACTTTATTTTAAGGGTTTTCACAAAGTCATTGTTTTTCATGGAAACCTTTCATTGCTGGTGGTCTGATAACTGTGTCCCATGAGCTTTTAAAGATCTCCAGAGTTTGTGAAGAAAAACAATCTCTAGTGACAGTTTCCACTGCCAACACACATGGACATTCAGCACAAATAAGCTGCCACTTGTAAGAAGTCCACTTGACATCATTCCCTTGTGCATCCTAAAGACACATATCAAGATCACACTAAGATATTTAGATGCAAACATCTTTAGAATAATGCTTCATTCCCAATCAAAGTGCTTAATTAGCAAAAACACTATAAAAGAGAACTGTCCTTGAATATACATGCATTTTAACTTCCATGCCCACCCCCACCCCAAGCATAAATTTTCCTCTCAATGGATAGTCAGAAAATGACTGGGCATAGAAAGCTGACTGTGATAGGTGTCAGTCCACAAAATGAATTACATCTTTCCAAGCAGGGTTCAGCTGCTTTACAGGGATGACATCCATGTTTATGAGAGAGACCATTCTTTGGCCTCTAATGGACTCTTCCTCCACTCCTTTTGGACAAGTAATGCTCCTACTGCCTAGTTAGGTCTTAACTCTTTCAACACTTCTCACTAATCTTCTGCCCCCTTGTGCCTTCCCCCTACTCCCAATTTCAGCCAGTCATGTTTGCGAGACATCAGTTAGTGAACCACAACTCAAACAAATCCATTCACTTGCTCAGCAGCAAGTGGCCTCCGGAGTTGCTCCATTTGAAGCTCATGGGCCGGAGTTACATATGGCAAGCTTGCAAACTCGAATGGGATATCAGTTATTTATGATGACCGTGTGTGTTCAATGCCCAATTCCAGCAGGCTGTGGCTTCATTCACATGTCTTGGTCTGGGATGACTACCTACTCACTGTGTCCCATTTCAAGTACTGTATTTCCATGCTGGGAAAAGAGACGGGCAACTGGCTGAGAGGCTGCACACACACATGCCCCAACCCTGCTCATCTCATAACAATCTGTGACCAAATGCGAAGTGGGCTAAATGTGACTTGCTGGAAAGGTTTGCCATGTACAATTGTTTTCAGTGGAGAGTTGAGAAGTAGCTGCTGAACTGACTGACCATGTGGGGTTCATTAAACTGCTGTGCATTTACCCACAGGGTGCATTGGGATGCTTGTGATGGGAGCCCCATTCCTCATTTCAGAGATTCTGACCCCCTACCATTTGGCAATGATGCTCAAAAGGTGAAGAACAGATATGCATCAGAAGGTCCAAGTGTGGACTCCACCGGAAGTACAGAAAACTTCTGCCTTTGACAGTCTTCCCTCTCTACCCCCCAGTCGTATTTACACTTTGAAAGAAGTTAACATGAAGTGGTAGTCACCTGGGCGTGCTCAATTTTTGACAAGCCTTAGTCACTCTGTACCCAGCTGAACAATTCACATTCGAAATCTTGTGAAGATTCTGCCACACATGCTAACACTAAAATGCCAGCAGCTCCACTTACCTTCTTTATTAAGCCTCATAACCTCCCTGCTTTTTCCACCCTCTTTTCCAGCCTCTTCTAAATCTACATCTGCAGATGAAAAAGAAAAGGAAAAAATAAGGAAAAAAGAGGGGAAAAAAAAAGGAAAAAAAAAAAAAGCCAAAGTCAAGGGGGGAGGGAGAGTGTTTATTTGCAAACAGATCGATATAAATATTGTATATGAAAATCTTTCAAAATTTGACAATGCAACATTTTCTCCCAAGTCAGGGTTTCCATCTACCTGGCCCAGATAGGTACCAAAAAAACTATGCAAGCAGCAACAGAGTAGCCTTTTAAACAGATACACCGTGGGACTGTGAAAGCCCACCCCGCGGGCTGCCACGGTGAGCCGGGCACAGACAGACAGACAGATAGCCCTGGCAGCCGGGCCTCTCTCTGTGCATTGATGATCTGTCTCTGTGTGTATTTATTTAGAGAGAGGGAGAAGCATGGAGGACACCGGGAGCCACTCTCTCTCTCATACACACACTTTTTCCCAGTGGCTCTAGGTGAATGGAAAGGTTACAGGATAATAAAAGGAGGAGTAGGCGGTGGGGTTCTTACTGTCGGAGCAGTGTAATTTGGCGGCGTCGATCCAGGAGGACCAGGGTTTGCCCAGAAACGCCTCCGGACTGGGCACTTTGCGATCCAGTGTCGCCATTGCTCTTCCTTCTTGTTGCTTTTTCCCTGTTCCTTCGGCGGCAGCAGCCGAGAGACACGGGATTCGAGAACGCTCCGACGTCATCTTCGGAACGTTCCGACATTGAGTGTTCTGAAAGGGGGAGGAAGGGAGGGAGGCGGAGGAGGAGGAGAGAGAGGAGGAGGAGGGGCCGGCGGG
>NW_004444032.1:9449290-9526304 GCF_000243295.1 Trichechus manatus latirostris | reverse complement strand
GGGATGCTGCGGCGCCGCCCACTACTGTCTGCACCGCGCCGGGCGGAGGGGCGGGGCGTGGGGGCGGGGAGGGCCGCGGCCCGCGCCAGACGGCGGGAGGGTGGTCTCTCCCTCGGAGTTCCAGCTCGAGGACAGAAAGTTTTCGCATGCAGTCTTTCCTCCTTGTCCCTCTCTGCCCAGGTCCCTGTTGCCCACGGTGAGGCACCTCCGCGGGCACCCGGGCGGCTTAGTGGGGAGAAGCCGGGCAGATTTGCACCTCGCCACCAACCCAAGCCAGGGAGGGGACTCTGGTGACCTCGCCTCCCAGCCACCACCCCCGTCACCCTTCTTCTCGTTCATGGTGGACCTTGGACCGTAGGGGAGTCCGCGGATGCCTCTGGGAACTGAGCCCAATGGGGAGGTGGAAGTGGTTTTAAAAACCAGGTGAGTTTGGGGCTAGAGGAGCTGCCTTCCCGTCTCAGGCTGCAGGGCATGCAAAGCACAAAACTCAGGGTCCGGCGCCCCCAGACTCTGCGCCCTACGTGTCTCCGGCTCTTACCGAACCTCTGCGCAGACTTTGCTCCAGGTTCCGTATAGCGGCGTTCACCTGCTGTTGGTAGAGGATGCTAGCAGGCCAAGACCCACGAGCACTTTCCAGTGGGTGATGGCATCGCTCCGCGCTCCCTACCTGGAGAAAAGGGTGGCCCGAATTAGCGGATTTAACCTATGGCCGAGAATTTGATTTCCTGGGAGAATTCATTTCAGGTTTAACGGCTCCAGCCAGCTAAAAAGGAAACATTAGATTTCCTCTGGATATGGGAAGTTTAATGCTTTGTGATTTCCTCCCTCTTCTTGGGGGTAACAATAGAGGCTGGAACCTACCTGCCTCTCCGTGGGATAAAAGACCTGGGATCGGCTTTCGTAAAGATACCAAACCAAACCCATCGCTGTGGAGTTGATTCCAACATATAATGACCCTATAGTAGAGTAGAACTGCCCCACAGGGTTTCCAATGCTGTAATCTATAGGAAGCAGACTGCCACGTCTTTCTCTCGCGGAGCGGCTAGTGGGTTCGAACTTCTGACCATTGTGCCACCAGGGCTCCTTCTGGAAAGATTATAAAGCCTAGGAAATCCTATGGGGCTGTTCTGTGTCCTATAGCGTCACTATGAGTGGAAATTGACTGGGCATACCACAACAACCTAAAATATATGGATGGCCCCAACCCCCGAAATCAATGTTTGCTCTATTTCCCCAGCACCCTTTTAGTTCTCTCCGCTTGTTTCCCAAGTGTGTATTCGTCCCATAAGTGAAGCGCAGTGATTTGAAATAGCTCTATGCTGTGTGCGTTCTGCCCTGGCTATGTTATTTAATGTCCCCCGCCAGACACTTGAGTACAGGCAGTCCGCAGATTACCAATGAGATCTGTTTCTAAGTCTGTAAGTTGAATTTCTAGATAAGTTGGAACAGGTATATAGGGTTTATTTACCTTTAGTTGGTCAAATGTTTGTGCTAGTGTATAGTATATATTTTACTTTTCTGTGTATATGAAACGCTAAAGAAATACCTTCAAACAGCGCAATGTTTTCATGAGCATCACAAAGTAGTGCATGCATTCGTTATTACGAACTGTTGTGTTTAACTCAAAAATTTAATGTAACAGGCTTTATGGCAATTAGTTTGTAAGTACAAGTTGGCCGTAAGTCGGATGTTAGTAACTGGGACTGCCTGTACCTCAGAGTGAGTGGGACGATGAAGGAGGAGCCCTATATTTGGCTATAGTTACGATGTTTTTGTTGAATGGACTTGTTTTTATCAGATCCAGATGTGTTTCATTTGCCTTTGCTCCCTTTGGAAGGGTTGCTACTTAGATGAGATACCATTGGGTAGAGAATTCCTGTCTTAGGGATTGGTGGTGTTAACCACTATTTATTACCTATTGATGTTTTATGATATGCTAGACACTGCTTGACATTTCCATCTATCCATTCATCTTTTCAACAATTGTTGCCTCTCATGGACTAGCTACCCTCAGGAGAGGAAGAAAATGAGACCCAGCCCTCAGGGAAGTGTGGTCGCCTGGTCTCTGTGGAAGAATTAAGGTGTGGACCTTATTGACTCCTTGGGAAAACAAGACATGCGCACCATGTCTGACGTGACTCATCAGGGCAGTGAGTGGTGTGGTCTCTAAGCACTGTGCCTGTTCAGAGGAGGCGCTGAAATCTAGAGTGTGGAGTGATCAGAACATGGCACAGAGAAGATGGGCTCTGCTTTGCATATTGACTATTGGGAAGGATTTATAATGGTAAGGTGAAGGCTGGTTTTGCCGAGTGATAGGGAGTGATGGTGTTAGCAGAGGCTTCAAGCTGAGCGTAAGTGTGGTGTTTTGGGTGTTGAGCATGGTTCCTTGGGATGGTGGGTTCTTAAGGGAGTGAGGGTTGGGGATGATGGGTTCAGATAGCTCGGCTTGGGTCAAATTACAGAAGGCATTGAATGGCTGCCTAAAGAGTCTGGATTTCGTTTGACGGTGGGGAGCCACTGAATGACTTTGTGCAGCATAAGGATAAGCTGAAAGTGTGATTTAGGAAGATTACTCTGGCCGTGGTATCCCAGACATTCTGGAGTATGGAGACTGATTAGAAAAGTAAAACCAGTTACCACTGAGTCAGTTCCAACTAATGGCAACCCCATGTGTGTCAGAGTAGAACTGTGCTCTGTAGAGTTTTCAATGGCTGATTTTTTCAGAAATAGATCACCAGGCCTTTTTTTGAGGGTTAGAGTTTGGGTAGACACAAACCTCTAACCATTCAGTTAGCAGTCAAATGTGTTACCCATTTGCAACACCCAGGGACTCTGGTTAGAAACGTAGTACGACAATATTCAAGGTGTGAAGAGATGAAGGCCTGAGCGTGGATGTTGCTGTGCACGTGAAGAAGAGTGAACAAATGTGAGAGACTCAATGAAAAAAGCAACTTATCAGAGTATGATGTTTAGTTGGATGTTGGGAGAGAGAGACAGACTGCAAGCTCAGAGGCATAATTAATTCGATGCTGTAACATTTTTTCTTCTCCTTTTGCTTTCCTATTCCTCCACTCATGACCTAGGTTGGTGTTTATTCCTTCATTGTTGTATATACAAGGGAAGGTGTGGTAGGCAACCTCTATTTAAGATGGCACCTGATGATCCCTAGCTCCCTTGAGTATAGACTGGACCTAGTGACTTCTAACAAATAGACTATGGCAAAAGTGATAGGGTATCAATTCTGAGGTTACGTTACAAAAAGTCTATGACATGTCTTGCTCTCTTGTGCTCTTATTTCCTTTAAAGCAAGCAAGCTGCCATGTTGTAAGCTGCCCTATGGAGAGATCCATGTGTCGGGGAACTGAGGAAGGCTTCTAGCCAATGGCCAGTGAGGAACCGAATCCTACTAACAGTCAAATGAGTGAGCTTGCAAACTTATACACCTGCATTCGGGCCTTGAGATGAAACTACAGCCCTGGCCCAGACCTTGATTGCAACCTTGTGAGAGACCTTGAGGCACAGGTACCTAGATACGCCATGCCTGGATTCCTGACCCACAAAAACTGTGAGCTAATTTATGTTTGTTTCTTGTTTTCAGTTGTTACATTTTGGGATAACTTATTATACAGCACTTAACTAATACAGAATGGTTTGGGTATGTGGTGACTAAACAAAAAAACGTACTAGAAAAATAAGTTTAACGAAGGTAAAATTTACTTGTCCCTCTTTTGAGCCTTCTGTGAATTGTCTGTCATCCCTCTCAGAATTTTTTTTGCCAGCTTAGTGAGGCTACTTTATATGAGTATTTTCTACACTCTGGGTTTTGTAATTTATCCTTTGGGTACTCAGCGTTTGTGTGTGTGTGTGTGTATGTATGGTAAAAGATATATAACAAAACGATTGACGTTTTAACCATACAATCAGTGACATTAATTATATTCACCATGTTGTGCAACCATCACCACTGTTCATTTCCCAATGTTTTTCACCACCCTAACCTGAAACTCAGGTACTCAAGTTTTTGCTATTTAAACTCAATCATTACTTTGTAGAAAGGGAGTCTCCAGTGACAAGGTCATGATATAAGTGCTGGAAAAAAACCTTTACTGATAGTGATGTCCCCACAGTGGTGGCTGTTACAACTCTGTCCTCCTCCAGGTGTGTGGATTGTCTAGTGATGAAGGGACTCTAGCCCATTTACTGGGGTCAGTGACTTGAGCTTCTACAATTCTGTCTTCTCTCTGAGGAGCCACTGTAAACCATTCAAACAACTTAAAGGTGGCTTGTCACCCTGATGGCACAATGGTTAAACACTCTGTTGCTAACCCAAAGGTTGATGGTTCAAACCCGCCCAGTGGCTCCACAGGAGAAAGACCTGGCAATCTGCTTATGTAAAGATTACAGTCAAGAAAACCCTATGGGGCAGACTCTGTCAGATGGGGTTGCTATGAGTTGGAACCATCTCCATAATACCCAACAACGACAACATCATCAGAAGTCAGGGCACCTCAGTTACAGAGAAATAAGGTGACGGTTACATATTTTAACATTAGCACACTCCCTCCTCTGAGGTCTCTGGGGTAGAAGGTATTGCACAGGACCCTGAAGATGGTATGACAACCTAAATATTATTCTTTTCTAGCTGGGAGAATTTTACTTCGCAGCATAGTAAAGTATGGACTGGAATCTAAAAGTGATTTAGCATCTCTATGAAATAAGTCTTTGAACACATTGTCATGTGTCATGGATTGAATTGTGTCCCCCCAAAATATCTGTCTACTTGGCTAGGTCATGATTCCCAGTATTGTATGATTGTCTACCACTTTATCATCTGATGTGATTTCCCTGCATGTTGTAAATGCTATCACTGTGATGTAATAAGATGGATTAGTGGCAGTTATATTGATGAGGTCTACAAGATTAGATAGTGTCTTAAGCCAATCTCTTTTGAGATATAAAAGAGAGAAGCAAGCAGAGAAACATGGGGACCTCATACCACCAAGAAAGCAGCAATGGGAGCAGATCGTGTCTTTTGGACCTGAGGTTCCCGAGCTAAGATGCTCCCAGACCAAGGGAAGACTGATGACAAGGACCTTCCTTCAGAGCTGACAGAGAGAGAAAGCCTTCCCCTGGAGCTGATGCCCTGGATTTGGACTCGTAGCCTACTAGACTGTGAGAGAATAAATTTCTCTTTGTTAAAACCATCCACTTCTGGTATTTCTATTACAGCAGCACTAGATGACTAAGATAGAATTTGGTACCGAGAGTGGGGTGCTGCTCAATCAGGTACCTAAAATGTGGAAGCAGTTTTGAAACTGTGAATGGATAGAGGAGCAGCAGCGGCAGAGAATCAGCAGCAGCAGAGAACCAGCAACAGCAGAGAACCTGCAGCAGCTGAGAAGTGGCAGCAGCAGAGAACCAGCAGCAGCAAAACCAGGAGACCAGCACCAGACAGCTCTGAAGCCAACCCATGGAGCGAGAGAGCTGATGCCTGTGCGCAGGAGGCTTCCTGGTGCAGTGGGGTGCCTCTGGGCACTTATCAGTGGAGCGAGGCTTGCCAACCCAAAGAGTGAGAGAGCTGAGTGCCTTCTGGCCAAAGTTTACTGGCAGAGTGGGGTGCCTCCAGGCACTTATCATCGGTGGAGCTACAGAGCTTTGGAACACTTGGCCCGGCAGGGCAGATGTGGGCGTGAGGCCCGAGGGCCAAGAGGCCAAGAAACCAGAAAGCAGAAGCTGAAGAGGCAAAGAAAAAAGGAAGCCGAGCTGCCTCAGTCTCAAAAGGTTTGACCAGGACCTCTGGGGTTTTGAAGGGTAAAGCCATGGCTTCTGGTGTTTCTGAGGGTGGAGTTGCCACTCAGATGGACTAGGAGAATGGTGCACCTAAAGCCGAGGGAGCAGAGTTGCCGTCCCAGTGGGCCTGAAAGGCGGAGCTGAAACCCAGAGCTGAGGGGCCTCCACTCAGAATCCAGAGAGTGTAGCCAATACCTAGAGTCTGGAGGGCGGGGCTGTTTTGTAAATGGTCTCAGAGAACAGAGGATTATTTTCAAGTCTTGAGGGCTAATGTAATGTGTTCTGCTGACTTGCTTGGTGCCTGTTATGCCTTCTTTCCCTCCAATTTCTCCCATTTGTAATAGAAATGTCTAGCTTGTGCCTGTTCTGCCATTGTACCTTTGGAAGCAGATAACTTGTATTCTAGATTTCACAGATGAAGAGGAATTTTTGGAGTTTGGACTTGGAGTTAAGACTTTTGCTATGATATGATAAGATGAATATGTTTTGCATGTTGCAAGGATGTGATTTTTGGGGGGCCAAAGGGTAGAATGTCATGGATTGAATTGTGTCTCCCCAAAATATCTGTCAGCTTGGCTAGGTCATGATGACTAATGACTGACATCATGCTTAACTGATAAGAACATGTATACATTATTATAGTTAGAGTTATAGAATATAATTGTAGAGTTTCTACTCTAAGCCTTCCACAGTGTCTCTGCTGACAATAGAGATAATACCAACTGTGTAAAACTGTAACCTCACCTATGACTTTGTAAGTATGGACGACATGGTTGTCAATTAAATTGCACTGTTGGGAACTACAGAATAAAGAATGCATTGCTCATCAAACTACTAGACTTTAACACTTGATGTTAGATGAAAATTGAGGTCAGTTGGAAGTAATATTCAGGTCAATGTGGTACATGTATATTTTACATACATGCCTGTACTTATGTGTCAACATAAGTACGGATGGCAAATTTTTGCAGATTTGAATTCCTTTTAGTAGTAAATGGTTACAAATATTGTTAGTAGCAATGAGAATCTTACACTTTCTTAGTAGGAATAAAGTGACCTGCAAAACAGTAATATAAAGCATGTTAGTATAATGTCTATGTGATAAAACCATCTAGCAAAGGCATAACACCTTCTTTCCCTCATGATGAATGTTTATGAAGATAAAAGAGATATAAATATTTTATTGGTTTATTATCTTACTCAAAGAAACGGCAGAGTGGTTGGTTTAATTAAAAAGGAGATTCTCCCATACACCAAATAAAGAAATTGGTTCAACAGAGATGACAATGGGAAGTACCTATTTAATTTGAATAACACCTGGTTCTGTAGAAATGTGCATCTAATACGTATCCTGCATTCACTTAGTGTGATGCATGTGCTGCTTCACCACATTATTGAAAAGAAGAGAATAGGGAATATTAGCTCTCTCATTTGAGGATATTAGACTCCTGCTGGGGTTGAGGCACTGTGTGTGCATGCTACTCCCTACCTAGACTGTTGCTGAGAATTACCTGGAGGCAACGAGGAGAAAATGACATGTTCCATTAAAATGAGGCATCCCCAGAATTGTTTGATGTTCTTTGCCTTAATTGAATCCATCTATCCCATCTGCCACTCTTTTCTCTAAATTTATTTCCCTAGCCCACTCTCTCTGAGAATGGTAATTTTGGGGGAAATTGGTTACATACATTGTTACCTTTTATAAAAGTTCTTAGCATCTGGAGGGCAGGTGTGCCATCTACCTCACCTTATTAGACAACTTTGCCTGCCTCTTCCCTGCCCCCTCACACGTCAATGGATTAAAAGCAGGACTGGGATAAAAGACCCCAGTAGCAACAAGAGTGGGAAGGATAATAGGAATTTCAGGCTTTTGGTTATTGCCATATGCCTGGTCTGGATAAACATAGGCTCTATTAACAAATATTACAAAAATCCCCATGAAATTTGCATTCTGACCGGAGCAGAAAAGCCTGTAAACATAGGAGTGTATTATCTTGAGGTAAAGCTGCCTTCAAATCTCAGCAGATTCATCTGTGATTTTGATCACTGGGAGCTCCTTGGAACGGCTCTGCTTGTAGCAGGTTGAGTGTGGTAGATCCTGCCCCGTTCCTAACCACTGCCCTTCCTTAGCAGTTACACAGGAGAAAAGATGAGTTTCTCTTTAGCTTTGTTCTAGAAATTGCTTTTGGCTCTTAAATATAAATAAATACAAATTAAAATTAATGTACAAGCATTAATTGGAGCAAAGTACACACATCCTTCCAATCTCACTGTTTAATGTGTTTGAAGAGGCAGTGCAGAGTGGAGGCCAGGACACAGATTTGAGATTGGAAGATGTAAATTGGAATTGCCTTTCAGCCATTTGCTTGAGTACTGTTATGGGTTGAACTGTGTGTCAACTTGGCTAGGCCATGATTCCCAGTATTGTGTGGTTGCCCTCCATTTTGTGATCTGATGTAATTTTCCTATGTGTTGTAAATCCTAGTCTCTATAATGTTAATGAGGCAAGATTAGAAGTAGTTATATTAATGAGGCAGGACTCAAGCTACAGGATTAGGTTCTATCTTGAGTCAGTCTCTTTTGAGATATAAAAAAGAGAATCAGGCAGAGAAGAGAGAGACCTTCTACCACCAAGAAAGAAGAGCCAGGAGCAGAGAGCATCCTTTGGACCCAGGGTCCCTGCGCTAAGAAACTTGTAGACCCAGGGGAAGATTGATGACAAGGACCTTCCCCCAGAGTCAACAGAGAGAGAAAGCCTTCCCCTGGAGCTGGTGCCCTGAATTTGGACTTCTAGCCTCCTAACTGGGAAATAATAAATTTCTGTTTGTTAAAGCCATCCACTTGTGGTATTTTTATAGCAGCACTAGATAACTAAGACAAGTACCTTCCTTTATCTATCTGAATCTCAGTTTCCTCATCCGTTAAATTGGTGCTAAGGCTCATCTCGGGATTGTGGTGAGGATTAAATGAGATTCTGGGTACTGAGCCTTGAGAATAGGGCCTGGCATACAATGAGCAACCATAAGTGGTCACTATAATTATTTAGTTTCAATGCTACTTTAGACAGCAGCTGCCAGTGACAAACAGGATGACACCCTGACATTAGGAGTGGCTCACGTGGTTGCTTCTGACAAACGTCCTTCTGCTTAGAAAGAAAACTAAAAGCTCTCCTCTTTCCCTTGCATAGAGCTGCTGCCCCTCCATCTATTGCATGGAGACCTCTGCCTGAAACTTCATCTAGAAATGGACACCAGAGTAAACACCCCTTTTTTCAGGGAAGACCCTGTAAGACCTTTTTGTTATGCAAAGGAACTACAAAATCCAGCCTGGTTGGGGACAAAGCTGCCTTTGCTTGACAGTGTAAATAGTTGTCTTAATATTAAGCAGAGTAGGCTCTCTGCAAATTATTTTCTTTAGGAAATTTTCTTTCTTTTATTTTGTAAAAGAAGATGTTGAATTTTAAGTCATGCATGAACTTGTTCTCATCGTGAGATTTTAAAAAATAGTAGAGATAAGGGGGAAATTTCCTTCAAAGATCCTCTTCAAACCTGGTCTCCTTTCTTACCCTGAGGTTGGCAGGCATTTTTTTCATATAATTTTTTATGCCTTTACCTACCATATATGGCTGTCATTACAGGTGGCAACAATACTGCTGTGTTTGTGTGTTTTTGTTTTTTCCTTTTTTTTTTATGTGAGTAGCATGATTTTGTAGACATTTTCTGCAGGTTCTTTTTTTATTCAACAATGTGTCTTGAATAAATGTTATTACATATGGAAACATTTCATTCTTTTTAACTGCTGTGTAGTATTCTATAACTGTTAGAGAATCTATTTACCTATTCTGTTGTTGTTGTTGTGTGCCGTCGAGTCCATTCCGTCTTGTAATGATCCAGCGTGACAGAGTAGAACCTCCCCATAGGGTTTTCTAGGCCGTAATCTTTACAGGGAGGAGCCCTGGTGGCACAGTAGTTAAAGCGATTGGCTGTTTACCGAAAAGTCAGCTGTTAGAACCCACCAGCTGCTTATGGAGAGAAAGATGTAGCAATCTGCTTGAGTAAAAGTTTACAGTCTTGGAAACCCTATGGGGCAGTTCTACTCTGTCCTATAGGGTCGCTATGAGTCAGAATCGATTGGATGGCAATGGATTTTTTTTTTTTTTTAAATGGGAGCTGATCCCCAGGTCTTTTCTCTCACAGTGTTGCTGGTGGGTTGGAACCCTCGACCCTTCAATTAGCAGCCAGAGCGCTTAACCACTGTGCCACCAGGGCTCCTTATTCTCTTATTGATGGGTATTTAAGTTTCCATTTTTACAGATGATAGGGTAGTCACTTTATTCTTATACATGCCTCCTTGGGCACATGGAGGAGTATTTCTACCCAGAAGTAATATTGCTAGCTATGTGCATTTTTAATTTTAATGGATTCTACCAAATTGTCTTCTGAAGTGCTGACTGATTTATATTTCCAGTACTGGTATAGTAATGTGCCCATTTCCTCATGCCCAAATTAATGCTGGACCTTTTCAAACATTTTAGTTTTTGCCAATATTATGAGTTAAAAAAACTTATTTAATTTGTACATCTCTCATTTCTAATGTATTTTTGAGCATTTTTTCTTATGTTCATTGTATTTTCAGTCTGTAAATTGCTGTATCTTTTGGTGATTTGTTATTGGTATTTTTAAATCTTTTTGTTGATTTGTATGGATTTTTTATAGATTCTAGATTTAGACCTTTTATCAATATGAAAATACATTAATTTTTTTCAGCTTTTTGCTTTTCTTCTTTTGACATTGTTTGTGGTATCTTTTCCATATACCTTTTTCTTTTTTTTTAATTTGGATGTAGTCAGATATGCTGTTTCTTTGTGATCTCTTGGTTTTTGTGTCTTGCTTAAGAAGACCTTCTCTTCCCCAAGATCATAAAATATTTTCTTATATTTTTTCTTCATAGGTTTTTGTTTTTACACTTAGATCTCTAATCCATCTGGCATTTTGTGGTTAATGATCTGAGGTAAAATATTAATTCTCAATCTCTCCCCAAACAGTCATTTGCCTAGCATAGCATATTGAAGAGTTTATCTTTTCTCTACAGATCTATCATATATTCATTTCCAAAATATGTGGGTCTGTTTTTGAGCTCTCTTTTCTGTTCTGTTGCTTAAATTGTCTTTTCCTGTATCAGTTCCACACTATTTTAATTATTCTTTTTTTTAAATTATTCTTGTTTTATAAAGTTTTGCTGTTTGTTAGGGAAAAAAAAATCCATTATAGATTAGCTCTGGTGGCTTAATGGTTAAGCGCTCAGCTGCTAACTGAAAGGTTGGCAGTTCAAGTGTCCCCAGCATCTCTGTGAAAGAAAGACCTGGAGATCTGCTCCTATAAAAATTATAGCCTAGAAAACTCTATGGGGGAGGTCTACTCTGTCACATGGGGTGGGTCACTATTAGTCAAAATCAACTTGATAGTACCTAACAGCAATGTCTGTAAAAAAGGGGCAGTGGTGTTTCAGTGAATTCTCACCTGCCATACAGGAGACTTGGGTTTGAGTTTAGGCCAGTGCACTTTGTGGGTGGTAGTTAGGAATTTCTCTGAATGAATATGGACACTCCCATCTGTCACTCATCTCAGGAAGGAGAAAATCCAGTCACAAGTGAAGATGGGAGGAGAGGGAGGGAGCAGGCCTGAGGCAGGGGCTAGGACCCTTGGCCTTCCCAGAGAGGAGGGGGGTCCTTGTGGGCTGGGAGTATGGTCAGACAGTGTCCAATAAAGGAACCTGGTTGGGACTGCTTAGCTGTGGAATCCTTTAAACCTGGTATCCAGTTGTAAGATTTTCTGTATTGTGGTTTCTTTTGCTTTCCCTAAGCTTTTTTTTTATTAAATGACCTGGACTTTGTTAGTTGTGCCATGGGAAATGAAGTTGTGGGCTGTACCTGTGTAGGAGCCACAGTAGTAAGACTGCAAGTAGCTAGCTTCTTGCCAGACCTGTGTGGTAACAGCACCATTATTCAATAGGTGGCAGTCCCAGGCCCCCAGGAGGTGGCCAGGCACAAAGTGAAGAGGGCAAATGTGTAGGCTGTGATGTCTGTGATGTCTCAGGTTGGCCACTAGCCATCCCTAACACCTTACCCCAGCCCCAGCTCCAAATACACTTATAAGGAAGGAATCCTAAAAATAGAGGCCAGTGTTTGGGCTTAGAGACTTTAAGGTTACAAATAATAGTGGCTGAACTTAAACTCCAGGTTTCCAATGGTTGGAGGCTAACTTGCTCATAGATGACCATGTCTCAAGAATGATGCTAAGGCTATAAATCTAAATTTCCATGTAGGCCAGTGTTTCTCAACTGGGGACATTTTGCCAGGTAGAACACATCCGGCAATGTTTGGAGACATTTTTGGTTGTTGAAACTCACAGGTTGTGGGGGAGGGGCTAGAGGGTAAAGTACTACTGGCATCTAGTGGGTAGAGGCCACGGGTGCTAGTAAAAATCCTACAATATACAGGACAGCCCCCTTCAACAAAGAACTATCTGACACAGATGGTAGTGCCAAGATTGAGAAACCCTGATGTAGACCAATTAATTTCAGTTTTTCTTTTTCATTTCCATAGAATGAACTCCTAACCTTAGTCAACTATTTTGCCATTATGGGCTTCTTTGATCACAGAACAATCTAGCAAGACAGTATGGTAGGGGCTGTGAGATTCATCATTGCAGCTAGAAAAACCCAAGGTCTTTTCATTTGCATATGTGAAGACTCATATTGTGTTATTGGATGAGTACTATTTGTAGAACCAAAGAAAATGTAAGATCTCTGTCTCATGGTTATCATTATTATATGATCATCGAGTGATATAGTCTTCTCTTTCTTATTCTCTGAATAATTTACAGACTACTGCTGTCCTACTCCAGTGGAAAGGTTATCAGTACTAAGACACCCATCCTAGATAGCTCTTATTATTCCCAATTTATAGATGATGAAATTGAGGCTCAGAGGTGTAATGAAATAAAGCGTGGCTCTCTCTCACTGTTTTTTCCCCCACTTTTCTTTCTTTCTTTTTTTTTTTCCACATAAATTAATTCATTTATTATAGGCAAGAGATATTTCAAATGGTGGAGCCTCTACTACTCTTTCAGCTCCTTCAGCCTTCTGAACTTTACTGTGACTTCAGAGGTGGTAAGGAGGCCTGGTGGAGCAGTGGTTAAGTGCTCAGCTGCTAACCAAAAGATTGGCAGTTCGAACCCACTAGCTCCTCTGTGGAAAAAGATGTGGCAGTCTGCTTCCGTATAGATTACAGCCTCGGAAACTCTGTGAGGCAGTTCTACTCTGTCCTGTCAGGTCACTATCAGTTGGAATCAACTCAATGGCAACGAGTTTCTTTTTTTGGTTTTTGTAGAGGTGGTGGTATAGGTCCAGGTTACTGTTTTCATGCAGGAACCACAGTGCCAGGTCCCCACAGCTTGTCTCTTCATTTTTGTTTTGCTACAGAAGGAGCAGTTGTGCATGCTGGCTGATTTCAATTTTCTTCACCGTTTTCCTGAGGGAGACACCATAACAGGTCCCATATTTACCAGTGATTCCAACTTTGTAGGTATGTTAGCCATGTTGCTGCAAATTACCTTTGGCCCAGAGAGGCGTCACTGGTTATATTCCAAAGTTATCAAACACCTGGCCAGGGCTGCTACATAGGTTGTACACTACACAACTGTGTCACTTCTAAGGGACCATTCATATCACAGACATTGTAGATTTATTGTGACAATTTTCCTGGCAGATGGCAGTAAAGTGACTTGTTCTAATGAAACCAGGACTATAAAGTCTGTTTTCCATCAGATGGAAGTAAAGTTTCTTCAAGAAGGGGTGCCTTTTTCTAAGCTCACAAAGGCATCATATTGACTTGCAGGAGGAATGGTGTTATGATGAGTCTGCCTGTATATGCTAACGGTTTAACTGAAGTTTTATTTTTGCTTGAACAGGGATCATCCTCTCTTGCTGTAAATGTGACTGTAGATCAGTATTGTGGAGAGTGGTGCAGGTTACAAGTACTGTAATGCATTTGAGTTGGCAGATTTCCCAAGAACATGCTCATGTGTGAGAATACAGTGCCTTGGATCATGGAATAAATAAAATGGCTTTGGTATCTAATTTTGGTTGTTCACACTTGAGTTAGGGCTTAAGTCACCCTAAGCTTGGCTTAGAGGAAGATAGATTGACATGCATACAGTTGAAGAAACTTGGTAGTGGGGAGGTGCAAAGAGTGTCATTTCAATTATAGATTGACCCCCAAATGATTGAGCAGTGTGTATTGCTTAGGTTGTGATCAATGCCAAGTAATGGCAAGTGCTGGGTTCAGGAAAGTGAGGGCAGATGTTGGAGAATTGACCAACTGATGAGTTCCATGTTGGCCCTGCACAGGGAGGATCCAAATACAAGTAAAGTATTGTAAGATGGGAGTGATAGTATTTCAAGTGTAAACAGAGGCTGTTCAAGATTTCATCCTATGTACCTGTGCAACTAACACCTTTCACCCACAGGACACTACTCTCCAACAGCATTGTTCAGTTCTAACTTTGTTCTTAGTTTGTAGTGTGCAACAGAATGCCATTTCTAGTGTTTTAAAGGGAAGAAAGACCTTACTGATTGCCTTTTGTACCCATGCAAATACCCTGGCACTCAGGGAATTTGGCTAGTCAAAAAATTACTTCTTGATAATGCCTAATAACTACCCCTGTTTGGGTTGGGGTGGAATATATAAAGAAATTACAATCCCCATTTTATGATCAGAATGGAGTCCCTGCGTGTTGCAAATGGTTGATGCTCTTGCCTGCTAACTGAAAGATTGAAGATTTGAGTCCACCCAGAGGTGCCTCAAAAGAAGGGCCTGGAGATCTACTTTTGAAAAATCAGCCATCGAAAACCCTGTGGAGCACAATTTTACTCTGACACACATGGGGTCACCATGAGTCTGAACTGATTCGATGGCAGCTGGTTTTTTTATAATCAGAATAAGAGATGTTGATGGACTTAACTTGCTTGGCAGTGTGCCAGGTGCCATGTGGTACAGAGACTGAGTGTTGGCTTCTCAAGAGGAGCTTGCAGTCTAGTTAGAGGGAGATGCATGCACAGTGAATAATTAGAGAACAAGAAAGCCTGTGAGAAGGTGCTGATCTGATGTGCAGATAGTAAGTGCTCTGGGAGGCAGGGCAGGACAGGTTGCTGTGGTGGGCAGCAAAGGCTTGAGGGAGAGGAGAAACCTGAACTGGTCTGTGAGAGGCTGGGAGGATATAAATAGCTGGTGGGCAGAGTGACCCAATGCTGGCAGATGGGAACAGTGGCCATCTTAACTAAGAGCCTTGGGTCGCATAGATAATAGTTTCCCAAAACAAAGCCCCTAGTGGAAAACAGGTAAGTCATGAGGGGGTTTGGAATCATGAGTTTGAAAGAGTCACACAATGTTTCCAAGATTAAAATCTATTGTAAGTGATAGCATGTGTGATAATACTGTATGTTCCTAGTCAAGTGGCATATTTCTTTGAGAAATATTTTTTTATCAAGAACAAATCTCTAAAATAGGCTTCTGTTGATCCAAATGAACTAGTTAGGTGAAGAAGATGAACTTTTCAAGATTCTTTAACCATCTGGCTGGCATGTTTAGAAATTACACCAAAATGTACTGATAAAAGGGTAGTTTCTACATTTGTGGTGTACCCTCTTATGCTTTAACACTGGGTTGTTTTCAGAGACGATGAAACAAAACTTTCATTCTAAGTAGGCTAACCAAACGTCTAGGTTTGCCTAGGGAGTCCCAGTTTATACTAGTAGTCCTAGCAAAATTATTAATAGCTTCCTCTTCAGTCTCAAAATTGTCTTGGTTTGGATGATAAATTATATGGCTACCCTAATTCTAAGTGATCCACTTTGGGCTTTTTTGCTTACTCTGTGAATCCTCACTGGCCCGCAGGGATGCTTTGGGTATTTGCCTACATGTGCATTCTACTTTTAAAAAAATGGTTGTATTTTTCTTCTGCATATAAAGCAATCATTGTAAAAACTTCAAAAGAAACAAAAATAGCATGAATAAGATAAAAGAGGTTACCCTAAACCCAGAAATAAGTGTAGATGCTTTGGTATATTTATAATATAACATAACATAATATAATGTTGTATTATATTAATATACTTTTAGATCCCCTTTTATATTGTATGTAACTAAGCAAGTTTACTTGGTGTGTCACCCCATATATACATATATGTTGTTTTTATGCAAATAACATAACATGCCTTCTACATTTGTCTGCCAACCGCACCCTCCCCGTGAGGTATTTTCATAAGTGCTGTATGCTAATTTTTTTTTTAAACAGCAGCATGTAAAAAAAATTGGCATAGTGGCACTTATGAAAATACCTTACAGGGGAGGGCACTGTTGGCAAACATAGAAGACCTGCGTTATATGCATAAAAATACGGTAGTTATGGATATAAACATATTACATAATATTATATATTTAGAAATATATAATAATATAGTCAGTAAATATATAGAGATAGAATCACTTTTTAAATCAGTTTTAAAGACTGCATAGTACTCTAATGAATACTTGTTCTTAAACTAAAATGTATTTTCTAATCCCCAATTTGGGGTGTTTAGGTTGTTTCATTTTTTAAAATATTATTAACAATGCTGTAGTGAGTATTTTGTGTAGCTAAATCTTTGTATACAACCATGTTTTTTTAATAATACATTCGTATAGATGAAATTGCTGAGTCAAAGGGAATATACATTTAAAATTTTGTAATTGGCACACTTTGCCAGCAGAGTGTGAGAATTCCCATTTCCTCACAGCCTTATCTGTGCTGTATTTAATCGTTTTCATCTTTCAGTTTGGTAGGAAAGAATTTCATCTCCTAGTTATTTCGGCTGTATGTCTGATTATTGATGATTTGTGTTTTCCTTTGTATATTACCCACTTTTCTATTAAAATGTTCATCTTTCTCTTATTGAATTGTGAAAGCTTTTTATATATTAAATAATCTTTTGTTTTGTAAGTTACAAGATTTTTTTCCCCATAATTTGCTATTTGTCTTTTAATTTTACTTATAGTGGATTCATTTGTGTGCATGTGTATGTGTGAATTCAGAACCCTTTATATTGTATGTAACTATGTCTCTCAGTCCTTTCCTTTATGGAGTTAAGTACTTTTCAACAAAATTTCACGGTCTTATCTGATGCTCTCAAAGCCCTTCAGCTCATTGTTTCAAACTTTACAAGGTGGGTATTGTAGATATTGTTGTTGTTAGGTGACATTGAGTCGATTCTGGCTCATAACAACCCTACGCACAACAGAATGAAACACTGCCAGGTCCTGCACCATCCTCACAATCGTTGCTATGCTTGAGCCCATTGTTACAGCCACTGTGTCAATCCATCTCATTAAGAGTCTTGCTCTTTTTTGCTGATCCTCTACTTTACCAAGCATGATGTGCTTCTCCAGGGACTGATCCCTCCTGATAGCATGTCCAAAGTATGTCAGATGTAGTCTAGCCATCCTTGCTTCTAAAGGGCATTCTGGTCATACTTCTTCCAAAACAGATTTGTTTGTTCTTTTTGCAGTCCATGGTGTATTCACTATTCTTCTCCAACACCATAATTCAAAGGCGTCAGTTCTTCTTCAGTCTTCCTTATTCATCGTCTAGCTTTCACATGCATATTAGGCGATTGAAAACACCGTGGCTTGAGTCAGGCGCACCTTAATCTTCAAGGTGACACGTTTGCTTTTCCATACTTTAAAGAAGTCTTTTGCAGCAGATTTCCCCAATGCAATGCATCTTTTGATTTCTTGACTGCTGCTTCCATGAGTGTTGATTGTGGATCCAAGTAAAATGAAATCCTTGACAACTTCAATCTCTTCTCCATTTATCATGATGTTGCTTACTTGTCCAGTTGTGAGGATTTTTGTTTTCTTTATGTTGTGGTATAATCCATACTGAAGGCTGTAGTCTTTGATCTTCATCAGTAAGTGCTTCAAATCCCCTTTACTTTCATCAAGCAAGGTTGTGTTATCTGCATAACACAGGTTGTTAATGAGTCTTCCTCCAATCCTGATGCTGCATGCTTCTTCATATAGTCCAGCTTCTCGGATTATTTGCTCAGCATACAGATTAAGTATGGTGAAAGAATACAACCGTGACGCACACCTTTCCTGACTTTAAACCATGCAATATCCTCTTGTTCTGCTCGAACGACTGCCTCTTGATCTATGTACAGGTTCCTCATGAGCACAATTAAGTGTTCTGGAATTCCCATTCTTCACAATGTTATCCATAATTTGTTATGATCCACACAGTTGAATGCCTTTGCATAGTTGATAAAACAAAGGTAAACATCTTTCTGGTATTCTCTGATTTCAGCCAGGATCCATCTGACATCAGCAATGATATCCCTTGTTCCATGTCCTCTTCTGAATCCGGCTTGAACTCTGGCAGTTCCCTGTCGATATACTGCTGCAGCCGCCCTTGTATGATCTTAAGCAAAATTTTACTTGCATATGATATTGTTTGATAATTTCCACATTGTGTTGGATCACCTTTCTTGGGAATGGGTATTGTAGATTGATGAGGCATAATTTTTATTTCCATTTTTATACTTCAGAATATCTCAGAAGAGGGTTTACACTTTACAAATTCACAGATAAGTCACTGCAAGTAAGAACTGGTGATATGTAGTCTTTTCTTCTACCACAAAGCATGGATGCCTCCCTTCATGAAAAGCTATAATGGGAGTTGGAAGGGATGAATTTGTTTAGATTTTTTTTTACAGAGTGAATCATATGGTCCCATTGATACACTTTTTAATTGCAATGATGTGTTCTCAGGAAAACTGTGACACCCACCCAAGGTTCTAATACACAGTAAGGGAAATGCTACAGCCAGTCATATTCCCCTAAAGCAGGCAGCTCTCCATGGAATGGTGTCCCTAGGCTTCATGGCAGAGTTACTGTACTGTGGTAAGGAGGGCAGCCCAGGCAAATGCATAGTCTGGTTCTAGCTAGGACCTTTGTGTGAAAGCTGTATCTGGGCTTCTAAGCTGGTATGCTGTGTTGAACCACATATGAGCCTCAAAGACTCCTTCTCCATCTTTAAAGTTAGACCTGAGCATCTTGCTATCTTCTTGATCCTCCCCTGTGCCTGTTTGGCCCTCTCAATATTTATACTAGGGGGTAGGGAGAGAAGAGACTCCTCCCACCACTTATGTGCCTTATGGTAGGCCATTTGGTTATCCTCAAGCACACCCACCACTTCCATCAGAGTCTCTCCTTCCTGTGGGGTGAGGGAGGGGAGGTCTTGAGCACCATGGAGGGTTGAGTGTAAGATCAGTGATTACTACCACCATGATGCTATCTCCCTTCTTGGCTTTCAGAGATTTTTACCCCTGCTACTTAGCAGTGGGGACTCCAAGCCCAGCCCAGGTACAGTCCCAGGGTGCCAAACTGCACCAACTGACAACATCTCAGGAGAGCCCCACCATGGATGGGATGGAGATGGGAACCAAGGCCCTGTATCAGTAGGTCTTTACTCCTCTGGTTTTGACAAGAAATAATGTCACAAACAATAAATATAATAACTGGAATAACCTGCTTGTATTAGTAGGGAACCAGGTTTATAATGCAAATCCAGGGCCAGACCAGAGTTTGAAAATAGTCTTTACTATGGATCCACCCTATTAATGGGTGCAGTGGCACCCTCCCCAGGTGCCATATTTCTATATGAAATGAATCAGTAGTTCCAACAATTTGGGTAAGATATAATAATTTTCCTTCTGTCTATTGAGTGCCATTTGTTCTCCCTCTCCTTATTCTCCTGTTCAGTATAACAAAAACCAAAGAACTAATTTGACTACAACACTCCTTGGAGTACTGAGGAGGGAGAGAAGTCAAATATGAACAAAGCCCAAACCCTCTTTGATGGTTAAGGCTCATTTGTAAGTAATTTTAGCCTTGTTATCTATTTAATAATCACACATCCTTCCCACTGGGTATTGGCAGCATGTAGATGGCGACCGCATATGAGGAGACTCCCTGTTCCCAAACGCCCTTTGATTTCTCAAGGATCTATGAAGTGGGGAAACCAGTTATAATAAAGGAATTACAGGCACATGCGAAGACCAAGACATGCCCAAAGTAATTTTTTCTCTGTTTGAGGGCTGGGGAGGGAGCAGTGGAGTAGAACAACTTCTTCTACCAATTTATTCATTCAGAAAATATTTACTAGTTCTCCTCTGTGGCAGGCACTACCAGAGAGGTGGGAAAGAGAAGTCCTGGACACATGATATGTCTTGATTTTGCAATGGAATTTCACAAAAGTCACCAGTGACATCTGTAGTAGGCTGAATGCTGATTCTCAAAGATATTGGATTCTAATCCCCGGAACCTGTGAATGTTACCTTATAATGATAAAGTCTTTGCAGATGTGATGAAGGTAAGGCTTTGAGACGGGGAGATAATCCGAGTGGGTTGATACATACCACAATGGAGTACTATGTAGTACTCTATGTGATTGAACTACTGCTGTAAGGGACCAACATGCATGCATCCTACATACATAATGTGGAGCGTAAGAAGCAATACACAACATATGATTTTATTTTAAAATTCAAAAATGAGCAAAACTAAACTATAAACTATAAAATAGAGTTTATATTTGTACAGCACATATAGATGAGGAAATGACAAAAGTAAGGAAGTGATTATTAGAAAAGTAGAGAGTAGTGGTTGCTTCTGGGGGAGGGTAGGAGTCGGGGACATGTGGGGGTGGGGGGGTTGGGAAGGACTTCTGTGGTACTTGGAGATATTCTATTTCTTAATGGAGAAGGTGGCTCACAAGTGTTTGCTTTGTGATTGTTCATTATACTTCATATTTGTTTTGAATACTTTAAGAGTATTATATTCCACAATTTAAACAGATTTTAAAAAAAGATAGATAACACTTGTAAAATGTTTGGCATAGTGCCTGGCCCATATTAAGAGCTAAACAGATGGCAATTTTACTTACTGGTATAGCCCAATAGTTAGAGCCACATTGTATCCTAAGCAGCCTTCTGGCTCCTAATCTGAGCTCTAGTCTCCATGAGGCCTGGCTTTGGGGATGAGATACCTGACTCCTCTCTTTGCCAGGGTAAACTAAACCAACCAAATCCGTTGCCGTCGAGTTGATTCCGACTCATGGCAACTCCATGTGTTACAGAGTAGAACTCCATAGGGTCTTCTTGGCTGTAATCTTTATAGAAACTTTCTTCTATGGTGCCCCTGGGTGGATTTGAACTGCCAAGCTTTAGGTTAGTAGTCAACCACAAACCATTTGCACCACCCAGGGACCTTAAACGCCGTTATTTAACACAGCATTTTTCAACTGATAATATGGTGGTTTACTTGCACTGCTTCAAACTCTTCCCAAATGTGCTGCCAAATATTGGTCAACGTGTAAAACTTTTTTCCCCAGCTGAGTATCTCTGTCATTATGCAACTCTGGAAAGCTAGATTGCTAAACTGAGTACTACATGATGTGTCACAGAGCTAGAGTCTACCCTGCTGCAAGTCAGAGGTCAATGGTTGGAGGTGGAACCCAGTGGCAAGGTGGTGCCAAAGAAATAGGAACATGTGAGAACTTGGCCTTCTGAGTTTGAAAGAGAGTGTTTATCAGGGAAGTAAAGTCACACCCAGAGAGTCATGGTACAGAAGGGAACCAGGTGAATCTCAGCGTAACTGTGGATACCAATTAAACCCTTCAAGTGTATAGCCAAAATTCTAGTATTCCACAGAAAGGTTGATAATAACTGACTAAAGATAATCTGAGAATGTCTCTATTCCTTGCAAGCCTAATGATGGAATTGCCATTGCATAGTTATGGGAAATATTATGTATAATAGTGTTATCAAGTGACTTGTGTCCCCTGAAAAGAAATGTTAAGTCCTAACCCCTGTATGGTACTTATAAATATTTACCTGTAAATATGACCCTGTTTGGAAATAGGAGTTTTATTTTGTTATGTTAGTGAGTCATGCCAGAGTAGGCTGGGTCCTAAAGCTAACCACTCCTTAGTGGTATCTTACAAAAAGAACAGACTAGACACAGACACACACAGAGGGGAAAACATATACCACATGAGAATCTGTCTACAAGCAAAGGAATGCCAAAGATTGCAGGTACACATTGGAAACTAGGAGAGAGACCCACAGAATGAATTGACACAGCCGAGACCGTGATTTGGAATTTTAGCCTGTAGAACCGTGAGAAAATAAAGTTCTGTTCTGTAAAGCACCCACTTGTGGTATTTTTTGTTATGATAGCACTAGGTAACTAAGACAAATAGTTTATTATAATAATAGCTAATAATTATCAGGTGCTTATAATAAGCCCTACCCCTCGCCTGGCAGTTTGTTTGTTGTACCGTGGTGGTTTGTGTGTTGCTGTGATGCTAGAAGCTATGCCACTGTTATTTCAAATACCAGCTGGGTCACCCATGGTGGACAGGTTTCAGCGGAGCTTCCAGACTAAGACAGGCTAGGAGGAAGGACCTGGTGGTTTACTTCTGAAAATATTGGCCAGTGAAAACCTTGTAAATAACAGCAGAACACCGTCTGATATAGTGCTGGAAGATGAGCCTCTCAGGTTGGAAGATACTCAAAATACGAGTGGGGAAGAGCTGCCTTCTCAAAGTAGAGTCAACCTTAATATCATGGATGGAGTCAAGCTTTTGGGACCTTCATTTGCTGATGTGGCACGACTCAAAATAAGAAGAAACAGCTGCAAACATCCATTAATAATCAGAACATGGAATGTACGAAGTATGAATCTAGGAAAATTGGAAGTCATCAAAAATGAAATGGAATGTATAAAGATCAATATCCTAGGTATTAGTGAGCTGAAGTGGACTGATATTGGCCATTTTGAATTGGACAATCATATGGTCTACTATGCCGGGAGTGACAAATTTAAGAGGAATGACATCACATTCGTCCTCAAAAAGAACATTTCAAGATCTATCCTAAAGTACAACACTGTCAGTGATAGGATAATAGCCACACGCCTACAAGAAAGACCAGTTAACTCATCCCTTCAGGAGCAAGGGAGAATGAAGAGAACAGGATACAAGGAAAAGATTAGTCCGAAGGACTAAATGTCCACAGCTACCAAGGCCTCCACCCGACTGAGTCCAGTACAGCTAGATGGTGCCCGGCTACCACCACTGACTGCTCTGACCAGGATCACAACAGAGGGTTCTGGACAGAGCTGGAGAAGGATGTAGAGCATAATTCTAACTCACAAAAAAAAAAAAAGACCAGATTTACTGGCTTAAAGGAGACTGGAGAAACCCCGAGAGTATGGCCCCCAGACACCCTCTTAGCTCAGTGGTGAAGTTACCGCCGAGATTCACTGTTCAGCCTGGGAGTGTACAGCCCCATAAAACCAAATGAGACTGACGAGGTACAGGAGTCCAGTGACAAGGGCCAGAAAGCAGAGGGGGACAAGGAAGCTGGTGATAGGGAACCCAAGGTTGAGTAAGGATATTGTTGATGTGTTGTGAGATTGTTAACCATTGTGATAGGGCAACATTTGTAGTAACTGTTAAATGAGAAACTATTTTGTTCTGTAAGCCTTCATCTTAAGTGAGAATAACAGACCAATTTGAAGAGCGTAGTCAGTGTCACTGAACTGTGCATGTAGAAAGTTTTGAAATGGTGTATCTTTGGCTATGTGTATTTTCACCAAACAAAAAAAGAGGTTGAGAAGTTAGAGGGTTGATGTGTTGTGGGGTTGTTAACCAATGTTATAAAACAACATGTGTACTTCTGTTTCATGAGAAACTATTTGTTCTGTAAGGTTCACCTGAAGTACAATAAAATAAAGAAAGAAAGAAAGACCAGTTAATATGACTATTATTCAAATTTATGTACCGACTACTTACGCCAAAGATTGAGAAATTGAAGATTTTTACCAACTTCTGCAATCTGGAATTGATCATACATGCAATCAAGATGTGTTGATAATCACTGGAGATTGGAATGTGAATGTTGGAAACAAAGAAGGGTTGGTAGTTGGAAAATATGACATTGGTAATAGAAATGACGCCAGAGATTGCATGACAGAATTTTGCAAGGCCAACGCCTTCTTCATTGCAAATAACATTTTTCACAACTTAGACAGTGACTATACATTTGGACCTCATCAGATGGAATACACAGGAATCAAATCGACTACATCTATGGAAAGAGACGATGGAAAAGCTCAATATCATCAGTTAGAACAAGGCCAGAAGCCGACTGCAGAGCAGACCATCAATTGCTCATATGTAAGTTCTGGCTGAAGCTGAAGAAAATTAAAACAAGTCCACGAGAGCCAAAGTAAGACCTTGAATATATTCCGCCTGAATTTAGAGACCATCTTAAGAATGGATTTGACTCATTAAACACTAATGACCGAAGACCAGACAAGTTGTGGAATGACATCAAGGACATCTTACATGAAGAAAGCAAGAGGTCATTAAAAAGACAGGAAAGAAAGAAAAGACCAAAATGGATGTCAGAAGAGACTCTGAAAGTTGCTTTTGACCATAGAGCAGCTAAAGTGAATGGAAGAAATGATGAAGTAAAAGAGCTGAACACAAGATTTCAAAGGACAGCTTGAGAAGACAAAGTAAAGTATTATAATGAAATGTGCAAAGACCTGGAGTTAGAAAACCAAAAAGGAAGAATATGCTTGGCATTTCTCAAGCTGAAAGAACTGAAGAAAAAATTCAAGCCTTGAATTGCAGTGTTGAAGGATTCTTTGGGCTAAATATTGAATGATGCAGGAAGCATCAAAAGAAGATGGAAGGAATGCACAGTCACTGTACCAAAAAGAACTGGTTGATGTTTAACCATTTCAGGAGGTAGCATATGATCAAGAACCGATGGTACTGAAGGAAGAGGTCCAAGCTGCACTGAAGGCATTGGCAAAAAAAAAAAAAAAAAAAAAGGCTCCAGGAATTGATGGAATACCAGTTGAGATATTTCAGCAAGTGGATGCAGCACTCGAGGTGCTCACTCATCTGTGCCAAGAAATTTCAAAAACAGCTACCTGGCTAACCAGTGGGAAGAGAACCATATTTGTGCCCTTTACAAAGAAAAGTGATCTAACAGAATGCGGAAATTATCAAACAATATCACTAATATCACATGCAAGTAAAATTTTGCTGAAGATCATTCAAAACCAGCTGCAGCAGTACACCAATAGGGAACTGCCAGAAATCCAAGCCAAATTCAGAAGAGGACGTGGAACGAACGGTATCATTGCTGATGTCAGATGGATCCTGGCTGAAAGCAGAGAATACCAGAAAGATGTTTACCTGTGTTTTACCGACTATGCAAAGGCATTGGACTGTGTGGATCATAACCAATTATGGATAGCGTTGGAAAGGATGAGAATTCCAGAACACTTAATTTTGGTCATGCTGAGCCTGTACATAGACCAAGAGGCAGTCGTTCAGACAGAACAAGGGGATACTTCGTGGTTTAAAGTCAGGAAAGGTGTGCGTCAGGGTTGTATGCTTTCACCATACTTATTTAACCTGTATGCTGAGCAGATAATCCGAGAAGCTAGACTATATGAAGAACGGGGCATCAGGATTGGAGGAAGACTCATTAACTACCTGGGTTATGCAGATGACACGACCTTGCTTGCTGAAAGTGAAGGAGACTTGAAGCACTTACTGATGAAGATCAAAGACTACAGCCTTCAGTATGGATTATACCTCAACATAAAGAAAACAAAAATCCTCACAACTGGACCAATAAGCAACATCACGATAAACGGAGAAAAGATGGAAGTTGTCAAGGATTTCATTTTACTTGGATCTATAATCAACGCCCATGGAAGCATCAGTCAAGAAATCAAAAGATGCATTGCATTGGGCAAATCTGCTGCAAAAGACTTCTTTAAAGTGTTAAAAAGTGGTCCCGGATAGAGCAAGAGAAAAATGTAGAACAAAATTCTTACTCACAAAAAAAGACCAGACTTACTGGTCTGACAGAGACTGGAGAAACCCAAAGAGTATGGACCCCAGATACCCTCTTAACTCAGTACTGTAGCCACTCCTGAGGTTCACCCTTCAGCCAAAGATTAGACAGGCTTATAAAACAAACAATGACACACGTAGTTCAACCATGTATACATGACTAAATGGGCATACCAACCCAAGGGCAAGGATGAGAAGGCAGGATGGGACAGGAAAGCTGGACAAATGGAAATGGGGAAGCTGAGGTCGAGAAAGGGAGAATGTTGACATGTCATGGGGCTGGTAACCAGTGTTACAAAACAATATGTGTATTAATTGTTTAATGAGAAACTAATTTGCCCTGTAAACTTTCACCTAAGCACAATAAAACAGAGAAAAAAAGTTAAAAATCAAAGATGTCACTTTAAAGACTAAGGTGCACCTGATCTAAGCCATGGTATTTTCATTCGCCTCTTATACATGCAAAAGCTGGACAATGAATAAGGAAGACCGAAGAATTTATGCCTCTGAATTATGGTGTTGGAGAAGAATATTGAATATACCATGGACTGCCAGGAGAAAGAACAAATTTATCTTGGAAGAAGTACAGCCAGAATGCTCCTTAGAAGCAAGGATAGTGAGACTTCATCTCAGGTACTTTGGACGTGGAGGGACTAGTCCCTAGAGAAGGACATGCTTGGTAAAGTAGAGGGTTGGCAAAAGAGAGGAATAACCTCTATGAGATGGATTGACACAGTGGCTGCAAGGATGGGCTCAAGCATAACAATGATTGTGAGGATGGCGCAGGACTGGTCAGTGTTTTGTTTTGTTGTACACAGGGTCACTGTGAGTCAGGACCGACAGGACAGTGCCTAACAACAGCAAAGTAACAAGGCAGGCACTGTGCTGTTATTTTTTTTTTTACCTCCACCCTAGGAGGTAGGTGCTATTATTTCCATGTTCAGTAGATACAGCTAGACACAGAGGGGTTCAGTAACTTGCTGAAGGTCACACACCTGATAAGTACTAGAGACAGGAAGAGGAGTTGTTCTTATTCTCTAATTCTAGAGGGAAGACATGGCCCAGTGTTTGGGAGTTAGCTTGAGGCAGATTTTCCATGGTAAGCAAAAAGTCTTAACAATCAGATCAGTCCAATAGTGGAATGAGGAATTTGGAAAACAGCAAATTCTTTCTCTGTAAGCAAAGGTGGCATGACCGTTTATCAAATTTATTGTAGGAGAGATTCCTGCTTTGGGTGGCAGGTTGGGCTAAATGCCTTTCGAGGTTCTTTCCCAGGAACCTCAAGTTGTAAGTTTGGGTCTTGGTAGAGCTTCACATGGGGGTTGGACTGTGCTTATTTTCTTTCTAAACATGAACCTCCAAACTTTACAGTACATAAGCTGCTTGAGTATGCTTGAGTGCCACACATTTCTTGGTGATGTTCATGAACTTTCTCAGAACTCTGAGGCACAGTAAAATTATTTTCCCTATGGGGTGGTTTTCTTTTAGTCTTTTAAGGGTTCACAGTAGTTGTATATAGCCTTTCTGACCAGCAAGAAAATATCTTTCTAAGCTTTTGAAGAGAAACAATTTGCATAGGTTGTTCTCCCAATTTATTTTTTTAATTTCAAACCAGAGACTGATCTTTTCATATGGACTTCCCTGCCATACCTCCCACAAATGACAAGTGTGGTGTGAAGAGTACATGTGGGGCATTAACAGTGGTGTTTGACAGCATTGTGCTGTTTAGAATCTGCCCTTTATACTGAAATGATATGATTGGCTTTGTTTCCAGGGTTACAGAAACTTCTTTGGTCCATTTCCATGACTGCATCCAGTGGCAAGGCACTACTTTCTGCTTTTCAGAGCGTCTGCGGACCACCCTCCAAGATAATGCAGGCATAAGGTGGCGTCTCTAGTAAGAGTTGGCTTTGGTTGAGCCTTTGCTATTACTTGGCAAAAATGATTAGGTTGTAGTTGATAACTTGACCTGGGGGTGGAAATAAACCCTGGCATTTTTCCATATTAGAACTGAGTTGCATTTAGTAGTTTTTAAGATCTTTGAATAATGACTGTTTTAAACAAATGGGTGGAGGTTTAGGGATTGCCACATGTAGAAATTAATTTATCATTTCACACAAAATTAAGTAGGTAATTAAATTATGTTAATTAAATTGAGTTTATTGAACATATACTATTTTATCAGATAGAATTTCTCCCTTTTAAGTTACTTGCATTCTTGTTGGGAAATAACCTATTTCCTGGATGCAGAATGACCTCCATTGCTTCTTTTCTTGGCTACTAGTGAAGGGGCCTTGGTGGTACAATGGTTAAACTCTTAGCTGCTAACAGAAAGGTTGGCAGTTTGAACCCACCCAGCCACTCTGCGGGAGAAAGACCTGCTGATTTGCTCCCATAAAGATCACAACCAAGAAAACCCTATGGGGCAGTTAGTTCTACTCTGTAACATAGGGTTAGTATGAGTTGGAAATCGACTTGACGGCACGTAACAACAATTGAGCTCTTCAGTATCCCTGGGTGATGCAAGTGGCTAAGCACTCTGCTGCTGACCAAAAGGTTGGGGTTTCAAGTCCAACTAGAGGTGCCTTGGAAGAAGGACTTAGCATCCTACTTCCAAATATCAGCCATTAAAATTAATATCAGTTGTACTCTGACACACATGGGATCGTCAAGAGTCTGGCACTGGTAGTGAAGCTTTTAAGTGGATGGTGGGAGTGTTAAACACTTCAGAGAACTGGTAGATTTAGGAAACTTGCTTGGATTTTAAGTAGTGAGGGTTTCATGATAAACTCTGATGGCTCGTATATAGAGAAGCTTGAGACTCTGCCTTATCTGAGAAGACAAAATATCCTTAGTATTCTAAGAAAGATTAATGACTAACATTTGTATATTGCTTTATATACCACTTTCACTGACATTACATCATTTGATGATTGTGAAGTAGTGATGACTTATCCAAATAAGATAGAATATGGCAGTTTGGCCAAGAATCCGACCTTTTTATTTATTTATTTATTTTGACTTTGAAATATTTAAAAGTGTTTAACAGAAGGGGATCATGTCCAAACAGCACAGAGTCACAGGTTGGATACCTCATATGGCTTCACATTTGGAGCCAGCATTTGCTTATACTGAATTATATAATATCAATGAATGAACATGACGTGCTTAAACTTCAATAAATATTAAACATAACTCTTGCAGTGTGTCCATTCACAGATGAAAAACAGGGCTGGAAAACCCAGTATGAATTGAATGTCATATGCCTCCAGTTTAGATGCACTATATCAGCACTGATCGACAAGTGCCAAGAGTCATTTTGGAGCATCTTATCCAACATTAAATCTTAAATGAAAGGGAAATGCAAACATTTAGCCGAACAGTAGCAGTACAAACCCTAGTGAGACAGTATAATAAATTGTTAAGACTGGACAATGAGCCAGATCTAGTATCTAGAACATGTGCTCTTGACATTGTCCTGTCCCAAACAGGAAGAAATAGCTAAGGTGCCTAAATGTGCCATTCCTCAGAGAAAGCCAGAGAGTGAGATAATAAATTTCTTTCTTTAAAGTCACCTACCTTGTGGTCTTTGTTTAAGGCAGCCCTAGGAGACTAAGACAGTATACAGAAATGCCTCTCGTACTGTGAGGGAGCGTCAGCTAGATGTGTGTGACAATGTAGCTGGATCCTGGCTCTCCCACAACCCTTCCCAGAGACCGTGGGCAATCCCTCACCTCCCTGTGCTGGGGTTCTTTATTTCTAAATTAGGACGGATGTCTTCTGGTAGAATTGAGATGAACACTAGTGACAGTTCACATTAAGTTCCTAGCACAAGCATGGCACACAGTAGATGCTCAGTGAATTATTATTATTAATGATATTATTATTACAAGGCAGAGAATGATGCGATATAAGGTAAACAAGGAACAGTCATAAAATGAAGCCAGCAATGAGGCCAGTACAAAAATATCTCTGTGAAGTCATCCTCACTCTTCCAGAGCCACTGTGATGAGAGAAAGCTGATTGTTGGATCACTCACTGTGTTCACAAGAGTAGAGTGTGCTCAGGAGAGGCAACTTCCCAGCCCAAGACCAAAAGAAAGGTCTCTAGAGTCCTCGGGCTCTGTACAAAGTTATAAACAGTGTCCTCAATAACTTCTTTAGAGTAAACCCAATGACAATTCTCATAGGCTGTCCCTTAATAGAGGCTAATGGCAACAAGCCACAGTATAATGCAATAGAAACGATCCCACTGAGAGCCGGTATAAGGAGTCCAGGCACAGGGCTCTCAGCTGTTCTGACTTAACCAGGGGCAATGATAGTTAATGCTTACTGAACACGTATGAGGAGCCAGAGAGAGCTGTAAGCCCTCTGCATCTGTCACCTCATTTATGTCTTAACCACCCTGTGAGTTGGTAATATGATCATCCCATTTTGCACATGAGTGAACAGACCCAGAAAAATTAAGATACCTGCCCAGGGTCACAGAGTTCATGATCCCTAGCCAGGATTCAAACCCAGGCAGGCTGGCTCCAGAGCCTGTGTTACTACCTCCATCTATTGCTTCTGGGAAATTGGTTGGGCTGCACACCCTTGTGACAGTGCTTCATAAGGATGTCCTTGTCACCTGAGCCTTTGATAAATCTTGAGCAGCAGTGAGTTCAAGATTGTCTGTACCGGACACCCTTTTAGTTCAGTAATGAAGTCACTCCTGAGGTTCACCCTTCAGCCAAAGATTAGACAGGCCCATAAAACAGGACTAATGGGGCACAACAGCCCAGGGACAAGGACTAGAAGGCAGGAGGGGACAGGAAAGCTGGTAATAGAGAACCCAAGCTCAAGAAGGGAGAGTGTTGACATGTCGTGGGGTTGTTAACCAATGTCATAAAACAATATATGTACTGTGTAGTGAGAAATGAGTTCTGTAAACCTTCGTCTAAAGTACAATAAATAATAAAAAAGATTGTGTGTAAATTCTGACGAGTTCCTGAAGAGCAGATGCTCTGTGTGGCCAGTTATCATGGATCTGTGGGCTTTGTGTCAGCTGAGGTGGCATAGGGGTGAAACACTCTTGTTCAGGAGCCTTGAACCGAAGGCCATCCATGACCTCAGCTCAGAAAAGGGGGAAGGCAAATAGGGGAGCAGAACCAAGACTTGCCTTAGAAAGTAATCTTCAATCCACTCTAATGCATAGACAAATGGAGGCTGAGGACTCAGAATTCTTCGTGTATCATGGCTGCAAAAATTTTAGTCTCCCAAAGTGTCAAGGCAGGCACACTTAGACTCCTGTTTTGGCTATTTTTCAAAAAATGAATATGTGGCATCCACAGAATGCTTGGTGCACATCTCTCGTGATTTTTACCTAATATGTTGGACCCTCAAACCTGTCTGACAGGAAACATTCCCAAACCTCCTATACCCTGTAACCATCATCATAACAGAATGTTCCAGTAAGGCCCCATATATGGCACTTGTGCTGTTCCTCCATGCTAGACATTGCTAGTGGATTGGGCCCCTTGACTTTAGAATTCTTTTCAATAGAGCATTGGATTGACCTTGGATTTGAAACCTGTTTGCTGTTACATCATGGAAAGAACCAGAATCATAAGCTCGTAGTTCAGGAGCCATACCACTTTCTTGCTGTATCCTCTTCTGTAAAATGGAAATACTAATGATACCTATTCTGCCACTTCACAGAGTTGTTGAGATGACCACACATAAGATCAGTGTGAAGGTGCTTTGTCCCCTAAATCCCACAAACGGCAAGCATACTATGCTAAAGATGGGCCCACACATGTGACCTATGTGGATAAAGAGGAAACCATGAAGCAAAAATTGTTTGTTTAAATGCATCCTCTACAAAAGATAGAGTTTCCAAGGAGCGGCTGGTGGATTCGAACTGCCGACCTTGGTTAGCAGCCGAGTTCTTTGCCACTGCGCCACAAGGGCTCCAACAAAAGAAGTACTGGCATTTTAAATGAGTGTAATACCTGACCCAGAGGTGCCTGTTGATAAAACTCACGAATTAATGTTTCACATTCCCTGTGGTTGATCTCTTTGCAGGGTGATCATACATTTCCAGTGACAACATGGAGTTTGGGTACTGTTGATGTCTGACACAGAGCTTATTCATTTCTTATGTATTTATGGAACATCTACCGTATGGAGGTTGAAAGAAGAGAACTGTTCACCAGGAACTCTATTTTAAACTCCCTGAGGGGAGCCATCATGTTCTAGGTAACGCTTGTATCCTCAGGACCAAACATTGAGTGCTTTCACAAGAGGTGAAATTGTGTCATGGGATTTGATGAGTAGAGAGAAGAGGAGGGTGTTGAAAGCCATCACACATGGCCCTTAGTACTGGAGGAGGTGAGAAGGAGTAGTCCAGCTGGTGGAGAAGAGCAGAGATCCTCTCCAGGCTGGAGGGAGAAGCAGGAACTAGGCTGTGGAGACCCTGCCAATTGTTCAGGGGCAGCATTTCTGAAGGGAATATGTTGATTGTGGTTCCCTGTGTACAAGACACTCAACAATGTAAACTGCTAGGATGCAACTCTCTGAGTCTATTTTCTTACAACATGTGTTTGTTTATTAAAGAGCTGTGATAACTTGAGGGTGTTGTGGCAACCTCTTCTCCTGTACCAGCTGAACTCAGTGACGTCAGTATCTTGGTTCCTGCCAGGCTAGGGGTGTTATCACTGAGCTGCGGGGAGGCTACCCAGGGGTGGAAGATGGCTCTGCTCCCAAGGTGCTTTGTTTGAGCAGGGCTTCGAACTGGTTCAGTCATGGCCAATGAAGCAAAACTGGAAGAGACCTGAAATTTTATGATTTGGGTGAACCGAAATGATAACTGGAACAGGAAAAATTACAGGTTGAAGCCCTGGAATGAGAGACTTGGCAGAGGCATAGTGAGCCCTTTCATGAGCCTGATGTGTGAGATTGAATTATTGGCAGGAGTGTGGAGAGCAACACACATTCAGAGTGGTGCAGTTGGCCACCGTCTTTGAGCGGGGCACTGCTATTTCCGACTCTGCTCAAAATCCGACAGGCAAGAGATTTGGTTGCTATGCAACGTGGACATTGTCCTTGTTTTCTAAGAGGGAGATTAGGTTTCTAGCAGGCCTTCAACCTGTAATGAACAGGTTCACCCAAATTTTAAAAATTCGGATCTGTTCTTGTTTTGCTTCCTCAGCCATGACTGAACTGGGAAGAACCTGTTTGAAGCCCTGGTTTGGAGTGTGGGTGGGCTTGGCCTGGTGAAGGCAGCAAAGCCTGGAGTTGGAACCCCATGCCAGCATCAGTTTACACCACTGGTTCTCTGACTTTAGCCTGCATCTGAGTCACCTGTGGGGCTTGTTAGACCACAGTTCTCTGGGCCCATCCCCAGAGTTTCTGATTCAGGTCTGGAGTGGGGCCCATAATTTGTATTTTTAACAAGTTCCCATGTGATGCTGCTGCTGGTGGGGAGATCACTCTTGAGTACTTGCAGGTCTACTCCAAGCCCCACTGTTAACACGTAAACCGTTCCTTCCCACTTCTTTCAAAAAAGACATGGCCAAGCTATTTCCAGTTTGGGAAGAGGAGTGAATGGAAGCCAAATGCTGGAAATAGCCCAAATGTCCATTAACAGATGAATGGAAGAACAAAATGTGGTATGTCCATACAATGGAATATTATTCAGCTATAAAAAGCAATGAAGTTCTGATCCATGCTACAACATGGACAAAAACATTATGCTAAGTGAGAGAAGCCAGACACAAAAGGCTGCCAATTGTATGATTCCATTTATATGAAATGTCCAGAACAGGCAAATCTATAGAGACAGAAAGTCGATTAGTGGTTGCCTTGCACTGGAGATAGGGAGAAATGGAGAATGACTGCTTAATGGATATGGGGTTTCTGTTTGGGGTGGTGGAAAAGTACCGGAACTAGATAGTAGTGAAGGTTGCACAACACTGTGAATATCCTTAATACCACAGAATTGTCCACATTAGAATGGTTAACATGGTGAGTTTTATGGTACATGTATTTTACCACACAAAAAAGTTGTTCTAACTTAAATGGTGGGGCCAGCTGAAATGTTTATAGGATAAAGTTGAAAATGCAAAGGGTCTAAACTGATGGTTCTCAACCCTGGTTGCTCAAATATTCACTCTGGGGAGTTTCTATAAAATACTCTTTTCTTAGCTCCGTCCATGACTGATTAACTCAAAATCTCTGGAGGTGAGGTGCAGACATCAGAATTTTTTAAAATTCACCCTACTGCCAGGATTGAGAACACGTGCCTAAAACCTCAAAGGCTAAATGAGTTGATAACTGTGCAAACTGAGTACCACCTCATCACAGATAAATGAAACTTTTATCTTTTAAACTTGCTTGGGAATGGTGCATAGAGTAGAACAAAGAGCTTTTGGAATCAGATTGACTCGAGTTTGAAAACTGGCTCCGCTACTAACTAACTGCGTGACCTCTCGTATGTAAAGAACACTGTTTCATGGGGTTGTGGTGAGGCTTACATGGAATTGGCCAATTTCCCGCTCATAACAGTGTCAGAGGCACTGCTTTGTAATCATCTATCTCTGCATCTCTCTGTAGATCGGAAGGGAGACACAGTGCTTTGTTTGTATAAGTCCTGTTGTTAGCTGCGGTAGAGTCGGCCCCCAACTCATGCTGATTGTCTTAGTTATCTAGTACTGCTGTAACAGAAATATCACAAGTGGGTGGCTTTAATGAACAGAAATTTATTTTCTTACAGTTTAAAAGGCTGGACGTCTGAATTCAGGGCACCGACTCTAGGGTAAGGCTTTCTCTCTTTGCCCGCTCAAGGGGAAGGTCCCTGTCTCTTTTCAGCTTCTATTCCTAGGTTCCTTGACGGTCATGTGTCATGTATCTTCCTTTCCATTTGTGCTTGCTTTAATCTGCTCTATCTCAAAAGAGATTGATTTAAGACACACCCTCCACTAACACTGCCTCATTAACATAACAAAGAAACCCATTCCCAAATAGGATTATAACCACAAGTATAAAAAACTCTCTGCTGTCGAGTGGATTCTGACTCATAGTGACCTTATAAGACACCGTGGAACAGCCCCATAGGGTTCCCAAGGCTCTAATCTTTACGGAAGTAGACTGCCACATCTTTCTTCCTTGGAGCAGCTGGTGGGTTCCAACCTCTCACCTTTTGGTTAGCAGCCAAATGTTTAACCACTGTGCCACCGGGCTCCCAAACACAGGTATGTTGTTAGGTGCCGTTGAGTCGGTTCCAACTCATAGTGACCCTATGCACAACAGAATGAAACCGCAGGTATAGGGGTTAGGATTTATAACACATATTTTGGGGGGGACACAATTCCGTCTGTTGCACTGACCCCATGCGCAATGGAATGAAACACTGCCTAGTCCTGTGCCATCCCGTGATGGGCTGCTGATCAGACTGTTGCGATGCATAGTTTTCAGGCTGATTTTCAGAAGTAGATCACCAGGTGTTTCTTCGTAGTTCGTCTAAGTCTGGAAGCTCTGCTGAAATCTGTTCAGCATCATAGCAACAGGCAATCCACCACTATCAGGCGAGTGGTGGCTGCGCATGAGGTACATTGGTTGGGAATTGAACCTTGGGAGCCCTGGTGGCACAGTGAGACTTCCCACATGGAAGTCCAGAATTCTACTGCCCGTGCCTCATGTGAAAGTCCTAGCACTGCAGTATCTTGTACCATTAATTTCTTTCTTCCTGCACCTGAGGGTAGGTTGAAAGATATCTTCATAACCCAGAAGTGGCATGTCTAGATGGGGAACTAGTGAAAATGGCTTTTCAAATCCATAATATGCAAGCAGAGGAGGAGATGGTGAGGCCAGTAGAAATCCTTTCTGCACTCATGCTCCGACTTCCTTTTGTGTACCAAGCTTTATAACAGTTTATATACCGGTGGCACAATGGTTAAGCACTTGGCTGCTAACCAAAAGGTTGGGGATTCAAAACCATCCAGTGGCTGTTTGGGAGAAAAGACCTGGTGATCTGCACCTGTAAAGATTACAGTGTAGGAAACCTATGGGGCAGTTCTACTCTGTCATATAGGGTCACTATGAGTCAGAACCGACTCAACAGCACACAACAACAAGATAAAGGCAAATAAAATTCACCTGTAAATTGCTACAAATAAAACTGTTGGGATTTTCCCATATTTCTGTCCAGTCCTTATTTGTAGGTAATATAGGTAATATATTTTTATTCAGCTACAATTTTAGCATAGCTACAGTTTTATATTCTACTGTTTTCATTTGGTACTTTATCTTTTGTATTTGTCATGTTTCTATAGTCTTCATCATTGACATTTTAATAGCTGTATAGTATTTCATTGAGTGGCCTTACTATAATTTACTTTAATAGCCCTCTATTGTTAAGCCTTTTAATTGCTTCCAAGTTTTCAATGTTAGAAATTGTGCCCACTGTAAATATTTCTGGATATAACTTTTAACTTTTTTTGGGTATATTTCTGTAAAATAAAATTCCTGCACATTTCTGGATAGAGGAGTACTAACATTTTAACGCTCTCAAATGGGCTATCAAATTGCTTTGCCAAAGGACTGAACCAGTTTGCACCACTCCACCAGGTGTGAGTGTATCATTTTCAACAACTTGCCTGCACTGGGCTTCATTGCTTAAAAAAAAAAAAAAGTTTTGCAAGTTGCACAGCTATAATCTAATTTAAATTACTACAGCTTTTTGGCACGCATAACATTTCTTCCCCATCCCTTTTCTGGTGGCATCCCCACTGTTTTGTAAAATGAAGCACAAAGAGGCCCTTCCTAAGCTATTGAGCTTAGCTTCCACCCTTTCAAGCAGGAAAGAGTTTGTGCATTCCCAGATGATAGTATTTGTACTTTAGTGCTCATTGATTGGGACCATTCGTGGTGATGAAAACCTAGTGTGAATTCCATAACACTTTTAAATAACGATGTGTTTTATTAATAACAACAGTGTCTGCATACGTTTGAGATATGGTTGTAAAAAGTGTGTGTGAGACCTATTTATCCAGCTACACACCATGTTTGGCGCATATATACATTTTCAAATTCCTTCAATGCCCTCTTTGGCACAAAGGCTGGGAAATACTGCTCCAAGAACAAACCAGTATCCTGATAAGTAGGAGGTGCTTGACCAGCTAGGATGACTAGGGAAGTTCTTGTCATTGTAACTAGTACTTTACTAGCATTTAATGCTGTCACCTGCCCCCACCCCCTGGCGCAGGGATGACTCCTCCTTAATTTTTGAAGATGGCTAATTTTAGAAGTAAGCTTCCTACCTGTCGCCCTTCTTATCAGTGACAGCAACAAACAATTAATGGCATTTCTTAAATGTCTTGCTGCCTGAAGTAACATCTTTTTCCAATTAAAAAGTAACAAAGGCTGCACCTCTCCTGTTCCCTTCATTGGCCATAACATCTTGACATCTTTCCCTGTCTCCAGCTTTGTCTTAAGACCTAGTTTGTCTCTCGAAATGGGATGTGTCATATGCTTCTATAGAGGAGGGATTGTGACTGGTTTTCAAAGTAAATTTATGCTGGTGGCTTGCAGAAAGTTGATATGTACTCCATGGATCCACATCATTACCTGGATAAGGAATCCTTGTATCCTGGCCCTGCTTGGGTTGTTGCAGGGGTTGGGGAGGGGCCTGAAGTAATTCACTTACTCACACTCCTTCTCTTTCCCTATTTTTTACAAAGATAGTGGCCCGAATTTACTCCAACATCATGCTTCAAAATTCAACTCAGTATGTATATATCTCATAGGTTCTTTTTTTTTCTTTCTTTTAGCTATATAAATTTAATGAATAACTTTTTTGTATCTGCATTGGAGATAGTGCTTTTCCCAAAGTTCTGTAGAATTTACTGATATTCTTACTATAAACGTCTGTACTGTACTATGTAAAAACAAAACTGCAATGACTGCAGCCTCCAACTGCATTGTGGGATTAGAACAATGAGTCAATCTCGGTTCATTGTGACCTTGTAGGCAACTAAACCCTGAAGTTGTTTTTGTTTTTTTGTGTTTATTGTTTGTGTGTTTTCAGTAAACTATTGTTTCACTCATTTTGTGTACTTGCAAATGGGTTTCTTGATTTTAAAAGGACTTTGTATCTATCCCCATGCTTCTTCTTGTGTATGGATTTTTTAGTATCCCAATTTGGTAATGCATTATCTGTTATTGTTATTCAGTGCCATCGAGTTGGTTCCAACTCATAGCGACCCTATGTACAACAGAACAAAACACTGCCCGGTCCTGCGCCATCCTCACAATCATTGTTATGCTTGAGCCCATTGCTGGAGCCACTATGTCAATCCATCTCATTGAGGATCTTTTTTTTCTGACCCTCTGCTTTACCACGTATGATGTCCTTTTCCAGGGGATTGGTCCCTGCTGATAACATGTCGAAAGTATGTGAGACAAAGTCGTGCCATCCTTGCTTCTAATGAGTGTTCTGGCTGTATTTCTTCCAAGACAGATTTGTTCATTCTTCTGGCACTCCATGGTATATTCAATATTCTTTACCAACACCATAATTCAGAGACATCAATTCTTCTTCATTCTTCCTTATTCATTGTTAGCTTTCACATGCATATGAGACGATTGAAAACACCATGGTTTGGGTCAGGCACACCTTAGTCTTTAAAGTGACGTCTTTGCTTTTTAACACTTTAAAGAAGTCTTTTGCTGCAGATTTGCCCAATGGAATGTGTCTTTTGATTTCTTGACTGCTGCTTCCATGGGCATTGATTGTGGATCCAATAAAATGAAATCCTTGACAACTTCAATCTTTTCTCCGTCTATCATGATGCTGCTTATTGGTCCAGTTGTGAGGATTTTTGTTTTCTTTATGTTGAAGTTTAATCCATACTGAAGGCTGTGGTCTTTGATCTTCATCAGTAAGTGCTTCAAGTCCTCTTCACTTTCAACAAGCAAGGTTGGGTCATCTGCATAACGTAGGTTGTTAATGAGTCTTCCTCCAATCCTGATGCTGCGTTCTTCTTCATATAGTCCGTCTTCTGGGATTGTTTGCTCAGCATATAGATTGAATAAGTATGGTAAAGGATACAACCCTGACGCACACCTTTTCTGGTTTTAAACCACGTAGTATCCCCTTGTTCTGTTGGAATGACTGCCTCTTGATCTACGTACAGGTTTCTCATGGGCATAGTTAAGTCTTCTGGAATTCTCATTCTTCACGAGGTTATCCATAATTTGTTATGATCCACGCAGTTGAATGCCTTTGCATAGTCAATAAAACACAGGTAACATCTTTCTAGTATTCTCTGCTTTCAGCCAAGATCCATCTGACATCAGCAATGATATCACTTGTTCCATATCCTCTTCTGAATCCAGCTTGGACTTCTGGCAGTTCCCTGTTGATGCACTGCTGTAACTGCTTTTGAATGATCTTCAGCAAAATTTTACTTGCGTGTGATATTAATGATATTGTTTGATAATTTCCACATTCTCTTGGATCACCTTTCTTTGGAATGGGTGCAAATATGAATCTCTTCCAGTTGGTTGGCCAGACAGCTGTCTTGCAAATTTCTTAGCATAGACAAGTGAGCACTTCCAGCACTACATCTCTTTTTTGAAACATCTCAATTGGTATTCCATCAGTTCCTGGAGCCCTTTTTTTCGCCAATGCTTTCGGTGCAGCTTGGACCTCTTCCTTCAGTACCAGCAGTTGTTCATCATATGCTACCTCCTGAAATGGTTGAACATCAACCAGTTTTCAGTACAGTGACTCTGTGTATTCCTTCCATCTTCTTTTGATGCTTCCTGCATCGTTTAATGTTTTCCCCCTGGAATCCTTCAATATTGTGACTCGAGGCTTGAATTTTTTCTTCAGTTCTTTCAGCTTGGGAAATGCCGAGTGCTCTTCTCTTTTGATTTTCTATCTCCAGGTTTTTGCACATTCCATCAGAATACTTTACTTTGTCTTCTTGAACCACCCTTTGAAATCTTTTGTTCAGCTCTTTTACTTCATCACTTCTTCATTTTGCTTTAGCTAGTCCATGTTCAAGAGCAAGTTTCAAAGACTCTTCTGACATACATTTTGGTATTTTCTTTCTTCCTTGTCTTTTTAGTGACCTCTTACTTCATGTATGATGTCCTTGACTCCATCCCACAGCTCGTCGGGTCTTCAGTCATTAGGTTTAATGCGTCAGATCTATTCTTGAGATGGCGTCGAAATTCAGGTGGGATATACTCAAGGTCATACTTTGGCTCTCATCTACTTGTTCTGATTTTCTTCAACTTCAACTTGTGTATGAGCAATTAATAGTCTGTTCCACAGTCAGCCCCTCGCCTTCTTCTGACTGATGATATTGAGCTTTTCCATTGTCTTTCCATAGATGTAGTCTATTTGATTCCTATGTATTCCATCTGGCGAGGTCCATGTGTATAAACTAAAACCAAACCCATTGCCATCTAGTGGATTCTGACTCATAGCAACCCTAAAGGACAGAGTAGAACTGCCTCATAGGGTTTCCAAGGAGCGCCTAGTGGATTCGAACTGCAGACCTTTTGGTTAGCAGCCGTAGCTCTTAACCACTATACCACCAGGGTTTCCTCCACATGTATAGTCTCCGTTTATGTTGTTGAAAAAAGATATTTGTAATGAAGAAGTTGTTCAAGGATCATGCAAAATTCTATCATGCGATCTCCAGCATCGTTTCTATCACCAGGGCCATATTTTCCAACTACTAGTCCTTCTTCTTTGTTTCCTACTTTCACATTCCAATCGCCAGTAATTATCAATGCATCTTGATTGCATATTTGATCAATTTCAGACTGCAGAAGGTGGTAAAAATATTCAGTTTCTTCATCTTTGGCATTAATGGTTGGTGCATAAATTTGAATAATAGTCATATTAACTAGACTTCCTTATAGGCATACGGATATTATCCTATCACTGACAGCATTGTACTTCAGGATAGGTCTTGAAATGTTCTTTTTGACAATGAAGGCGATGCCATTCCTCTTCAATTTGTCATTTCCAGCATAGTAGACCATATGATTGTCTGATTCAGAATGGCCAATATCAGTCCATTTCAGCTAATTCCTAGGATTCTTTATGTGTTCCATTTCACTTTTGACAACTTCCAGATTTCCTAGATTCATACTTCATATGCATATATTCCATATTCCAATTATTAATGCATGCTTGCAGATGTTTCTTCTCATTATCTAGGTCAATGTTATTCTCAGATTTTAATAGGTATAATCTCCCTCTTTATCCATATCATTGATAAAAGTCTTGTTTAAGTCACTCTATGACCTTAGGATGATTTCCAGAGACTTTAACTGGTTGTTTTAAAAATAACGTTCACCAGTTTTAGCCGGGGAATGGATCTGCATAGTTCCTCATGCTGCCATGCCAAAAATGGGAACTTGGACAGCCCTTCCTTAAAGGAGCTCTATCTTGAAATATTATTTTCCCCTCCGAAGTCCAATCTGTTGGGTCATGATAGTTATTGGCAACATAAGGGCATCATTATTTGGGGGTCATGTATGTAGGAGATACAATAGTAGGTCAAATCTCCTAGTAAACAGAGAACTAAAGCTTTTTTAACTGGAGCCCCTTAGTGTCTTTAACTAAGATAGGAGGCAGCCTGGCAATTGTTGTTTTGGCATGGCTTCAAGCTTTATGGCCAAGAGGAGGGGGTGATGAAGAAGGGGGTGGATTTTGGGGTGGGAAGGACTTATGGCTCCAGACCCCTGCAATTGATGACTCGAGCAATTGGAAAGAGGACTGTGAAGTGTTATACCTTCTTAGAGTTTTGAGATGTGGAAGAATTGGATGAAATAGAGGATTTCAGTGAGTATGTATACTAGATCTCTGATTCAGACAGATTATTGAACTGCATCTTACAGACAGATGTTACCTGGTAAAAGATTATGTATAAGTTGGCCTGTCAATTGGATGTTCATGATGTTGTTGCTTGTGTTCCATGGAGTCAATTCCAATTCATACTGACCCTATAGGACAGAGTAGAACTGCCCCATAGGGTTTTGTAGGCTGTAATCTTTACAGGAGCATATCGACAAGCCTTTTCTCCCATGAGTTCGAACCTCCAACTTTTCGGTTAGCGGTAGAGCACTTAACCATTGTGCTACCAGGGCTCCTTTAGATGTTCATACTGGTAATTTTTCCTATCATGATGGCTTTAAGAGATTTGGGGGGCTGGTCGGAACTGGGGTAAGTATAACATAACAAATGGTTGTTATAGGGAAAATTTAGCTGCAAGGAGCAGCGACAGGTTGGTGATGGAGGCAGGCATAGAGGACAAGTTATCTTTTACTTTGCAAAAATTGAGGTATAAACTGGAGTTTCAGTACTGAAGTAACCCGGTTGAGAGGATTCCTATAAATTAAGTATAATGCATTTCATGTGCACATCTGGACAGTTGTAGCCACTATAGGTGTTATGGATTGCATTGTGTGCCCCAAAAATATATGTCGTAAATCCTAGCCTCTATGCCTGTGGTTATAATCCCATTTGGGAATGAGTCATCTTTGCTATGTGAATGAGGAAGGATTAATGTAGGCTATGTCTTCAGTTAATCTCTTTCCAGATAAAAGAGATTAAACAAGCAATTGAGAGAAGCAGAGATGGGGCAAGATTGATGCCAAGCCACATGGAGATCTCTAAGGAACCAGGAACAGAAGCTGAAGAGACAAGGACCTTCCTCTAGAGCTGACAGAGAGAGAAAGCCTTCCCCTAGAGCCAGCATCCTGAATTTGGACTTCTAGCCTCCTAAACTGTGAAAAAATAAATTTCTGTTTGCTGAAGCCACCCACTTATGGTATCTCTGTTATAGCAGCACTAGATAACTAAGACAGTGGGGTTCTTGTTGGTCTGACAGGAAATGAGCTATTTTAGCAAATGTATTGGCCATTATGATAAATAGTGGAACATTCTGCCTTGGAGAGCTCAGGGTAACACTGGTTGCACCCATAACCTGGACTTACTGGGCATTTGGCAGAGAATGAAGGGAAAGTTCACCAAGGGACCCTCCTTGAATATGTCCATGATTTTTGCACCTCCTTCCAGAACTGCTAGAAGTCCTAATTCACAAAATGTAATAGTGAGAACAGACTAAGAGGTAAAGCACAGCCATCATATCTGGATGTTGGGAATTAGATAAAAAGTGTTCCCTACAGCTGGCAGAGTGACCAAGCAGTGGCTGTGGTCTATGCCTTTTACTGCTACTCTAAGACCAGCAAAGCTGAGTTGTCACAAAATTCTAGACATTCTTGCCCATTGAGTCTGTTGCCTTAAGCAGGGCCCAGGTAGTCAGTCCTACCGGCCAGACATAAAAACTGTGGATCTGGATGCTTAAGATGCTGTGTATCTTGATGTTGACTCAGTGGGTTTGGTGCTTGATTAAGCTCTTAGACTTCTGGAAATGCCTGAGTTTGTAGTGATTCATCCATGGTATGATGGAGTGCCTGCTTCCTTTAGGCAGGATCAATAGGATCAAAACATGACCTTGATGGTCAAGTTCTCCTTTGTCCCAGATGGTCTAGATCTTGCTATCCAATGTGGTAGCCACTGGCCACATGTGGTTATTGATTGCTTGAAATGTGATAGTGTGCTAGATGTGCTGTAAGTATAAAATACACACCAGATTTTGAAGACAGTACAAAAATAAAAAGTAAAATACCTTGTTAATCACCTGTTACATTGATTACATTTTGAAATGATAATATTTTTTGTACATTGGGCTAAATAAAATATATTTAAAAAATTAATCTCACCCATTTCTTTTAACGTTTTTAATGTGGTTACTGGAATATTTAAAATTATATACATGGCTTTCATTTGTAGCTCACATTGTATTCCTGTTGGATAACACTGGTCAAGATCCTTGCTATTCGAAGTGTGGTCCGAAGACTAGCAACCTTAGCATCAGCATCACTTGGGAGCTTGTTAGAAATGCAGAATCTCAGGTCCCAATGCAGACCTACTGTGTCAGAATTTGCATTTTAACAAGATCTCTAGGTAATTTTTATGTTTATTAAAGTTTAACAATCATTGGAGTAGAATGTGTCCTGTCTACTAAGGTAGCCACTAGCCACATGTGGCTATTTATATTCAATTTAAATTAACTAAACTTAAACAAAATAAAAAATTCAGTTAGGCTAGCTACATTTCAAGTACTCATTAACCACATGTGGCTAGTTGTTACTGTATTGAACAGTGCTAATTATAGAATGTCTCCATTGTCACAGAAAGTAATGATGGATAGTACTGGTCTGGATCTCTTTGAAGAAGAATTTGTGGAATATCACGTCCCTGCAAGGTTACCATTCTGGTGGTTCTTAGACCAGGTGAGGACAGGAGAGGTTTAATTGTGATGATGAGTCTCCCTCTCCCAGGAAAGGTTGCCGTGAATCAGAACAGAGGTAAATAATTTCTTCAGGTCTTCAAAGACCCAGTGGATGACCCCTAAAAGATGTAAAGTTTTGGTAACTGGTATTGGTGGGAGGTTCCCCAAAACATAACACTGAAAATCTTAGCACTTTAGAAGGTGTGTTGGGGATGGTGTTGATCCACCTGAAAATCATGCTTGAAGTTGATATAGCCCAGAAATTTGACTTCTACCAGCTTTTTAAAAATAGTGCTTCTCCAGATTTCTGTTGAACCTGTACATCCAGAGACATGTTAGTGCCCTCTGGACGGGAGTGAGAAATTAACATATAATTGAAACCTTTTTCCTAGAAGATCATGTACTACTCTGCCCTAGATGACAGTCATGTCTCATATTGTAGGATTAAGTAAACTCTCTTTGACAAATAATATGTTGTGTGCTGCTGTTAAGTTTAATAAATGTAACATGGTCCTTCCCTTAAAAATTGAGAAGTATGATACCAGTCTCATAAACTCTAATTCACAAACTCTGAAGTTATGAGAGGACTCTAAAGTATAAAAGGCATTAAGATTACCCTTTACCTTTTGTATAATGGCCTTCCGTAAAATGCTGTGGTGTGAAGAATTATTTTACCCATATAATTTGGTCTTTGGAGCCCTGGTGGCACAGTGGTTAAGAGCTTGGCTGCTAACCAAAAGGTCAGCAGTTCGAATCCAGCAGCCACTCCATGAGAGCCCTATGGAGCAGTCCTTCTTTGTCCCTGGTTCCTGGGAGGTAAACTTGGAATTTCCTGAGTGATTGGAGTGTCTTTGTTATTTATGGAGGGTGCTGGACCACATCTGACAGATTATACTAAAGAGTTGGCTCATGGTTGGAGCTGGTCACATGATGTCAACCCAACCTCCTGGGAAGGAAGAGGGCTGGAGATTGAGTCAGTCACATGACCAGTGATTCACTCAATCATGTCTACATAAAAAACACCTCAATAAAAACTCTAGACACTGAAGCTTGGGTGAGCTTCCTGATTGGTGATAGACATCAATGCACTGGGAGGATAGTATATCCTTGGGAATACAGAAGCTTCACATTTGGGACCCTCCTAGAGCTCATCCTATGCATCTCTTCTTTGTGCTGGGTCTGATTTATATCCTTTCTAGTAAAACTGTAGTTGTAAGTGAAGTGCTCTTCTGAGTTCTGTGAGTTGTTCTAGTTAATTATTGAACCCAAGAGGGGGTAGGGGGAACTCTAGAATTTGTAGCTAGTTGGTCAGAAGCGTGGGTGTCCTGGGGACTCCCAAACTTGCAGCTGATGTCTGAAGTGTTTGGCGGAGTTGGCATTCTGGAGGATTGTGTCCTTTAACCTGTGAGATCTGACCTAACTACAGGTGGTTAGGGTCAGAAGACGAAGAACTGCATTGCAGTTAGTGTCAGAACAGAGTAGAACTGATACTAGAGATGTCCACATCCTAATCTTCGGAAACCGAATGTTACATTACATGGCAAACGGACTTTGCAGATGTAAGTAAGGTTACAGATGGGGAGATTATCCTGGATTATTCGGGTGGGCCTGATCTAATCATATGAGTCTTAGAGAACGTTTCCTGTGGTAATACAGAGAACTGTAACCATAGAAGAAGGGTTAGAGAGATGTAACATTGCTGACTTTAAAGATAAGAGAAGGGGGCCATAAGCCAAGGAATGTGGGTGGCCTTAAGAAGCTGAAAAAGAAAGGAAATGGATGCTCATGTAGAGTCTCTGGAAAAAAATGTAGCCTTGCTGACACCTTGATTTTAGGCCAGTGAGACCTGTGTTGGACTTCTAGCCTACAGAACTCTAAATAATAAATTTGTGTTGTTTAAGCTACTAAATTTCTGGTAATTGTTACAGCAGCAATAGGAAACCTATACACCTTTTATGGAGTAAGGGTTTTTTAAATATATAAATTTCAAAAGGATTGAATTTTCATGTTTACTAATGAGTACATTCTTAACTTGTAGCTAATTCTGTATGAAGTCAAATTATAATAAAACTGGTATTGGTGAATGTTGTTGGTAAGTATGCTTGGTGAGTCCAGAAGGCTATTATATCTGCTTCTACCCCTTACTTATCTAGGTAGGTGTAAGACCCCTGATGTGTAATTTGGTAGAGAACATGTTTGCCAAGAACAGGCCTAGTAACTTAGTTCCAGTGACTGTGGCATTGAAAAGCCTTCTAGTCATTTCATAGCTTCAGCTCCATAGTTTTATTTTTTCACAAAGAAGACCAAAGGAGATGGATGGATACATCATTGCTGAAAAATTGGTCTTGACGAACTTTTTGCAGCGGGGGGAAGATATCCTAGTGTCAGCTCAATGGTACAATTGTGAGACTGGTGGTAATGCTTATTAGAGGGAAAGAAATCAGGATCACAGCTTCTGAGGAGTGAATGGTTCACAAATCTCAAGACACTAATGGCTTTGACATTCATGGTGTTATCATTGGCTCAGATAAGAATGCCCTTGAGCATCACCAGGTTCTTCCAGGTCCCTGAGTTGACCATGGCTAGGACTTTGGGTGATGGAACTCAGTTGACAGCCCCTTATTTTTCTATGGCACAGCACCCGCTTAGCCTCTGGAAGGCATTGCTTCACCTTCATAGAGAAAAGATGGAATATCTGCCAAGAGGGTCCCTGGAGCTCTGCCCATCAGTTTTAACTCCCACTAGCTAGCTGGTCACTTGTCCCTGAGCAGACACTGTCTCTTCCAATAGCAGCAAAATGGGGGCTACGGGTTCTTTCATTTCATGGCTCAAACCACTGTGATGGGGAGCTTGAAGCAGGAAACGGCCCTGACTCCTGCTGGGCTGGGCTGGGCAAGGTAGGGCCGGGTGTACAGGTAGGGGAAGGGTGAAATTAAAGCTGGAGATGGGGTAGGGCTGGTAAAGGGGTTGGCTAGTTAGAATGAGGTTGGCCAACATTTGGTCAGCAGAGCTGGGAATTAAGACTCATAACTGGGCTGAGGTCCTGGTAAAAGGCTTGAACAAGGTCCTGGCAACAGCACAGTTGGGATGAAAGTAGAAGCATGTGAATAAAGCCAGAATGAGAAAGGTCAGAGAGGGAGCTGAAGGCAGGTAAGTGTATAGCCAGCAAGCTGAGGTCAAAGTGGAAAGTAGTAGGTGCCATGGATAAAGAGCACATGCCTTTCACTCACTTGGACGGACTTCAGGAGTTTTAAAATTTGAGAAACACTAGCCTAACATATCCATACCGGTTGCTGTCGAGTCGATTCCGACTTATAGTGACTCTATAGGACAGAGTAGAACTGCCCCATAGGGTTTCCAGAGGGCAGCTGGTGTATTCGAACTGCCAACCTTTTGGTTAGCAGCTGGGCTCTGAATCACTACGCCATCAGGGCTAAACCAAAAAACCAAACCTGTTGCCATCGAGTCGATTTAAGAGAATCTAAAAATGCTGTGAAAAAAACAGGGCTGGGTCAAGCTCTGTGCTCATAGGATTTATCCCAGACAAGGGGGTCATGTGAACTGGACTTGCAGTTTAAGCTGCTTTTTAATGGGTAGTGCAGGTTTGAGCTTCCTGCCTGGGGCTGCCCAGTCTTCAAGGGGCATATCCTGGGACAGATGCTGGGCCCAGCTGTGTCCTGACAGTTTCTGACTGACAGTTTCTGACATCCCCATTTTTAAAGCTTGGAACATTTTCTCATCTTGGGTTTTCTGGCACTGTTCCTTTGCTTTGTGATTTCAGAGATGACAGTGTGATTCCTCAATTACCTCTGCAAGGTCTTCCAGTTCCTGGGGACATAATTCATGGGGACTGGAGACCTGAACTCATTTAGAGCTGCTCAAGGTTCTCTTACTATCTCTCCATGCATCTTCAGCTTCTGTTGCCTCTTAACCATCTGTGTTCTGCCTTACCACTGTTGGAGATTCTGCTTCCAGATGACAAGGACAGAAGTAAAATCACAGCTGGGCAGTTCTGTCTTCTTTCTGTCGTTTGTTCCACCAACTACCCCTTCCTTGATTCATCTTCTTGACCCAAACACAATTTTACAAGGTCCGTTTTTTGTTAGGAGTCTCTGAGTGGTGCAAACAGTTAATGTGCTCAGCTGCCTAACTGAAAGATTGGAGGTTCAAGTCCACTCAGAGGTGCCTTGGAAGAGAGTCTTGGCAATCTACTTGTGAAAAATCAGTCATTGAAAACCCTATGGAGCAGTTCTACTCTGACATATATGGGGTCATCATTAGTGGGAGTTGACTCAATGGCAGCTGGTTTACTTGGGTTCTCTGAGCATTCACAGGCCTGAAGTCAGAAGTGTAACAGTGTCACAGCTTCTTCTTTCCTGTCCTTATGTGCTGCTCTCTCTACCTTCTCATTGAAACATTCCCTGTGCAGACAGAGGGGCTTTTAGGTACCTCCCCTGTGTTCATTTGGAATCCATAATATTCTATTTGCAGCATTTCGTATTTCAGAATGCTCTACTTTTCAAGTCATATTTAGTGCAGTGGCTCTCAACCCTGGCTGCATGTTAGAATGGCTGGAACAATCTTTAAAAACATTGATGCTTGGACCTCACTGGAGACCAGTTGAACCAAATTTCTGGAGTAGGGCCCAGGAATTTTTTTTTTTAAGCCTCCCCAGGATGGCACAAATGGTTAAGCACTTAGCTACTAGCCAAAAGGTTGGCAGTTCAAACCTACCCAGAGGCACCATGGAAGACAGGCCTGGTGATCTGCTTTGGAAAGGTCACAGCCTTGAAAACCTTATGGAAGCGTTCTACTCTGCACACATGGAGCTGCCATGAGTCACAGTCAACTCAACAGCAACTAACAACAGATAATCATAAAGAAAAAATTGTTAAAATGGACTTAATGAAAATTAAAAACTTCTGCTTATCAGAAGGAAGAAACAAGTCACAGATTGGAAGAAAATATTTGCCTTACATATATCTGACAGACGACTTGTACTTAGAGTATCTTAGCAACTCCTACAATTCAGTAATTAAAAGACAGACAACCCAGTTAAAAAATTGATCAAAAGGCTTGAACAGGGACTTCACAAAGGAAAATGTATAGATGGCCAACAAGCACATAAAACAGTGCTCAACATCATTAGTCTTCATACAAATACAAATTAAAACTAAAATGTGATACCTACTGAAATGGCTAAAATACTAAGACTGACAACACCATATGTTGGCAAAGATACGGAACAACTGGAAGTCTCATTCATTTCTGGTAGGAGTATAAAATGGTACAACCACTTTGGAAATTGATCTTGTACTTTCTCATAAAGTCCAATCCAATGACCAACAACACCACTTCTGGGTATTTTTCCAAGAGAAATAAAAACATATGTACACTAAAAGACTTAGCAATCCGTAATAGCCCAAACTAGAAACAATCCAAATGTCCATCAGTTGGAGAATGGATAAGCAAATTGTGGTATCTTCATAAAATAAAATACTGCTTAGTAATAGAAAAGGAGGGAGCTACTGATTCCCACACCAACTTGGATGAATCTCAGAAACATTATGCTGAGTTGAAAGAAATCAGACACAGAAGAATACCTACTATGTGATTCCACTTATATGAAGTTCTAGTACAGGCAAAACTAAAATACGGACCAAGAAATCAGAACAGAGGTTGCCTCTAGGGAAGGGAGTCTGAATGATGGGGAAGCAGCATGAGGGATCTTTCTGGGGTGAAGGAAATATTCTACATCTTGAGAAAAAATGTGTGGGTTACAAAGGCATATGCATTTGTCAAAACTCATATACACTCAAAATCTGTACATCCAATTTATATAGATTATACCCCAATAAGAAAAATAAAGTTTAAAAAAGTTTCCCAGATGATTTTGTTACACAGTAAAGGTTGAAAGCCACTGTTAAGTGTATCAGTTAAAAACATGTCTTCTATCTTTTCCCTGCAGTTTGAAAACATTCTTTCCTAACTTTCAGACACCTTGTCAGCCAGCACCCTGTACTCCATTCTCTTGTAATTAGGAACTCCAGACATCATGAGCTCCTCATCAAAGATGTCTCTCATTTTCAACACACCAACCACGACCTCAAAGTCTCAGACACCAAGCATCCTCATCAGTTTCCTATCCTTCCTGTGCAAAGGAGTTGTCAGTAAGATAACTGGAAAAGGACCAACTGCCTTCTTTTAGGAGAATGAGACTTGTAGCAGATGCCTCAGGAATTGAGGCATACTGGACTTACTCTCTTACCTGTATGCAAAGTTTGATATGTTTTGGAAAAGCGTCTTTCATCCACTTCATCCAATGAGCATCTTTTTGCTCCTAAACTTACTGACTCTGATGTAATTGTGTGTGTTCTTATTTAAAGTGAAGTGCTGTCTCCCTTTTTGCTACACATGCTTCTTTTGAATAAAACATACTGAAAAAATTACTATCTGCTTTCTGAATTATCTCCCATCAGGACCCAGAGATACCTAGGCAAATGTGTTCACCATGCTGTGTCTATGTTTTCAGGCTACTTGTTACCCATGTCCTTTGCCTTGTTGTAATTTCTTGTCTGTGGAAGATGCTGAGATCTAATTTAGCTTCTCTTTTGAAGATTCTGTGTCAAACACCTGTGAGCAATACACAGTGTACCACTTACCTAGCATCCTTAACTGTCCAGGAATCAGCTAATAACTAAAAAGTAACCAACAAAGAGATTGTGAACAGACAAAATAGATGTCATAAAATCCATGCACTTTACTCAGAGGAGATCCCCTTGGATTCTCACTTATAGCCAGTTTTCTCTTGCCTGAAACACAGTTTAACAGTCTTCACAGTCTGGTTAGAAACACTAAGAATGCAGAACATAGGTGGCTCTTATGGTCAGGGACATTGATAGCTATAAAAAGTGATAGCCAACAGGAGAGAAGAGACAATCCTTTCTACTTTCAGCTTATCCTAATAGAGATAAATATAAAACTCTAGTGGCCATTTGGTTCAGGAGCACACCTGTAAAATAATCCTTAATAATCTCTATATGCATGATCACATTCAAGGTCAGCACAAGACTGTCATTTATGATAATGCCTTTAAGTCATCAAGAAAAGGCTAAATGTTCCATGCACTCCTCTCCTTAAGGAGTCAAAGATGTGTATGATACGGTTTTGAAATGTTTCTATCAAATTGGGTGGAAATAAAAGTTTTGACAGTTCACATAAGCAAATTTCAGTATCTCAAGCATGGATTATCCTGGCATGGAGCTCTCCCTGGCAGTGCCAGGGTGATGAGGTGACACCAGTTGGCAGTTATAGCGGCAGAACCAGGTACTCCCCACTCTCCTCCATAACTAGCCCTTGCTCTGTTCTGGACGTCAGATAGGGAAGTCCCCTCAGAGAACACGCAAGGCACAAGTGTCCTCCTTTTAACTGCAGCCATTCACGCATGGCCTCCAGGGCATCCGATCTGCCATTTGCAGTGTTTATACTGAGTACCTGCTGCGTTTCTTCCTTGCAGCCTTTGCCAACTGCCATTCTCTGTCTCCACCTACCTCCAAATCCACAAGACTCTGGTTATCTCTGGGTAGGCTCTTCACTCTCCAAGTCCATCTGAGGCTCATCTATTAATCCATGAATCTGAAATAAGAAGTAATGTATGCAGAGTTTCTCCAGATAAAATGATAATATGCCTGGAATTTCTTTTAAAATAACCTAGCAGAGGTGACAGAAGGAAAGGCATAGATGAAACAAGATTGTCATCGACAATTGTCGAAGTTTGGTGATGGGCGTCGTGGGAAAACATTATTTTGAGTAATTTAGAAAATGTCCATTTGAAAAGTTAAAAAGCAAATATGACATCACACATCTAATTTAAAGTTCTTACTCTCATTTTTATGTGTACATTGATTTTACCATCAGCCAAAGACTGCTCAAAATTCTTTTCTTAGTAACTTCATCCAGGAAACAAAATACATGGAAATTTTAATTTAGAAAAAACCAATAATCTCGTAAGTATTCACTCCTTTTGCTGCTCAGTATACTTTATGGTACAAATTATTCAGAGTAGCTTTAAAATGTCAACATTCAGTAGAACTCCATGGAGTCAAGGACAAAAGCCAAGGTGAAGTGCACCCAGGCCCGCACCTACAATTCAGCTCCACAGCCTGAGTGTTGGGGAAATGAGAGGTCAAGTCTGAGCCCATGTAAACTGTAAGCATTTTAGGACATAAGTCTTTAGGAACTTGGCTCTTTTCGTTGAGAAATTACTTTTTCTCCATTGTTTCAGCTTCCCTTCCTTTTCCTTTTTTTCCTCTTCCCTTCCTTCCTTCCTCCCTCCCTCCCTTCCTTCCTTTTCTTTGAAACAACCACAACTCATAGCATGGTCATGCCAGAAACTCATAGAGTTGTTGTAAAGATTAAGAAAGATACAGGTGTGGGAGAAGGAGGAGACATATAAATTAGTTAGAATAATTTTCATCATCATAATTGAAGATTCTGCTTCCAGGCCAAAACCCTGTGTTTGATCTTTCAGGCCCAACCATGAACAGTTACAAGGCTTTGCTTGGTAGGCCCCATGTAGAGAGGTTGCCCTCCCCAACCAGACTTGGTGGACAGCCAGCGCACTGCAGTCTCTGGAGGCAGTTGCAGTCAAGGACTCAGGCCACCAAGGCCAGCCATGTTCATTCCCAGTAGCCTCCACTCAGAGGCTTCCTTCCTGGGGGACCTTGGTTCAGGCACTTTTCTCCCTTCTGTCTCAGTGACTTTTCACTCCTAGGCCTTCTCCCTCTCCTGCCCGGCCCTCCAGGTCCATAAATAGGCAGGTGCGTTTTGTTCAGGGTTCCTTGGCAATGATATTATTCCCTCACCTGTGCTGCATACCATCTGACCCTTTGCTGGTGCCATTCCATGGGAGAAAATGGAACACTGGGCAGCTGGTACTTATTTTTGCCTCTTGATTACGCTAGCACAGTAAATAAATAAAGGCTGGATTGTTACTTTCAGTTTAGCTTGTTGTCCTAATTGACTACCTCAACACCTGGAAGCTTGACAATAATTTTAAAAATATATTTTAATTATGGAAACTTTCAAACATATAAAAAGCTGTATGACTAATATAATGAACCCCTCTTTCCTATCACCAGCTTCAGTAGATGTCCATACATGGCCAATCAGCTTTTATTAGTACCCCCACCATTCCAACCTTCCTCCCCACCTCATCCTGGATTATTTTAAAACAAATCCAAGGTATCATATTGCTTCATCTGTAAATACTTCAGTATGTATCTCTAAGAATAAGGTCTCTCTCCTTATCTCCCTTCTCTCTCTTGTAACAGTCACAACACCATCATCACACCTAACAAATAGTAATAATTTGTGAGTATTATACTCAGCCAGTGCTCACATTTGCCAGATTATCTCACAATTTCTTTTTATACTTGGTTTTTTCGAAACAGGATCCACACATTGCATTCAGTTGATATGTCTTGTCTTTTATAATCTATAAGCTTCCTTGCCCCCTTCTTCTTTTTTTTATTCCTTGCTATTTATTTATTGAAGGAGACGGACTATTTGTATTGTAGAGTTTTTGACATTCTGGATTTTTGCTGATTGCACCCTCGGGGTATTACTTAACATATTTCTCTATTATCTGTAATTCCTGTAAACTGGTAGTTTTACCTAGAGGGTTGTCATCATTATTAGCAATATAAAATATTTCAGTTCCAAGGCCAACAATTTCTGTGCATGATATCTCCTTACAATGAGTAACGCAAGGTCCCAAACTCTTCTGAGGGAACAAAAAGAAGGATAACTGTTTTGCATAGTGTGAAGTCTAGTCTCTGTCCACTTTACAAAAAGCATCTGGCCAGAATCCATTCTTACCTCCAGGATGACTGCCATCTGGAATGTGTTGGGCATCCCCTCTGTGCATGAGAACGAGCATGGCCAGGTGGATCTAATGCGGACTTGCGAGTCAATCAGACCTAATCAGAACTCCGTCTATTAAGTACAAGCCTTTACTACTTAATATTTTAAAGTCTCAGATGCCTTGTGTTGTTGTTGAGTGCTGTCAAGTGGATTCTGACTCATAACGACCCCACGTTACAGAGTAGAACTGCCCCATTGGCTTTTCTTGGCTGTAATCTTTATGGAAGCAAATCACCAGGTCTTTCTCCTGCAGAGCGGCTGGGTGGGTTCAAACCACCAACCTTTCTGTTAGGAGCTGAGCGCTTAATAGTTTGCGCCACCAGGGCTCCTTAGATCAGGGCTTCGAACAGTTCTTTTAGGTTCAAAACCCTGCTGAGAATTTGCATTTCTAGCAAGTTCACAGGCGATGCTAATGCTGCTAGTTAGGGATTGATTCTAAGAACCACTAGTGAGCAGTGATTCTCAAAATTTATTATACATAATAATCAGCTGGGGATCTTGTTAAACTGTAGATTCCGATTCAGTATATCTGGAGTGGAAATGCAAATTTTCAGCAGGGGTTCGAACTGGAACCAACCTGTTCGAAGCTCTGCCTTAGATTCCTTATAAACCCCCAAAACCAAACCAAATGTTGCCATCAAGTCAATTCCAACTCATAGCAACTCTATAGGACAGACTAGAGCTGCCCCATAGGGTTTCCAAGGAGCACCTGGCAGATTCGAACTACCAGCCTTATTGGTTAGCAGCTGTAGCTCTTAACCACTACACCACCAGGGTTTCCGGGGTGAGGATAATGTCTGTCTCATCAGGCTGCTGAGCTGCATCTGCCATTAGTATGTGTTCAATTATTGCTTCTTTTTTAGCTTATGTTAAAAATGGGAATTATCAAGAAAATGACAAATCCACAGTCTGTTTACCTCCAAATATGGCATTCACCCACCAACTTCTTTGTATAATAAAGAAGGTTTTCAAGTAAACTTTAACAATAAATAAATAAAACATGCAGAAAGGAGAAGGAATATGGGAACAGGAAATATTGCTCTCCATCCCTTCTTCGTAAAATGCATGAAATTCTTCCCAAAGAAAGCATGACCTATTTCAGCCTAAAGATTTGCTATTTTCTGTACTGTGCTGGCTTGAGAACATATTTCTTTTACCAAAAGATGAGTTCAGAGTAAATGACTTAGAAACATATGGATGAAATTTCCCTTAAGCTACCCGAGGGATTAGAAATTAAGGGAAAGAGTGCTTGGCAAAATGCATTTGGGGTTTTGCCAAACCTAAACCAACTGAGAAATAGTTAAGACACAAGGCAGATCTCAAATGCTGCCAAGTTTACCCATCTCAGCGGGACAGGGATTTATAATTAGAGCTGCTCAGAAAAGCACTGCCTCACGGGTGGCAAAGGACAAAAAAGCCTTTGTCCTCAAAGTCTTAACGTAGCTACTATGACCTAGATAGACCCTTTACGGTGTGCACACCCCTCTCCATCCTCAGCCAGAGTCACCAAAGCAGCCAGACCTGGCCAGCACAGTTCATCTTCTCCACCAAAGCGTGACATTCTCTCTGGCTACTTTTGTTTCCAGGCCAGGCTGGACATTCTTACTGTGAATTCCTGGATGACGGAGAACAAATCTTGATGGGTGTTCTTGAATTACAGTAGGGAGCTGTAACGGAAAAATTTGACAAAGCAATTTACTTCTCTGACATACATTTTTTTTCTCTTTCATCTCTTACCTTTGTAACCTTTCCATAGTTCTTTGACTCCTGTGGGGTTCTTTTTCTATAAAATTAAGTGTTTGGATCAGTGGTTTTCAAACTGTGCTCCCTGGAGCCTTTTTAGGGCCCAGTCAGGCCCAGTGGGAGAGGGTGGTGGGATAGTGAGAAGGATTTTATGAAGAGGAGTGGTGCTCGAGCAGAAGATTTTGAGTGAACCAAGAGTTCTGTGGTTAAACAATTGGAAAATCATGAGACTGTATGAAGTCTCAGGTCCATTCTGACCCAACAATGCTGGTGTAGTCTGCCTCACTTCTCAGTCTCCACTCACTAAATCATATAGCACCAAAGATGGGCTGTAATTTTTCTCTTTGGTATTCATCAGAGTGCTCCTATGTGCCGGACACTGTGCTAAGCACTAGCAGTGAACAAAATAGGCAGGGTCCCTGTTCCCATGGAGCTAACAGACTAGCTGGGAAGACTGTGAATATATACAGTCAATCTCATTATTCACAGATTCCATATTTGCAGACTTGCATACTCACTAGAATATATTTTAACCCTCAAATCGACATTTGCCACACTTTTGCAGTCATTTGTGAATATGCTAAGTGGTGAAAAATTTGAATTGCCCAACGCGCGTGTTCCCAGCTGAGGTTAAACAAAACAACCTTCTTCCTTCATGTTTCAAACAAGTATCCTTTTCATGGTCTACTTAGTGCTTTTTTTTTTTTTTTTTAATGCTTTCTGTTGATGATTTTTTCCCCAACTGTAGTGTTGAAGTGCTGTCTAGTGTTCCTAAGCACAAGAAGGCTGTGATGTGCTTTGTGGAGAAAATAAGTGTGTAAGTGTGTTAAATAAACTTCATTCAGGTATGAGTTATAGTGCTGTTGACTGTGAGTTCAATGTTAATCAACAGTATATATTAAATAAAATGTCTTTGAACAGAAACATAATAAAACAAGGTTATGGACTGATTGTTTTATGAAAATGTTGTGACCAGAGGCTCGCAGGAATCTAACCCTGTATTTCTCCTAGGAGCAATGGCTCAGTATTCGCTAATTCAATGCTCATAGTGACATTATAGAACGTAACTATAGCAGATAACAAGAATAGCTATAAATCCAAACCAAGCTATATACACTATAAAACAAAAGGTCATGGTTTAAAGTTGAGTAGGCCTGGGGTTTGAGTGATACTGTAAAATGCTTACTGTGTAAAACATCTCCCCACCAGCCTGGCTTGGCACTTGGTAATCTATAGATTAGCTAATCATTGTTAAGTCATTAAAGGTTTTCATTAAAAATATACTTCTATTACCTGAGAAGGGAAAGTCAAGAAGCACAAAGTATAAATTAGTGGCTCAGTTTAGCTAGCTATTACTGCAGAAAGCAAAGTGGATAGAGTTGAGAGAACAGGTTGGTTGTTTTAGGTGGGAAGGTCTGCAGCTTTGTGGGCTGAGGAATAAATCCAGGTAGATCATCTGGAGGGGTATGAGAGGTTCAGAAAGGAGATGACCCAAAGGGCAAGTGAGCTATTTATCTAAATAGCTGCACCAGTGACTCTTTTAACTTATTTCGTTATTGAGTCTAGAGCTGTCCTTAATTTCTTTTCCTTGTCCCTCACTGACTTTAGTATGCTATACACAGCTAATGTTAACTGATTACTAAATCTCAATTCTATTGCTATTTCTTTGCCACTGTCTAGCTCTTTCTGTTTTTACATTTTGTATAGAGAAAAAAGTTTTAAAAAACAAAATAAAACAACTTCCTGAGACATTTCCATGGTTCCTGCTCACCATGTCTGGCCTGTGGTATGCCTGCCCTCTTTTCTGGGAAGGTTGTGGGGTGGGTAGGCAGAGGGAGACAGGCTTATCTGCTTAAAGAGCTAAGACTCCTGTGGGGCACTAGAGGGCAACATTTCCTCAAATCTAAACTCAGCAGAGGCGAGGACCTGTTGACAGGTCAACACTGCATAGCTGCCAATTCCAGCACATTCTGTGAAACCCAAGCTCCTGCAGATGAGAAGCCTGAAGCCAGATCTGTGAAGAGGGATGCTCAATACTTCATCTCTCATGGTCTGGCCTGTAGGCAGGGCCAGTGTTAGCTGTTACCACCGTCACCACCACTGCTATCACTACCACCACTACCACCATCACCGCCACTATCACTACTACTACTATTACTAGTAATTTCTACTTGTTTTGTTGGTGCTGAAAATTAAAACTTTATTCAGCCTAATTCTGGAAAAAGAAATGGATCTAGTTAAAATTAAATATCTTTTATTTCTTTTTGTAAATATTTGCTACAACTATGTTATAAACTACTGCCTGGTATGGAGACTTAGGAGAATTGCTTCAGTGAATAGTTAAGAATGATCTGTATTGGACATATCAATATTTTTGGTAGATAAATAGCTGCTTCTTATCTACTTAAGTTGTATTTGAAAAGAGAATGTTATTCTACGTAGACTAAAAATATCCTCCTGAGTTTTGTTTGCATTATCAATTTATTTAACACACTCTTTCTGCTTAGCAAACGCCCCTGCTCCCCAGGCCCTGTTCCTGTAATTAGTAACCTGTCACTGTATTTCAGTGTTCATGTTGAGGCACGCACACCAACCAATGGAGAGTCAAAACATATCACTTGACAGAGAAACAAACATTTGCTGAACTTCCTTAACCAGGCTGGTCAGATAAACTGTTTCTATGGGACCAGAAATTGAACTTAGGTGAGCTTACGTAAAGAAACTGGAATCAAGTTGTTCAACAGGATGGGGATGGCAAGGGGGAAAGGGTGATTAGGTGCAGTTACAGGACCAAAAGTTGATTGCTGTCCACTTATTTTAAACCACCTCTTTTGTGCCTCAAATCCCCAGGCTCCATAGTTGTGACCTGACAGAAGTACATTTCTGCATAGGTGCATTCATGTATTCAAATCAACAAATAATGATAAACTTCTAATCTATGCCCAGCATGATTCCAGACTCAAGGGACATGACAGTGAGCAATGACTTGCCCCAATGATGCTTGCATACTTGTGGAGGAGAAAAACAAAAACAAATAAATTACTAAATATAATTCAAGTTTGATAAGTACCAATAAGAAGAATGAAGCAGAATTAGGACATAGTGACAGATAATGGTGAGTGTGTGTAAGGTGTGTGTATACATGTTGTCCATTGGCTAAAATAGGGTTGTCAAGGAAGGCTAGTCAGAAGAGATGACATTTGAACAGACAGATCTGAGTGAAATGAGGGGGGACGCTGTGTGAGAATCCTGAGCTAAAGCTAAACCACATTTCGCCGTTATTGTGAACTGACCTAGGTCAGTTTGCTCAGTGCACAGCTCGTAGATTCTTTTTGGGAGACAATAATCATTGAAAAAAGATTGAGGTAACTGAGGGTGAGTACTCCCCTACCGGCAACTTTGCTCCTGGTTGTAAAGAAAGCAATCCTCCTAACAAGTTTAGCCATTCATACAAAATTTATAAAAGATTTTTTTGTTAACAGATCAAATAGTTTACACAAATTGTTCCATAAGCTCAGTGAGAGCCCAGCATTCTGTGCTCATCTACCACCTTGCGTGAGAGTTTCACTTGTGGCAGAGGCAATAGCATTCCAGAGGCAGGATTCTGTTACACTTATAGTGGGCAACAGACAACTCCTCCTAACCAGTGAGTGGACACTGGATTCTATAGGACCGAGCCTCAAGGGCCATCGCTAAGGACATGTGCTGTAGGCCTCCATGGTTTCCTATACCCTGTTTGTCACCAGTCAGGTTCCCTGAAAGCAGGTGGTGAGACAGTTTGGGGTATAAAATATTAATTAGGGATCAATCCGTGTGAAATGAAGGAGAAGGAATCCAAATTGGGCCAAGGGAAAATTCAGTGTGGTGCAGATCTGACAAAGCCTCAACCAACCCACTGTGGAGTTCTGTGGTCTTGCATTGAGTCAAAATGGCCAGGACTTTATCCCCAACCTGGCTCAGGCAATGGATAGGGGCTGCCCCAGGTAGGGTGACCTCGGGCGAGGCGGCTGCCTGCAACTGAGGCTGGCCCTGAAGGAGTGAGCAGCTGGGCAGCAAGTCCTTCCTTTAAGGGGAATCTGGGCTACACATCTCTGTGTCTACTACACTATTCATGTAACAGTGAAGAATGTTACATGTCTAAGACATTTTAGCCAATCTACGTATCTTGAATAGCTTTAATTTCACTGAGAGTCCATTTCTAATATTCATCACACTTATTAACAATTAACTAATTTCAACAATTAAAGTCCATTTCTGACATACACTATGCTAATTAACAGAGCCTTAGGTATTCATTGAGACATCGATCATAGGAGCACTTGAGGTCTGCCTTTGGAATGTGACCTTTCTGATAAAATACTAGCTGATTACCCCTGGTGTGGAATTTTCCATTAGTGCAATAGCCTGCTCTTCCAGTAAAAGCTTAAATGAACCACACATACATTATATCATTTCCTTTTCCTTGCTGAAGTATTTTAAAGTAAATCACAGACTTCCTAACAACTTCATTTAGGTATGCCTGTCTTTGGGGTCTTTGACATCTACTCTCTGTCTTACGGATTATTTGGTCAGAAGGAACAGAAACCTACACAAACTAGTTTGAGTGTGTTGTTGTTGTGTGTGGTCAAGTCAATTCCAACTCATAACCACCCTATATGACAGAGTAGAACTGCCCCAATAGGGATTCCTAGGCTGTAATCTTTATGGAAGCAGTCACCAGGTCTTTTCTCCCATGGAGCAACTGGTGTATTCGAACCGTTAACCTTTCTGTTAGCAGCCGAGCACTTAACCATTGCACCATCAGGACTTCTTAGTTTGAGTTTAATGGGGGTTTATTGTAAGAATACAAGGATTTTGACCTAACAGACACTAAGGTTGACAATGAAGGCTACGTGAGCCACTCAGAGATGGGGTATTGGATCTCAAACTTTCCCTGCTTCTCTCTGCTTTTTCCACTCACTCATCGCACACTTCCCCGGTCCTGATTCTACATAACTGTCTTAGTTATCTAGTGTTGCTATACCAGAAATACCATAAGTGGATGGCTTTAACAAAGAAAAATTTATTCTTTCACAGTCTAGAAGGCTAGAAGTCTGAATTCAGGGTGCCAGCTCCAGGGGAAGGCTCTCTCTCTCTCTCAGCTCTAGGAGAAGGTCCTTGTCACCAGTCTCCCCCTGGTCTAGGAGCTTCTCAGCACAGGGACCCCAGATGCAAAGGACATGTTCTGCTCCTGGCACTACTTTCTTGGTGGTATGAGGTCCCCCTTGTCTCTCTGCTCACTTCACTCTTTTATATCTCGAAAGAGGTTGACTGAAGATACAACCTAATCTCATAGATTGAGTTCTGCCTCATTAACATAACTGCCTCTAATCTTACCTCATTAACATCATAGAGGTAGGATTTATAACACATAGGAAAATCACATCAGATGACGAAGTGGTAGACAATCACACAATACTGGGAATTATGGCCTAGCCAAGTTTACACACATTTTTGGGGGACACAATTCAATCCATAACAATAACCTTGAAGCACCCATCATCATTTGCCCATGGTGTAGTACCCATTTATTTTAGGTCAATGTCTTGAAAAAAAAAAGAAAGAGGAAATATGACTGGCTCAGCCCTGCCCATAACCTGGGGCCACTTGGATTTGTTGGCCAAGGTGATCCAATCATCTGTGGCGAAGGGTAAATGAGGCTTCTCCTTTTAGCGACTGTAGGAGGACAAGTTCCCAAGAAGAGGATGAAGATGGGGAGGCTATGTCCAGCATCTCTGGCATGTACACGCAAATCCTATTTATCAGTAACATGCCATCTTACCAGAAAATACCATTATATTCATGCTGTTAGTGCGTGTGTGTGTTTGTGTGTGTGCATGCCCAAGTGCACATTACACACCATGTATAGTCAATTAAACCAATCCAAGAATTACTGCCAAAAGTCATGTGTTCAAATTATGATATTCAAATGTACACATATTGTTGCTTCCTTGATTCAGCTCATAACTGTCTTCTTGTCTTTCTCTGAAATCTTGTCTGCTACAAATACCACCTCTTGGTTGTTACTCAAGGAGGTCAGAATTGACTTCTTCAGTGATGACCACTTCCACCAACTCTGGGTACCACCTAGTAGATGTGGATAGAATGGCGTAGTCTCTCACTCACAGACCACACATTGTCAAAGCCTGTGAGTCAAGTAGTTCACAATCAGTCCTATGCTATTGTGAACTCTCTGAGGAAACCCTGGCCTCTATCCAAACTGTAACAACTAGATAGCAGCGTAAGCTATCAACTAGAGCATTTGATTCATGAGGGCATAGCTGTACTCCAACCTGAGTACATAGAAACCTCATATTGTTCTCATTGCTTCCTTTCATGTTTGCAGCATTTAGAACTTCTCAAGAACTCATCTTGTCAGCTGGGCATCCTTATGAGACATAGCAATGAGGCAAGCCCTCAGAGTCCTGGGCCAGATTGTGGAAGGTGGTTACTTCTGCCACAAGCAGAGAAGGAGCAGCCTGTGCAGGCCAGAAGACCTTCTCTCATGCCCATAGTCCTTTCCCCCTTGCCTTGTATCCCTTTAATAGGGGGCAGAGCCCTTATCCCTCAGTCAGAGGAAAGGCAGAAAGTGGAAATACGTCAGGCAGAGAGGACCCTGCCAAGCTGAAGACTCAGAAGTAGAGGGAAACACTGTGTTTCTCCTTCCCAGGCACCTTTTTTTAGGAGTAGGAATAGGGGAGACCTGAGCAAAAACCTATATTTATCCCTGTTTTCCTTCCTCTCTCCTCCCAAGATCACATGACTAGGGAACTCATCAACTTAAATGAGTAATTAGATCAAAGTGTCTGCTAGACTATTCCCACCATTTGGAGAAATGTCCAAAATGGACATACTGAGGGCACTGAATAGAAACTTTTTTCTTTTCTGTTTTACCTCAGTCTAGCTGCCATGGCAAATATCTCAAGTGCCATGGGGTCCAGTGCTGTGCTATTAAGCCAGGAATACTGCCCATTGCCACAGCTGGTCTCTTGTACAACCAAATCCCAAACACCTTACTCTGCTCACAGCCTCCACCCTGGACTCTTCACTCTGACTCATCTCACTGTCCGTGTCCTCATCTATTTCTGATCTCCTGGGTGCTGAGCCCGAGTTACCTGTTATTTATAGCCCCACTTCCTCCTTCAAATCTGACTGTCTCTCCAGCTCTCACCTCTGCCATTTCTCCTTAATTAGGGTTTACACTGTCCTTTTTGATCATGCTACCTCTCAACTCCCCCAGTCCTGCCTTGCTCCTGGGACCCTTACCCTAAGACAGGTCTTCGTGGCTGGCAAGCCTGTAAGGTCTCCAGGGACACACACACAAATATATATACATATATGTATATGTATATATATATGCATGTATATAGTAGGAACCTCTGAAAAACAGAAAAGCAAATTGTAAAGGAGATCATGCTACAGCGTTGTGGAGAGGAACAACTCTAGCAAATTTTGAAAGCTGTGCATATTTTTGTCTTGTTATAGTACTTTAAGTGGAGAACCAGAACGTTGTGAAACGAGAATTTGACAGTGGTGCTTTTTAATCTCTCAGGTAAGCCGAGAAAACGAAATGTTGCTGTACTTGTTTTTCACAGAGGGAGATAACAGGCAGCCCCTGGTTTTGGGCAATACATGCTCTTGGCCTCTTAACCTGACATGCTCTGTGGGCATTAGAGAAACCCTCAGCTGAGGAGTAAATGCGATGGTGGGTGAAGTGTGGGTTCCTGATTTGGCCTCTCTACTGAGTGGAGGGTGGGAGAGCTGGGAAGTGGGGCCATTGTGTTTCAGGTGTGAATTTCTCCATGACATGTAGGGTACGATAATGTCACCTAGATCTGGCTGAAGCCAACCCCTCCAAGACTGGTGAGACACTCACACTCTTACAGCCCCTCGCCCCCATTCTAGAATCTCAGGGGCATACATAGAGAAGGAAAGGAGGCCCACCAGAACCCTGCTGGTGATTGGGGAGGTCCATGGGTTCTCAGGCTGCTGCCCTGCCGCCATTGCTGTTGCTGTCACCGTTGCCACCCAAGTGTCTGTCCAGGCTGTGGTGTTCCTCCAGAGGAGGGTGGCACGGTGGGAGGTGATTCCACATGACAACCTTGCCATGGGCCATCCCCACCCCCACCATGGGCTTGTGAGAGTAGAAAATGGCTCCCATGGCTCTCGGATTGGCCATTTTTCTTAGGGTCCTCTTGCCTCAGAAGCAATGGTCTGGCTGACCCAGTCATCTGCCTTCACAATCCCCTTCCCAGGCCTTTCCCAGGGGACCCACTAAGGGCTGGGGCTCTTAATATCTTCCCAAACAAATCCCACAAAGCACTCATTCTGCCTTCTTTCCTCACAGTCAGCTAGATAGTTCATTGTTTAAGTGCTGTTGGCCCTTTAGGGAGATCCCTGAGCTTAAAACACCAAAGGGCCTGTCCACCTCCCTCTGAGAGCCAGGAGTACCTAGACCCCAGACATTCCTTCCTGATGACTAAACCCCTACTTGCCCCACTCCCTCAGTGATACTGGGATTTCTTGCAATAGCAGCAAACAAACAAACAAAAGAACAAAATAAGCAAAACTCCCTCAGATTCATTTCTGAGCTCTGGAGGCCCTTCTGTCACATTCCTGACACCCAGACAGACTTTTTCAGTTAATTTTCTTTCCAATGAACATAGGAGTGGGAATAAGGAAGACGAGGTGGTAGGAGATGGAGCACCATTCTATTGAAGAGGACACATATGCTATTTATGTATGTGGATGTTCTGTATTGTCTGATAGTTGGAACAGAGAGATTGGCCAGTGTAGTGATCCGGAACCCAGACTCTGGAGTCAAATTGCACAGATCTCAATCCTGGCTCTATCATTTCCTAGATGTATATGTAACCTTGGGCAAATTACTTAGTGTCTCTGTGCCTTGGTTTCCGCATCTGTAAAATGGGGATGAGATTAATACAACTGTCTCATAGTGTTGTGGTGAGTACTAAACAAGCTAATACATATTAACCACTTAGAACTGTGTCTGGCACGTGGAAAGCACTGTTTAAAGGCTAGCTTTTACTATTAATACAGATCACTATAATATAATCTTTCTGTTTCCATCACTATATGTATTTAGATATCATAGCTTATAAATGGGAAGCAAGTCTAATTTATAATTTATTTATAATGAATACCCAGCTACTTCCAAAAAAGATTTAAAATGGCTGAACAATTATAGTAACTGGAAAATTCATCAACTAGGGTCTTGTTTGTAGCTCTTTTGTAAAGGATAGTAATTTTTTAACTCAAGGGAAAAACTGTCTCTTTTTTTGGTGTATTCGTTTACAATTGTGATATAGTGAAAAACATCCTAAACCATAAGCTGTGAGACCTAGATAATAATCAAACGATGACGTAGATGCTCAGTAACTCTTTGTGGAAGGCAGGAATACAATTTTTGAGCACCTACTATGTGTCAGGACTAGGTATTTTACACAAATTATCTTATTTGATTCTTAACAACAATCAGCCCTGCAATGGAGATGACACTGTTATTCCCATTTTACAGATAAGGAAACAGGATCAGGGATTTTAAGTAACTTCTGCAGAGTCACAAAGCAAGTAAGTGGGGAAGCTAGGGTTCAAAGCTAAGTCTGGAGCCAAAGCCCACGTGCTTCCTGCTTTGCCAGTGTCTACCTTGTGATTGGATAAGACTCTTCTCTGGACCACCTGAGCGTCAGAGTCTGCACAGGAGAAAATGAGAGTGACCAGTGCCTTCTGGCTCTTCACTTCTGGATGAGGAAGGAGAGACTTCTTGCCCAGATATCAAGCAATTTAAGCGTGTGGAATTCCTATCAATTTTTGACAAGCAATAGAAACTGCAAACAATGAACCTGACCTTAATTCAAACACTAAGTGATTATGTGTGACAAACAAATGTAAACACGGCTTTAATTGATTCATGTGCTCACAGTTGGTGGTTTGTTTATTATTGTCTTCTCTGTAATATCCTCTGTCTGGGATCTAGAGCCTGGGTTGCTACACAGAGTCTCTGTCACTGGTTTGAGCCCAGGTCCAACATCCCTTTGTTGATTGATTCATTTATTAAACAAATTGGCTCTGCAGCCAGCAGGGGGCATATAGTCATGAACAAACCAGACGAGGTCCTTGCCTGCATGGAGCTCACAATTTGTTCGTGGGCTATGAACAAATGACCTCACAAAGAAAGACGTAGTGAAGCCTTGTGTTAAGAACCGTGAATAAAGTGGTGAGAACCAAGACATAAATATAGAAAGTACTCGATATGTAAAAGCAAATGTCTACAATTTTTTTAAGCTGTGTTGGAAGTTGTGAGATGCTTAATCTGGTATTTTATCAAAGTTTCCACTCAGCTTAATGGTAAATATTGAAGTTATTTAATAAAAAGAAAGTACCAAAAAAAAAAGGAGGACCCATGAGTGACAAGAACAAGGGTGCGCTGAGGGAGAATGCCCAGATGTGAGTGGTCAAGGAAGGTTTCTCTGAAGAGAGGCATTGAAATGGAGATCTGTAAGTTGGAATGGAGCCAGTCACAGGAAAGTGCAGAGGAAGGATGTTCCAGACAGAGGAACAGTATGTGCCAAGGCCCTGGGCCAGGAAGGACTTGGTATCCTTGAGGAGATGTAGGGCCAGTGACTGGAGGATGGAGGTGAGTTGAGATGGGGCAAAAAACAGGAAATACAAGGAAAATAGAACCATTTTAAACAACTCAAGGATGCCATCATGAAAATATAGACAGTAGGGAATTTACGGGAAAAATGACTCCGTTTAAAAACAAGTAACAATTTACAATGGAAAAAAAAAAAAGGACGAAGGGGAAGCCTATAGATTAAAAGAGACTTAGGAAGATATCCAGGAATGTGGAGAAACTGGACCCTCATACATTGCTGGTGGAATTGTAAAATGGTGCTTACTGGCAGTGATATCAATCCTGGAGTGTATGATAACATGTGTAGCATTAATGGGATGTCCCCCCGCACACATCCTCACACACATCATTGTACCCTGAACGGCTTCCCATAATCCAAACAGTGCAGAAACAGAGAACAACAAAGACACAACATGCATTATGCAGGCATGTTGTTGTTGTCAGGTGCCTTCGAGTCGCTTCTGACTCATAGCGACCCTGTGTACAACAGAACGAAACACTGCCTGGTCCTGCGCCAACCTCACAATCTTTGCTGTGTTTGAGCCCATTGTTGCAGCCACTGTGTCAACCCATTTTGTTCAGGGTCTTCCTTTTTTCGCTGGTGCTCTACTTTATCAAGCCTCGTGTCCTTCTCCAGGGACTGCTCCCTCCTGATAGCATGTCCAAAGTACATGAGACGAAGTCTCGCCATCCTTGCTTCTAAGGAGCATTCTGACTGTACTTCTTCCAAGACAGATTTGTTCGTTCTGGCAGTCAGTCCATGGTATATTCAACATTCTTCACCAATACCATAATTCAAAGGCATCAACTCTTCTTCAGTCTTCCTTATTCATTGTCCAGCTTGCACATGCATATAAGCCGATTGAAAATACCATGGCTTGGGTCAGGCGCACCTTAGTCCTCAAAGTGACATCTTTGCTTTTTAACACTTCAAAGAGGTTTTTGCAACAGATTTGCCCAATGCGTCATTTGATTTCTTGACTGCTGTTTTCATGGGCATTGATTATGGATCCAAGTAAAATGAAATCCTTTACAGTTTCCATGTTTTCTCACTTTATCATGATGTTGCTTATTGGTCCAGTTGGAGAATTTTTGTCTTCTTTATGTTGAGGTGCAGTCCATACTGAAGGCTGTAGTTTTTGATCTTCATCTGTAAGTGCTTCAAGTCCTCTTCAATTTCAGCAACCAAAGTTGTGTCATCTGCATATCACAGGTTGTTAATGAGTCTTCCTCCAATCCTGATGCCTCATTCTTCATATAGCCCAGCTTCTCAGATTATTTGCTCAGCATACGATTAAATAAGTATGGTGAAAGGATACAATCCTGACACACACCTTTCCTGATTTTAAACTATGCAGTACCCCCTTGTTCTGCCTCTTGGTCTACATATAGGTTCCACATGAGCACCATTATCTGTTTCGGAATTTCCATTCTTCGCAATGTTATCCATAATTTGTTATGATCCATAGTCGAATGCCTTTGCATAGTCTATAAAACACAGGTAAACATCTTTCTGGTATTCTCTGCTTTCAGCCAAGATACACCTGACATCAGCAATGATATCCCTCGTTGCACATCTTCTTCTGAATACAGCTTGAATTTCTGGTAGTTCCCTGTCAGTGTACTGCTGCAACCACTTTTGAATGATCTTCAACAAAATTTTACTTGTGTGTGATATTAATGATATTGTTTGATAATTTCTGCATTTTGTTGGATCACTTTTCTTTGGAATGGGCACAGATATGGATCTCTTTCAGTTGGTTGGCCAGGTAGCTGTCTTCCAAATTTCTTGGCATACATGAGTGGACATTTCCAGCGTTGCATTCATTTGTTGAAACATCTCAATTTGTATTCTGTCAGTTCCTGGAGACTTGCATTTTACCAATGCTTTCAGTGCCATTCGGACTTCTTCCTTCAATACAACTGATTCTTGATCATATACTACCTCCTGAAATGGTTGAACATCGACCAATTCTTTTTGGTACAGTGACTCTCTGTATTCCTTCCATCTTGTTTTGATACTTCCTGCATCGTTCAATATTTTGCGCATAGAATCCTTCAGTATTGCAGCTTGAGGCTTGAATTTTTTTTCCAGTTCTTTCAGCTTAAGAGTGTGTTCTTCCCTTCTGGTTTTCTAACTCCAGGTCTTTTCACATTTCATTTTAATACTTTATTTCTCAAGCCACCTTTTGAAATCTTCTTTTCTATCCAGGCATAAGTCAGAAAAACCAATCTGAACGACAATGTGAGCAGGCAGCACCCATTTCTCCCTGCCTTTCCTCCATCCACATATCCTCCTCCACTTCTAAGCCAACAGATATAGCCCTCTAAGCTCAGTAGAGAAAGGAGAGTTGAAGAAGAAATAAGAAAAGTTAGATGTAGTGCAGAAGTTGTTCTTCCTTCCAATCCCTCCATGCTAGCCAGCTCACAGATGTGGGTGTGTTTGTTGGGGTACACAAAGGAGCCCCTTTTAAGTTTGGGAGGACCTGTGCCTTGCTTCCTGGGTGAATTCCAGGGAGACTGCAAGCCTGATTCATTGTTGTGTATCAACAGTAGGATAGAAATGGCACCATGAAGTAATGAAACCAGAGGCTACTCTGAGTTTCCTATATCCCTGAATGCACAGGGGTGGCCATATGAAAACACTCAAAGTCCTGAGTGAAACGCAAGAGATATCTGGGAGAGAGCAAGCCCATGGAGTCTTGCACCAGCTCAAGGGAACACCATATCAGAAGGATGCCACCCGTGGACAGGACTGCAGGAGACCTGGAAGGATATCTTGGCGAGCAGGCAGAATGGTCTATGTGTGAAGCAGCAGGACAGAAGAGCACCAAGAAGTAAGTGTTCTCTGTGGTATTCTCAATGCCTACCACAATGTCTGACACATTGCAGGTACCCAACAGATATTTGCTAAATGAATGAATGAATGCAATTAGTTAGTCTGGCAGGACTTGTTCTTAGTGAACCCATGTTGGCTCCCACCTTCTTTTCTTTGTGTACGCAACACCCAATGTGGCAGGAGACCAACATTGTGCTTTCTTACAGAAGCTGGAATCAGACTATCTGCCCAAGTCTTCTCTTCCCCAGCTATCTCTGACAGTGTTTGCATCATTGCTTCACTCTCTCACTGTCATTTCTCCTGATCTTGGCTTCAGTTTTGTCTTTATGAGTCTGTTCTGCTCTCTCTGGCCAGAGGAAGATTTTTCTTGGAAGAGAAGATTGAAGCACGGCTGGGCGTCCCCTAAGACTGCAGCAGCCTGTCTCCTCCTTTTATATTGTTAGCTCTTCTCAGCCAAAATGTCTACCCACATCAACCGTCCAGTTTGGCTGTGCTCCAGTAGCTAATTTCTCAAGAAAAGCAATAGGTTTTGGAATATATTAAGCTTCAAGACAAGTGTAAACTGATTTCCCAAAGTCAACATTAACTTTCTCTCATACCCATTAGTCAGTTTTTCCTCCTACTTTGGGCAAGATACCTCTTCAAACATAGGTGAGGTAGGTATCAGCCCCATTTGCTTTTTCTCATTATCTTTTTGTTTTGGAGAAGTAACATTCATGAGAGGACATAGCTGGTAGTCTGTGGAGTTAGAATAAACTGCAAAAGCTGTACTCCTGCTTCCACACCATCCACCTCTCCAAGGGGATACCACCACTTTCAACTATATCTATAAGTAGAAAGTCATGTAGGACATCTCTGTGCAGAAAGCCTGCACTCAAAGATATGCACACATTTACAAATCAGTCATTTCATGGTAACACCTTCATATATGTGCAGATTCATGCACATACGTATTTGAGTTTGGGGCCGTTTTGAACACCTGCTGTCAGAACCTTCTTCTTCTCCCAGATCATCATCTTCCTGGATCAGACCTCCCCAAAGCATGCGGACTTGAGAAAAGTCACCCCATATGCTGTGCCCTAGGAAGTGCTGTGATGACCACTGTTATGGATTGAATTGTGTCTCCCAAAAAGATATTTTGAAGTCCTAACCCTGTACTAGTGACTGTGACCTTGTTTAGAATAGGATTTTTCTTTGTGAACAGTTAACAAGGTCATGCCAGAGAAGGGTGGGTCCTAATCCCTCCTGAGTGGTATCTTATAAAAAGGGCAAAAAGGAGACAGAGTTCAAGATGAGATGCTATGTGAAGATGTATCTAAAAGCCAGGGAATGCCAAAAAAATTCCCAGGACTATCAGAATCTGGAAGAGACAAGAAAGAATCTTTCCCTAGAGTGGACGGAGAGAGCATGGCACTGCCTGACGCCTTGAATTTGAACTCCTAGCCTCCAGAGCTGTGTGACAATAAATTTCTGTTCTTCAAAGCCACCAGTTTGTGGTATTTTGTTACATCAATCCCAGGAAACCAAAACAACAACCATGATCATGTTCAAATCGGCTAATGACCATCCACTCCCACTCCGCAGGCCCTCCCTTAGGACTCTTTCCAGGCATGACATTTTGCCTACTAAGCAGGCCACTGTCCTCTACAGCTAGATTTCTGTGACAGAACATCTATATTTTAACATCATCTGGAGAGATGGAGGCAGTAGCTTGAAATGCTTAACTGGCAAGTTCTAAGTGATGGTCAATAAACTAATCATAGTGGAAGGCATTATCTGCATGTGAAAGTACTTTCTGCAAAGCAACATGCAAATATTAGCCATTTACTGTTGCTCCTGCCGCTGTGCAGCCCTGGGGGCACAGTGATTAAAAGCTCTTGGCTGATCAAAAGGTCAGCAGTTCGAACCCACCATCCACTCCATGGAAGAAAGATGTGGCAGTTTGCTTCCATAATAAATGTGGAAACCCTATGGGGCAGATCTCCTCTGTCCTATAGGGTCACTATGAGTCGGAATCAGCTAGAGAGCAATGGGGTTTTTGGTACTGCTGCTGTGGCGGTTCTTTTTACTGTTATTGGCAACATTTTTAGAGTAGGAGGAAGATAGCGGGACTGAGCATCCAGAGGCCTGGTATCCCTCCAGGGACCTCTACTGATCAGCTATATGAGTTGGGGCAAGTCATTTAAACTGTTTTCTTATCTAGAAAATGCAAAGCTTGGATAGCACTCAACTAGATTTCTAAAGTACTTTTAGGCTGTGAAATTCTACACAGTTTTTACACTTTTTAGTAAAACCCCCATGAGTGTAATAACCAGATGTCCAGAAAGATTCTAAACTTTTAGTGAGAGTGGATCTGTTAGGACCTCTGAAGACAAAGAGTTTTCTAGTTTTTAATATAGTAGAGGCTTTAAATCAGGTTATAGAGGACCCAAAGGAGAACAAAGGTGTGTTTAAAGCCCAGCTGCTTGAGTTGGAACTTATTTTTGAATGTAGATTTACCCACCACCCACATAAACATGCAAACACTCACATGCACATACACACATACACAAATAGAAGAATCTCATGTTAAGAGATGATATGTTTCTGAAAAGATGCATGTTAAGTTAAAGTTTTATGAATAGAAATATTTTGATTGTATTAAAAGAGTATCCTAATTAAAAAAGGGGGAAGAAAATCCTAGTTAAGTTCTCAAGGCTAAGCAAAACCAAACCAAACAAATACAATGCCAACCAAGAACTCCTAGTATTAGTTGCTTTGAAAATTAAGATTATTTTTCCTTTGGAAGTCAGTTTTTTTAAACAAATATACCTATAAAACATTATGATAAAATCACAAAAATTATTTTCATTTGTTTTTTGTGAAATTTGTTATTTTAAAGTTATGCTTCATATATACTGTAGTTTTGTGGTTATCTGACACTACTCAGCAGGACTCCTGATTTATGGGCACTTTTATTAAATCTATTCATGCCTATAGTTTTGAAAATGCAACAAAAAAAATATCTTTGATAGTAATGCTATCTTATACATAATGAACATGTTTTTCAATTGGCAATAAACCATTCGAGCTTTAAAAACAGTTATCAACTTGTTATGCTTTATAAAACAGGAAGTTATAATAGGCAGTCAAGAACAGCCAATACTGTAGTCTCAAAGCAAAATTACAACTTTGTAATTGTAGGACATTGGAGTCCCTGGGTGGTGCAAACAGTGAATGTGCTTGGTTGCTAACCAAATGTTGGAGATTTGAGCCCACCCTGAGGCTCCTCAGAAGAAAGGCCTGGTGATCTACTTCTGAAAAATTATCTGTTGAAAACCCTATGAAGCACAGGTCTACTCTGACACACATGGAGTCATCAAGAGTCAGAATTGACTTGATGGCAACTGTTTTTTTTTTTTTTAATTGTAGGACTTTAAAGATAAAGTAAGGAATTCTGGTGGTGCAGCAGTTAAGCGCTTAGCTGCTAATACTGGCAATTCTAACCCACCCAGGGGCTCTGCGGGAAAAAGACCTGGTGATGTGCTCTGGTAAAGCTCACAGTCTAAGAAACCCTATGGGGCTGTTCTACTCTGTCACATGGGGTAATTATGAGTCAAAAATCAACTGGATGGCACAAACAACAACAAAAAAGATAAAATGAAAACCTTAAATGCTACTGGAGAGAACAGATAGATTTCTCAAAACAAAAAATATAAAAAACATTCAGACTAACAGCAAACTACTCATGAGTAGGAATAGATGCCAGAAGATAGGGAAAAAAGGTCTTCAAGGTGCTGAGGGAAAATAACTGTCAACTTAGACATATATGCAGCTAAATTATTGTATACAAATGAGGATAAAGATACCTTCAGACATACAAAGACTAAAAATACTTAGTTCCCCCAGACTCTGGCTGTGAGAACTACTGAAGGATGTAAATAAAAAGAAAAGTGAATCTAGAAAAAAGAACTTGAGATGCAAGAAGCAAAGAAGTGCAGAGAAATATGCAAAATATCTTAGTAAATATAAACCAGTATTGACAGAAGAAAAAAAAAGTCTTTTTTTGTGTTTAAAAACAAAGAAGAACTTAATTCTAAATAACCTGGAAAGTGGGAGAGAGTTTCAGACGGAGGTTAAAAACTAGCTAAGGTCTTTGTTTTGGGAAGAGGAAGATAAAAGTAATCATCTTCAATTTTTTTTGAAAAATATAAAGTTATGAATTATCTTAAAAATAATGTAAATCACAAAAAGAATAGAAAGTATACCGTCCATGATACTAGAGGGTGAAGAAAAGGAAAAACGACAACTATGTCAATACAAGAAAAGTCAGAAAAAGTGAAAAAAATTTCAAAGAAAAAATTGGTTAGTAGTAAACAGAAGAGTAGAAATGAAGCTAAATACATTATTAATCACAATAAGTGCAAATAAAATTTATTTGTTAGAAGAAAGGACCTCAGGTATAAAAACACACAAGGTATAATTTATAAAGAATCATACCTAAAAATTTTCACAGAAAGTTTGAGAATAAAGAGATAGAAAAAGACATCCTAGGAAAATACTTATCAGAGCGTATTTGGTTTCCCTCCTCAACAGCAGGACAGATATGCATTGGGAGCTTATATCAGAGACTCAAACTATATTGTTAGCTCCTCAAAATTATTCGTTTATGTACCCCAAATACTAGCAGAGACTAAGTGCCAGACTAAGACAGACTAGGAAGAAAGGTGTGGTGATCTACTTCTGAAAATCAGCCAGTGAAAACCCTGTGGATCACAGTGGTCTGATCCACAACCGATCATGGGGATGCAACCTGACCAGGCAGTGTTTTGTTCCATTGTGCATGGGGTCACCATGAGTCAGGGCAACTTGATGGCAGCTAACAACAACAACATGAAGGGCCATAGTTCCCCTGCAAGATAAATGTGAACCATGGGCAGAATTACCCCACAGATATAAGAGATACGCAGTGGTGAGATTCTCTGGCCAGCCCACCAGTGGCGTGGAACTGCTAGAGGAGCTGAACTCCTGGACATTCGCAGCAGTGCTTCTACTTCTCATTTTAAGGCTATAATGTTTCAAGTGCATTATAGATTATATAAGGATTTGTAGACTATTAACCATGCATCCAAGGAGCCTTGGTGGCACAATGGTTGAAGCACTAGGCTGCTAACCGAAAGGTTGGCAGTTTGAAACCACTAGCCACTCTTCAGAAGAAAAATCTGGTGATCTGCTTCTGTAAAGATTGTTGTTAGGTTCGTCGAGTGGGTTCAGACTCATAACGACCCTATGTACAACAGAGCAAAACACTGCCCGGTCCTGCACTATACTCACAATAGTTGTTATGCTTGAGCCCATTGTTGCAGCCACTGTGTCAATCCACTGGGTAATGTGTAAAGATTATGGCCTAGGAAACCCTGTGGGGCAGTTCTACACACATGGGGTCCCTTTGAGTTAAAAATCAACTCCAGCACACAACAACAACAACTATCCAGCCATAGGCACCAAATGTTGCAACACAATTTCTTTGCCAGCAAACCAGATGCCTGCAGCAGCTGAAGCCCAGTGAGGCCCCTTTAAAAACATCGAGGGCATGAACCACTGCTGACCAGACATGAAGGGGGACATCAAGTCTTCTATGTGAAGCTGGAGTGGTGCCTGCCCCAAAGGTGCTGTCCCACCTGTGAGCCACCCACTCATCCCACACGACTGGGACCTCAGAGGAACCTGTAGGACCCAGCATGCCAGAAGTCAGGGAACAAGTGGGTAGGGGGTCCTCAGGGCCCCCACAACATCCGTGTGATCCTGGCCCAGCTGGGTCCCTGATCAGAGCTACATGCTCTCAGAAGGAGTCATGAGCTGACAAACGAGCTATTGTAATGGCAGACACAACCTCAGGGGCTGGAAACAGAAGCTGTAATTACAGGAGAAAAAAACCCACAACTAATTCCAAAATATGACCCTGTGATCCCTGGAACCAGGGAGGAGAAGGAAGGGGAGACTCTCACTATCCTGGTAGAAACAGGGCAACATGAAAAACGCTACGTAGCCAGGCTGAAAATTAAACAGATGTGAATTTTTTTAATTCGAAGGCTTAATTATTCTGACGTTTTCCATAACTTAATCTGAGCCATCACTTCATCTTTAATTATGCATAATGAAATGGATTATTTACAGTAACTAATATGACAGGAAAAACTGAGAAGTGAGAATTGGTGACTTGGCAACTGTTGTTTATCTGTCTATTTATTCAGCCAGTGTTTACTGAGCACCTACTGTGTGACAGTAATTTTTGGAAAATTACCTGATAGCATGAATTGGAGGCTGTTGAGACAGTCCAGGTGAGCAGCAAGCACCTGTTTAGGAGTTAAACAGGGTGGTGGCAGAAAAACTGGAAAAGTTAGATTCAGGAGGCATTGTGGAGGTTAGAAGGGGTTCGGCAGATGTTTGGGTGTGGTGGGCTGGAAAGGAAGACAGCCTTGTGGCCCTGGGATAGGGAAGCAGGGGACTTACAGATCCAGCTTGGCCACGGATTAGTGGCTTGACCTGGGGCAAGACTCTCAACCTCTCGAAGCCTGGGTTTCCTCATGCATAGAAGGGCATATAACTAGCTATTTGGTAGTCTCAGGGAGTCCCTGGGTGGTACAAACAAGTTAATGCACTCAGCTGCTAACCAAAAGGTTCGTGGTTCAAGTCTATCCAGAGAGACACCTTGGAAGAAAGGCTTGGTGATCTACTTCAGAAAAATCAGCCGTTGAAAAATATTATGGTGCACAGTTCTATTCTGTCACATATGAGGTCACCATAAGTCAGAATCGACTGGATTGCTACTGTTTTTTTTTGTTTTTGTTTTTTTTAGCAGTCTCAATTCAGGGACATAGTAAATGAAGTATTGAATCTCTGTTGACTCTCTCCTTGTTCCTTAATGACGTCTTGCTTTCAGTTCAGTCTCAGCTATTCATAGTCCAGAACAGTTTAAAGTCTGCATCTGAAACTTAACTTAAATCTCATTTTCCACTATTCCCCCTCCTGCACCCACCCACCCAAGGCTGCTGCAGCTAAGGCTGGGACTCTGACAGTTTGGAGCATGTGTGGGAATGTGATCTGGCCCGGAGGTTCCCCAACTCCGTTGCCTCCAAGGCCTGGATCCTTCCCTGGGGTGAACAGAAGGAAAGGAGGGAAAGGAAAAGGGACCAGTGTCTCTAGTCAGCTGGTCCTTGTTGCTATCCATCTGTGTTGCTTGTTGTGGTTTCTCTGGCTCGTACTGACTGGCTATTTGTCACCTTAGTGAAGCAGGTGCCAAATATTGGTTCACTTGTGGGGCACAGGTATGGTTCTTCAGAGGGCCTGTGGGGCCTCCCTTTGTAACTTTCCTGACAGGGAGGATCTGGCTCAATGCCTACCCCCTCCGTTGCTGCCACCAACCTTAGGCTTCTAGGCTCGCCTCCTCCAGCAGGCAGTTCTTTTTTTTTAATTTTGTTGTGCTTTAGGTGAAAGGTGACAGCTCAAGTGAGTTTCTTATTTAAAAATTTATACACACAGTGTTTTGTGATATTGGTTGCGATTCCTGCAATTCAACAGCACTCTTCCCCTTTCCACTCCGGGTTCCATGTGTCCATCTGTCCAGTTTTCTTGCCCCTTCC